>NC_041386.1:732252320-732284945 GCF_002162155.2 Triticum dicoccoides | reverse complement strand
GGGGGGGGGGCAACAGCAGTACAGAACCTGGATGAAACACATATGGCGATGGGCAGCGCGCCGTGGCGATCAGAGATAACGCCTAGGAGCTCCAGTAGTGTCCTCTGCACACTGAAAACAATCACTTTCACTGCTTAACAACAATCAAAGGTTCAGTCTACTCGATCTGTGGCTGGTTAATTAGACACAGTTATCATCCGAGGGGAACCCAAATATGCACGGTCAGAGGAATGTTGGACACACACCATCTTAAACTGAAGGCGGTGGACTGCAAGGTAGAAGTGGCGCCCGGAGCTGGGGATGTCAAGAGGGTCAATTAGTAGGATGGAATGAGAACAAGGGGCGAGGTAGAAGTGGCGCCTGGAGCTGGTTCATAAGTAGGATGGAATGCACATGTGACGGAAAGATCAGGGCCGGGGATTATCACCTTGAGTGGGTTAGGGTCATCGCCAGGGAGCCAGGGGACGTCATCACGGCCGGAGAGGAAATCGAAGCACCGGTGGTAGAATATTCCTCAGCAAAGAAGAGCAGCGCAACCGTCTAACAGAGAACAGAATCAAAAATTAAGGGGCTGCAGCTCTAAGTTTTCTTAGTAAGCTTAAATCTCGCAATGATTTTCTGGAAATAACGTAGCAGAGGTGCATATATGAGAATGATATGTATTATTAACGGCATGGCACAGATAAGCTGAATGGAAGTGCATAGGTGAGAAGTGCATAGGGCTTGTTACGGCCTGGCAGGAAAGAGTTGCTTCCTGGGCCGCGAGCGCTATATCTCGCATTAGCCGAGCGAAAGACTTATTCGAAGAAAGCTTTAAGAGAGTTTGTTGTCCCATGGCTTTCTGATGGTGAACCTCCTACTACTTCTTCCAATTCTGAAACCGGGCGGCTCGATGGAGGTTTCCCCTCCCCGCGTCATATTGGGCGCTACTAGCTACACTGCCCAGGTCCCATTCATAGTAAGTAGTAGGGGCGCGTCCTACTTGAGGCTACTCGAGCCGGTTTTTCATTTTCTGTTTTTTCCCTCTGTTTTTTTCATTCTTTCTTGCATTTTGTTTCTTTTTTTTTTTCATTTTCTTTTTTAGTTTGTCCACTATGTTTCTTTTTTTGGGTTTCTTCTTTTTCCTTTGGTTATTAGTCTATATATTTTGTATATGCAACAACATTTTTCTAATACACGTCTAACATATTTCCAATACAAATTAAATATTTTTGTAATATATGGTCACAAAATTTCTATGCACATTTAAAAAATTCAAATGCAAGATTATCATTTTTTGAATACATTATCAGAATCTTTTCTATACATTCGCATCACCAAGATCGCCAAACTAAAATTTGAAACACAACTTGTTTCCACTAGAAAGTATAGTTCCACCAACATTGGTGCATTGTTTCATGACAGATGTTTGAGTTGTACAAACAGTCAACTTTAAGATTTAATATTATACCAACACAGTTATGTATTCAATGTTACACTACAACATGGAGGGCTATATCATAGTACAACGTTATTGAGGAGGGCCAGAAAAGCCCGCTAGGGAAAAGGCTAATCCGAGAAAGCGTGGTGTGGGCGGTGTTTCGGCCCTTGGGGCCACATGCTCACAGTTGAACAGTACATAAGAAGTAAAAAGTTGATTTTTTTATGGGTCCAAATTTAATAGAAGAAACCATGAGGAAAAACACTTTTTGGGAGCAAGCAAATATTATAAAAATATTTTTTTTCGATATGGGAATTGAATGAATTACTCCATAACCGGGCATACCGAGCAAAGACATATCAAGCAATAATACATCCTTTTTTTCTATCAATATTAAGTATTTTGAGTATTTAATAATTATTTATCGTTCTAGATATTCCATATGGAATACAATTGCAATTCGAAAAGGATAACTTTTGTTTAGCCGAAGGATGGCCATTATTGTACCTCCCGCCCTGAGCGTGGAAGGTGAGATTCGATTTGGTGACCATGGCGTCTTCTTTTGGCGAAGTTCGCTCTGCCGATTGCGTTTTTCTTCTCGTTGGTGTTGTTGCTTCTCAATAATGTTGCTGCTGTTGCTTCTCCGTCAAGTCAAAACTGATGCTGTTGTTGCTTCTTAGTACTGTTGTTGTTTCCGTTCTCAGTATGGCTGCTGCTGTTGCTTCTCAATAATGTTCCCTCCTACTATTGTTCCAGTCAACTGCTGCTTCCCTCCTGCTGTTTCAAATTGCTGCTGCTGCTGTTTAAGTCAAAACTTAGAGCCCCTGTAGCTTTTCTCAACCCTAAATTGTTGGTGCTGTTTTAAATTGCTCAATTATTTGAATTGTTGCTGCTACTATCTCATTTTAACTAGATGGAGGACAAAAAGCATGGTACTAGCTGAACTTGTGTCTTCATTCTAATCTAAATAACTGTCATTTTTTATGGTCTCTTCTTGGTATATTGGTTCCAGTTTTTCTAATTCTTCTCTGCTGATTTTTTTAACGCTAATTCTTCTATGTTGATACATGTAACATGGCAACCGTGGAAGGCATATCACCGTTCTGACAGGAGCAAGTGTCGTTTACGATCGCTATCGAAAGAGCTCCATGCTGAAGAATATAGCTCGTAACCGTACACATGTGGAGCTTGTAACCGTGATTGCCATACTTTTAGAGCTTGTAGCTAGTTATTACACTTGTAGAGCTTCTGGTAGAGCTTGTATATGTTGGAGCTTGGTTACGGCGCGTAAACCTTGGTTACGTGTAGAGCTTGTAGATCTTGTAAAGTACTGTATATGTTAGAGCTTATTACCTATTATTTGTACAGCAAGAGCCCTGTACTGAATCTGAAGTATTACATGTGTTTTTTGTTTGTGCCAATTTAAATATTGGTTATTTATTTACTGTTAAATTGAAATATGAAGAATATGACCTTGCTAGCTGGGACCCACTTACCAGAACCTTACAACTAGGACCCATTTGACTAGTGGAAAAAAACTGAAGCTGTTGAGGCAAAAAGGCCATTGCCCAGAAATTAAAAAGCCCGAATAGTTGGGACTGGCCCATATAGCTGACCGAAATTAATAAGAAAAAAATATATAAAAGGCTGAATTGTTGGGCTCGGCCCATGTAGACGGCCGAAATGGACCGGGCTGATTCTATTTTACGACATTTTCATTTGGTCGTAATTCTGCCACATCAGCTTGCCACTGTGGATCTGACGTGGTGTGGGCGGATTGTTATTGACCAAAATAATTGGTCGTTAAATCTACGACGTTTTTTTGGTCATAAACGTCTACGACCATTCCAGAAGAAATCGTTAATTTCAGTTTACGACGGCCAGCTTTTGACCTTCTGTTTTTGGTCACAAAAAGGTCACAAATGGAAAACAATGACTATTCAGTGACCAATAGTGGTGGTCACAAGTTGACATATTTCTTGTAGTGTCTCACTCTCTGAGGGAGTCCTGGATTAGGGGGTGTCCGGATGGCCGGACTATGACCTTTGGCCGGACTCCTGGACTATGAAGATACAAGATTGAAGACTTCGTCCCGTGTCCGAATGGGACTTTCCTTGGCGTGGAAGGCAAGCTTGGCGATACGGATATGTAGATCTCCTTCCGTTGTAACCGACTCTGTGTAACCCTAACCCTCTCCGGTGTCTATATAAACTGGAGGGTTTTAGTCCGTAGGACGAACAACAATCATACCATAGGCTAGCTTCTAGGGTTTAGCCTCTCTGATCTCGTGGTAGATCTACTCTTGTACTACCCATATCATCAATATTAATCAAGCAGGAGTAGGGTTTTACCTCCATCGAGAGGGCCCGAACCTGGGTAAAAACATCGTGTCCCTTGTCTCCTGTTACCATCCGCCTAGACGCACAGTTCGGGACCCCCTACCCGAGATCCGCCGGTTTTGACACCGACATTGGTGCTTTCATTGAGAGTTCCTCTGTGTCGTCATATTTAGGCCCGATGGCACCTCCGATCATCAACAATAATGCGCTCCAAGGTGAGACTTTTCTCCCTGGACAGATCTTCGTATTCGGCGGCTTTGCACCGCGGGCCAATTCGCTTGGCCATCTCGAGCAGATTGAAAGCTACACCCCTGGCCACCAGGTCAGATTTGGAAGTTTGAACTACACGGCTGACGTCCGCGGAGACTTGATCTTCGACGGGTTCGAGCCACAGCCAAGCGCACCGCACTGTTACGATGGGCATGATCTAGCTCTGCCGCCGAACGGTGTCCTGGAGGCCGCACCAGTGTCCGCTCCGACCCTTAGCTCGGAGCCGACTGCGCCTATCAAGAACGGGTGGCTGGACACCGCCTCGGGGGCTGCAATCTATACGGCAATTGAGCCGTACACCTACCCCGTCCTTTGCGAAGCTCGTGACTCCAAGGTGTCGGACTCCTCCCCGGACTCCGATCCTTTCGCGCCCCCGCCAATCGAATCCGATTGGGCGCCGATCATGGAATTCACTGTCGTGGACATCTTTCAGCACTCGCCCTTTGGCGACATCCTGAATTCACTAAAGTCTCTCTCTTTATCAGGAGAGCCCTGGCCGGATTATGGTCAGGAAGGTTGGGATGCGGACGACGAAGAAATTCAAAGCCCACCCACCACCCACTTCGTAGCCACTGCCGATGATTTAACCGACATGCTCGACTTCGACCCCGAAGACATCGACGATATGGACGACGATGTAGGGGAGGAACATGAACCAGCACCTATAGGGCACTGGAGAACCACCTCATCTCACGATGTATACATGGTGGACACACCTAAAGGAAGCGACGACGAGGAACAACGGGACGCTACGAAGGATCATTCCCTCGAAAAACAGTCAAAACGGCGACATAAACGCCGCTCAAAGTCCCGCCTCGACAAAGACAACAACCATCCAGACCCAGCCATAGAGCAGGGCGAAACGGGGGACGAAGAACATGCTATCGAGCAACCGCCCGTATAGGGCAACTTGGATAAACAACCCGTCCCCGGCGAAGATAACAGTCCGGACGATCTCACGCCGGACAAGTTGCTGGAACAGAAAGACCTCCACAAAAGGCTCGTCGCCACTGCACGTAGCCTGAAAAAGCAGAAGCGGAAGCTCAAAACAGCGGAAGATGCACCCAGAATCAGATGGAGCAAAGTACTCAACACCGCAGACAAATACGGCAACAGTCGCCGAACAAAGAGCTACCCAAAGCGAAAACTACTGCCCGAATTTGATGAGAAGGCCATAGAGCCCCCGCGATCAAAAAACAAGGAGGCCACCCGGTCGGATGGACAACCCCATGGAAAACAGAGAGCGGCAAACGGCGTCGTACACAAGCCGGCACTCGATCCGCACAAGGATTCGCATCAAAAGGAGGGCCTGGCCAGATCTATCTGTGGGCCCAGAAAGCAAGTTCTAGTAAGCAATGCAACACATCAAATATCCGAACATCACGGCACACCCAGATATAGGGGTGCCGCACACCCCCTATGTTTCACCGATGAGGTGCTGGATCATGAATTTCGAGCGGGATTCAAGCCCGTAAACATAGAGGCATACGACGGAACAACAGACCCCGGAGTCTGGATCGAGGATTACATCCTCCACATACACATGGCTAGAGGAGATGATCTCCACGCCATAAAATACATACCCCTCAAGCTCAAAGGGCCAGCCCGCCATTGGCTTAAAGGCCTTCTAGAAAACACCATTGGAAGTTGGGAAGAGCTCGAGGATGCTTTTCAGGCAAATTTTCAAGGGACATATGTCCGACCTCCGGATGCAGATGATTTAAGTCACATAACTCAACAACCCGGAGAATCAGCCCGGAAATTCTAGAACAGATTCCTTACTAAAAAGAATCAAATAGTCGACTATCCGGACGCCGAAGCCTTAGCAGCCTTCAAGCACAATGTCCGAGACGAATGGCTCGCCAGACACCTCGGCCAAGAAAAGCCAAGAACAATGGCCGCATTAACAAGCCTCATGACCCGCTTTTGTGCGGGAGAGGATAGCTGGCTGGCAAGATGCAGTACCAGCGACCCAAGTACATCCGAAGTCAGGGATGGAAACGGGACACCACGACGCAGCAAGGACCAGCGTCGGACCAAGGGAAATAGCCCGAAGAGCACGACAGTCAACGCTGGATTCAAAAGCTCTCGGCAGAATCATAAAAAGCTGCCCCTTAAGGATAACAGGGACAAGCTATCCAACTTAAACAAAATCTTGGGCAAGATATGCCAAATCCACAGTACTCCCGGGAAGCCTGCAAACCATACCCACAGAGATTGTTGGGTCTTCAAGCAGTCCAGCAAACTCAACGCCGAACACAAGGGGCTCGACACACCAAGCGAGAACGATGACGAACCCCACAAGCAGAGCACCGGAAAACAAAAGAATTTCCCACAAGAAATCAAAACAGTAAACTCACTTTACGTGACAAAGGGGAAAAATAGAGCGGCGCCCATAGAGGCGCGCCCCATACGGCCTATCCCAGAGGAGTCCCGCCATTGGTTGTTAAAACCAATCACCTTCGACCATCAGGATTACTCTAGAAGTATACGGAATGCAGGTTGGACTGCCTTGATATTAGATCTGATAATTAGCGGACTCCAATTTACTCAAGTCCTAATGGACGGCGGCAGTGATCTAAACTTGCTATATCAGGACACAATCCGCAAAATGGGGATAGACCCAACCAAATTTCGCCACAACAACACTTCCTTTCAAGGGGTAATGCCAGGCCCATATGCCCATTGTACGGGCTCTCTACGACTAGAAGTTGTGTTCGGCTCACCCGACAACTTCCGCCGCGAAAAGTTAACCTTCCACCTCGCCCCATTCACAAGTAGCTATCAAGCACTATTGGGACGCGAAGCTTTCGCCCACTTTAACGCAATACCGCATTATGCATCTCTTACACTTAAAATGCCCGGATCACGCGGCATTATCTCGTTAAAGGGAAACATCGAGTGTTCCTCGAGTCCGGAAAATGGTGCGGTTGCCTTGACAGCCACACAATAAAGCGGCTTCACCAATACAAGCACTTAGACAGGTCGTCCAGACCCCGGACATGGCTGGACGAGTCCGGCGTAAACATACAAGGGCTTACTAGACGCATACCCCCGTACAAGGGGCTCTGTGCATGCACAACAAGAGACAATAAAGCTCAATTTTATTCATTTTTTAATTGTACTTCGTTTATTTAATATAACGTACATTTTCGCATGATCTTTTTCAACTAAGTTCCTCTCTTTTACAGATGAACGCCGTGCTACACCCGTCCAGGATACGGCACAACGGAGACACAGGGGCATACGTGCAGTAGGGACCCGTTGCAAGGATTCTTTTCAGATTAAGACCCTGCGTAAACCTTTCTTACTATCTCTTGTTGATACACATGCCCCGGTTTCTTGCCATAACCGAGGAGGAGGCTGGCGTTTTGGCATAGGCCACGTCAGAATTTTGCGCATACCTGGACACCAGGGGCTTATTACCAAGGGCGTTGTTTGGCCCGTTTTCATAAAGACCGAATACCTTAGGGAGTGTTCAGCGTCTCGAGTTAGGCCTTATATGCATCAGCTCCGAATCATGTCTTTGGTCAAATGTTGGGTTTGCCCGGCTCCTGCGTTTTGCTGCCTTACGTTCCGCTCTATCGGCTAATGCGGCACCAGGAGAACTACTGCGATTGTGCCCCGGTTCGGCCAGGCGAGCACCTCAGTAGAGAAAGCCGAAAACTGACTGTCATGATATAGCGTGAGACTGGTCAACCACTCGATGACCCGCTGGAATATTTAGAATTCCTCCGCATTGACGAAGGGCCGCTTCCCGGTCAGGCACATACGCGCCCCGAATTCGGGTGAGCGCGGTGCCCCTAGGGGCTATATAGTAGCCCCACTGTCGAACTCCTATGGCTAAGTGAAAGTGATAAAGCATTATAGTTCGGTTGCCTAGTTTGCTACGCTATCACCTCCTTTGTAGGACCAAGACGTTGGATCAAGTGTGAAAAGGTGCTTTCTGCAAACACCCCCCCCATTATATGCGTGGGGGCTTAAGCCAAAGACTGCCATCTTTCAGGTTATATACACATATACATTAACGGTCGCACAGGAGGTATTTTAATTCTTGAATGCACAAGTATAAAAAGCTTGTATATTTCATCGAAACATTGTTTCACAATAATACATGTTATTCGAACATAATATCCTTCGAGCACTGCGTCTCTATTAAACGAGCGCCCTGCAGAACTTCCTAAAAATAGTGCTCGACAGGTACTCGGCTTCCGTCCCAATCTTGGGATGCAGCATCGGTGGCCTTCATCTCCGCCCAGTATGTCTTGACATGGGCAAGAGCCATCCGCGCATCCTCTATGCATGTTGACCGCTTCATTGCTTTGATATGCGGCACCGCACCAAGAAACTGCTGCACCAAGCCAAAATAACTCTTCGGCTCGGGCCTTTTCGGCCACAAATGAGTCACGACATTCTTCATGGCAAGTCCGGACAATCTATTCAGCTCCGCCCATTCGGCCAAACGATCGGCTAATGGAAGTGGACGCTCTGGATTACGGAACTGCGACCAAAAAAGCTCTTCCATCTCGTGATCCTTTTGATCTCCGAAGTGTTCGGCCGCGTCAGCGGCGCTCGCCGCCAAGTCCAGATAAGCATCCTCCGCACTCCACAGCCGGTCCAACTGAGCATATTTAGGATCCGTGAACTTCCTCCGCAGCAGAAAGGGCTTTCCAGCTGCGATATCTTCGGCCTGACGTAGCTCCTCCTTCATAGCTCTCATCGCAGAGCGTACGCCCTTGACCTTGGTGGTGGCCTTCTTCAGGTCCTCTTGCTCCACCCGACCTTCTTTTTCAAGAAGCTTGCAGCGGTCGGCAGCATTCTTCAACTTCACGGCCATTTCCTTCTTGCTTCGGCAATGAGCAGCCTATTCGGCTTTTAGCTCTTCGGCTGCCTTTAAGGAAGCCGCATCACTTTTTCTGGCCCGCTCCTTGGCTCGGGCAAGCTCCGCCGGAAGGTTCTCCATGGCAGCGGCACCATCTGCATCAAGCATACATGTTGTAAGGCACGGGCATCAAGCTCCCTTACCAGGTGTCCGCGGAGAAACTGCATACCTTGTGACTCATCAAGCCGCTTATTGACAAGCGCGATGTCGGCATCCGCCACATCAAGTTGCCGCTTTAGTTCGGCAAATTCATCAGTCCGGCTAGCCACCGGACGCTCCGCCACCTACATAGGAAGGTTGACATATTATAACTGGGGTTATGATCCTCGGCACGCTGTCATTTTTGACAACGCACCGAGTCTCAGGGGCTACTATCTATACAGGGTGCATCTTTTATATGCGGAACTGTCAAAAGGCACATCATTTTGTGTACCTCAAAGCCTGTCAGTAAACTCCTGACGGCCTCGTGCAACCCGCTCTCCGTGGATGAAATCCTTTCAATCACCATGCCCATCAATGCACGGTGTTCTTCTGAGATAGATGCTCGCCCGAGCAGATCCTTCAGCCCCTTCGACCGTGCACCGGATGGTGCCGGACCCGTCCGATGGCCTTTTTCGAAGACCGGACACGGAGGGCTTTGGGGAGCCACATGGCTGCTTTCCGGCTCTGCCGGATTCGGAGAAACCCTTCGTGACGACACTTCAGGGTTGCCCGCCTCGCAAGGCGGTACGGCAGGGGGAGGTGTTCCGCTCTCCATCATCTCCGGACGAAGGTCCCCTGAAGATGAGCTTTGCTGAGAAGGGCTGAGATCCGAACTACAAGGTAAAATTTCGGTCATCTTCAGAAATAAAACTGGGATGTCTCTTATTAAAAAAAAAAAACTCCCCTCTCTACTTACGGCTCGCTGGAGGGCTGATCTCCTTGGGGAAATAGTGCGGCAGGGGCATCTCCCGGCGCAGGACCCTCTGGCGAAGATTTCTTCCCCCGCTTTGAGGCCTTGGTCTCCGGATCTTCAGAGGCGGTCCTCTTCTCCCCTTGGATGGAGGAATTCTCGATCCCTCCTTTCTTGATAACCTCCTTCGCGGAGGCAGTAGCTTCCTTGTTCGCCCCTTCGCCTTCTTCCAAAGGCGCAGCCTCCAGCATCCTGGTTAGCACGGGATCCGGCGTGGTCTCAGGGAGGGGGGCCGGACACCTGATCAGTTTTGCTTTCGCTATCCACTCCTGTTTAAGGGACAACTCTTTTAAGGGCAAGTTTATGACAAATATACGGATAGTGTGTCTCGGTACAGGACTACTTACTTGAGTATCCGGGCGATTGCAGCTCAGACCTGCGTCCTCGGTCAAGTCCGGACACATTGCTTGTGATCCGGGTGTTGCGCCCATAAAATGTTGGAGAGCTCGTGGTCCCTCCGGATTGAACTCCCACAGGCGGAGGGGGCGACGTTTGCAGGGCAGGATGCGACGAATCAACATGACCTGCGCTACTACGACCAGATTGATCTCTCTCTCTCTAGGAGGTCTCGAATACGACCCTGCAGCGAGGGCACGTCCTTGGACGGCCCCCAGTCAAGCCCTTTATTGACCCATGACGCCAACCGCGGTGGAGGACCCGAGCGAAAGGCAGGTGGCGCCACCCATTTGGTGCCCCTGGGAGCTGTGATATAAAACCACTCTTGTTGCCATAGACCGAACTCCTCTTGAAAAGAGACCTTGGGCCATGAAGCGTCGGCACTCTTGCTTATAACCGCCCCTCCGCACTCTGCTTGTTGCCCCTTGATCATCTTCGGCTTCACCTTGAAGGTCTTGAGCCACAATCCGAAGTGAGGGGTAATGAGGAGGAAGGCTTCGCATACGACGATGAACGATGAGATGTGGAGGATGGACTCTGGATCCAAGTTGTGAAATTCCAGCCCGTAAGAAAACATGAGCCCCCTCATGAAGGGGTCCGTCGGGAAGCCTAGCCCCCGAAGGAAGTGAGATGCGAACACCACGCTTTCACCGGGCTTGGGAGTGGGAATAACCTACCCTTGGGCAGGCAGCCTATGCGAGATTTCGCCGGTTAGATACCTGGCATCTCTTAGCTTTAGGACGTCTTCTTTGACTGAGGAAGGCATCCACCGGCCTTGAAGGTCGGAGCCGGACATCATCGAAGGTCCGAAGCGCCTGAATCTGGAGCTTTGGGTGTTGGAACTTGAGGCGAGGGGCGGATTCGATTGAGATTGAGAAAAAGGAGCGGGGCCTTGGTCTCTTTATAAAGAGGTTGAATACTAGGAGCCCTCCCCGTGACCGTTCGGGGCTCGCCATCGATACAGGAGGCGTGCCAACGAGCACGGTTGGATTACCCACGTTCGTATTGATGAGAATCCCGGAATAAGGGGACACGATCTCTGCTTTGACAAGACGTGCCAAGGAAACCGCCTCGCTAAACGCGCTGAGGTGGGGCAATAAAAATGATTCGAATAAAGGTTTGGCTGTGGTGTGATGACACGCTCCGGAATACGTCAGCAGACTGGATTTGTGTAAATATTATTCTCTCTACGGTGTTATGTGGAAATTATTTTGCAGAGCGGGACACTATCCTTGTGTTCAAAATCTTCTATGAAGTATTCGGAGGAGGAACCCGCCTTGCAATGCCGAAGACAATATGCGCGCCGGACTCGTCGTCATTGAAGCCTGGTTCAGGGGCTACTGAGGGAGTCCTGGATTAGGGGGTGTCCAGATGGCCGGACTATGACCTTTAGCCAGACTCCTGGACTATGAAGATACAAGATTAAAGACTTCGTCCCGTGTCCGGATGGGACTTTCCTTGGCGTGGAAGGCAAGCTTGGCGATACGGATATGTAGATCTCCTTCCGTTGTAACCGACTCTGTGTAACCCTAACCCTCTCCGGTGTCTATATAAACCGGAGGGTTTTAGTCTGTAGGACGAACAACAATCATACCATATGCTAGCTTCTAGGGTTTAGCCTCTCTGATCTCGTGGTAGATCTACTCTTGTACTACCCATATCATCAATATTAATCAAGCAGGAGTAGGGTTTTACCTCCATCGAGAGGGCCTGAACCTGGGTAAAAACATAGTGTCCCTTGTCTCTTGTTACCATCCGCATAGACGCACAGTTCGGGACCCCCTACCCGAGATCCGCCGGTTTTGACACCGACACTCTCCTTCGTCTCCCATCTACCACCCAGCTCCTTCTTCACCACAAGCCGTCCGAGCCGTCCCAACTCCCAAGATCCAGTCGAAGCGAAGATGCAGTTCACCGGGGCTACCTACCTGTGCCGATCACCGTCCCCGAGAGGCTCTACACTACCAGGGAAAAGCCTAGCAGCAGCGCGGGTTTTAGGCCTATCAGTAGCGCGGGAAGGAGCGCTACTGATAAGGCGCTACAGCTAAAGCTTAGCAGCAGCGCGCCTAGACCCGTGTTGCTGCTAAAATGATCTAGTAGTAGCGCTTCTCCAGAGCAGCGCTGCAGGTAATTAGTAGTAGCGCTCCTCCTTGCCCGCGCTACTACTATTATTTAGTATTTTATTTCTTTTTTATTTCATGTTGTATTTCATACACCTTTACACAATTTTTCATACAACAGGAATTTAGAGACTGTTTTTACATCATAATGAGTAGGTGAAACAACCGTGGACTAGTTTCAAGTGGATGGACATCCACGTGAAACTAATCCGCGGTTCTTTCACCCAGTGATATAATAAATATCATATCATATCATTAACAACTTATCAACATAATACATCATTGTCATATAACACCTCCTCAAGATCATCGTTTTCATCAATGAGACATCACATAGGACCTACTACATTCTCTTAGGACCTCATAGGACCTACTATATTCTCTAAGGTAACATAGCAAAAAACAAGATAGCCCCTGACTCTCCATTATGGAGAATGGAGATTATCCTGTCTCCAATTCTTTCCTTTCGCTTAATGTTACTTCCAAGAACCTCCTTGCGAATGTCCAAACATTTTTTCCATTCTTTGATTAGCATGTGTTCACCGCTTTTAGAAATCTGATATGCACAGGTGAGCTCCTTAGATTCACCTGGCTGTATGTTCATAACTGCAAGGCGACCATTTGATACATCAGATGAGGCACACAATCCATCGGGATTTCCTGTTGAAAAACATAGTAATAACTTCGTAGTTAGCAATGATGTACTAGTTTTAGAAGTATGCAAAAGATGCACGGATGTCGTAATAGTAAAAAATCTTACCAGGGTATCTCCATAGAAGTTACCGTGATTCAACATGTGCACTAGTGGCACTTATTTACCATAATTTGGAGGAGTTCGATAATAGGTATTGTAATTCTCAAGAAAAGTACAATAAGCAATCAGATGACTTTTCTCCTTATAAGTTAATTCGGAGCCATCAGTGTAGTGAGTTTTGTCTACCATCTTCTGCACATTCTTTGAAGATTCAAAATAAGCTGTCAATGGAAATAAGTTGTCAACTATTTTGAAATAAACAATATAAATTAGTTAATAACTATGTTTGAGAAACTCACATTGCGGTAGAATCGGAAGCGTATCAACAAGGACCCAAATGTCCATATTGTCTTGCTCGATGTCAAGATCACCAAGATCCATGGTGACAATCATACCCTCATAAAAACCATACATTTTGCAAAGTGCTTCCCAATTTTGGCAACCAAAATGGGTTACGCTCTGAGCATTGTACAGATTTACTTCAAAATCCATATCATGATGGGTCCTTAGGTGTATTTTCTTTGTTTCAAAATTTTCATGGTCTTCAAAACCCATCCTCTCCAAGACATAGCGTCTTGCATGGCCTGGGATAAACTAGTCGAATTGTAAAAGATGAAAATTAGACGTAGAAATAGTTGAAGTCATGCTTAATTACAAAAAAAACTCTTGTCGTTGTTGCGTACCGTTTCAACATCGAAGGTCTCCTCGAGCATAATGCTGAAGCGCCGATCTTCGTCCAGCTCAACGAACCTGTCGCACATACTGTTGGGGAACGTTGCAGAAAATTAAAATTTTTCCTACGGTTTCACCAAGATCCATCTATGAGTACATCTAAGCAACGAGTCATGGGAGAGTGATTGCATCTACATACCACTTGTAGATCGCGTGCGGAAGCGTTCAATGGAACGGGGATGATGGAGTCATACTCGCCGTGATCCAAATCACCGATGACAAGTGCTCAACGAACAGCACCTCCGCGTTCAACACACGTACGGAGTGGATGACGTCTCCTCCTTCTTGATCCAGCAAGGGGAAGGAGAGGTTGATGAATATCCAGCAGCACGACGGCGTGGTGGTGGATGCAGCAGGGCTCCGGCAGGGCTTCGCTAAGCAACTACGGGAGGAGGAGGAGGAGTAGCAGGGGGAGGGAGGCGCCAAGTGCTTAGGGGTGCGGCTGCCCCTCCCTCCCCTCCCTTTATATAGGGGCAAGGGAGAGGGGGGCCGCAGCCTTGCCCCTTCCTCCAAGGAAGGGTGCAGCCAGGCCAGGGAGGAGTCCATCCTCCCCAAGGCACCTAGGAGGTGCCTTCCCCTTTTAGGACTCTCCCTTTTCCCTTATCTCTTGGCGCATGGGCCTCTTGGGGCTGGTGCCCTTGGCCCATATAGGCCAAGGCGCACACCCCTACTGCCCATGTGCCCCCCCCCCAGGACGGGTGGACCCCTGGTGGACCCCCGGACCCCTTTCGGCACTTCCGGTACAATACCGATAATGCGCGAAACTTTTCCGGCGACCAAAATAAGACTTCCCATATATAAATCTTTACCTCCGGACCATTCCGGAACTCCTCGTGACGTCCGGGATCTCATCCGGGACTCCGAACAACATTCGGTTTGCTGCATACTCATATTCATACGACCCTAGCGTCACCGAACCTTAAGTGTGTAGACCCTACGGGTTCAGGAGACACGTAGACATGACCGAGACGGCTCTCGGGCAATAACCAACAGCCGGATCTGGATACCCATGTTGGCTCCCACATGCTCCTCGATGATCTCATCGGATCAACCACGATGTCGAGGATTCAAACAACCCCGTATACAATTCCCTTTGTCAATCGGTATTTTACTTGCCCGAGATTTGATCGTCGGTATCCCAATACCTCGTTCAATCTCGTTGCCGGCAAGTCACTTTTACTCGTACCGTAATGCATGATCACGTGACCAACCACTTGGTCACTTTGAGCTCATTATGAGGATGCACTACCAAGTGGGCCCAGTGACACCTCTCCGTCGTACGGAGTGACAAATCCCAGTCTCGATCCGTGTCAACTTAACAGACACTTTTGGAGACACCTGTAGTGCACCTTTATAGTCACCCAGTTACGTTGTGACGTTTGGTACACCCAAAGCACTCCTACGGTATCCGGGAGTTACACGATCTCATGGTCTAAGGAAGAGATACTTGACATTGGAAAAGCTCTAGCAAAACGAACTACACGATCTTGTGCTATGCTTAGGATTGGGTCTTGTCCATCACATCATTCTCCTAATGATGTGATCCCGTTATCAATGACATCCAATGTCCATAGTCAGGAAACCATGACTATCTGTTGATCAATGAGCTAGTCAACTAGAGGCTCACTAGGGACATATTGTGGTCTATGTATTCACACGTGTATTACGATTTCCGGATAATACAATTATAGCATGAATAAAAGACAATTATCATGAACAAGGAAATATAATAATAATCCTTTTATTATTGCCTCTAGGGCATATTTCCAACAGTCTCCCACTTGCACTAGAGTCAATAATCTAGTTACATTGTGATGAATCGAACACCTATAGAGTTCTGGTGTTGATCATGTTTTGCTCACGGAAGAGGTTTAGTCAATGGATCTGCGACATTCAGATCCGTATGCACTTTGCAAATTTCTATGTCCCCACCTTGAACATTTTCACAAATGGAGTTGAAGCGACGCTTGATGTGCCTGGTCTTCTTGTGAAACCTGGGCTCCTTGGCAAGTGCAATAGCTCCAGTGTTGTCACAGAAGAGTTTGATCGGCTCCGACGCATTGGGTATGACTCCTAGGTCGGTGATGAACTCCTTCACCCAAATTGCTTCATGCGCTGCCTCTGAGGCCGCCATGTACTCCGCTTCACATGTAGATCCCGCCATGACACTCTGCTTGCAGCTGCACCAGCTTACTGCTCCACCATTCAACATATACACGTATCCGGTTTGTGACTTTGAGTCATCCAGATCTGAGTTGAAGCTAGCGTCGACGTAACCCTTTACGACGAGCTCTTCGTCACCTCCATAAACGAGAAACATGTCCTTTGTCCTTTTCAGGTACTTTAGGATATTCTTGACCGCTATCCAGTGTTCCTTGCCGGGATTACTTTGGTACCTTCCTACCAAACTTACGGCAAGGTTTACATCAGGTCTGGTACACAGCATGGCATACATAATAGATCCTATGGCTGAGGAATAGGGGATGACACTCATTACTTCTTTATCTTTTGCCGTGGTCGGGCATTGAGCCGAGCTCAATTTCACACCTTGCAAAACAGGCAAGAACCCTTTCTTGGACTGATCCATTTTGAATTTCTTCAAAATCTTATCAAGGTATGTGCTTTGTGAAAGACCTATGAGGCGTCTCGATCTATCCCTATAGATTTTGATGCCTAATATGTAAGCAGCTTCTCTAAGGTCCTTCATTGAAAAACTCTTATTCAAGTAGGCCTTAATGTTGTCCAAAAGTTCTATATCATTTCCCATCAAAAGTATGTCATCTACATATAGTATGAGAAATGCTACAGAGCTCCCACTCACTTTCTTGTAAACGCAGGCTTCTCCATAAGTCTGCATAAACCCAAACGCTTTGATCATCTCATCAAAGCGAATGTTCCAACTCCGAGATGCTTGCACCAGCCCATAAATGGATCGCTGGAGCTTGCATACTTTGTTAGCATTCTTAGGATCAACAAAACCTTCCGGCTGCATCATATACATCTCTTCCTTAAGATAACCGTTAAGGAATGATGTTTTGACGTCCATCTGCCATATCTCAGAATCATAGTATGCGGCAATTGCTAACATGATTCGGACGGACTTAAGCTTCGCTACGGGAGAGAAAGTCTCATCGTAGTCAATCCCTTGAACTTGCCGATAACCCTTAGCGACAAGTCGAGCTTTATGGATGGTAACATTACCATCCGCGTCCGTCTTCTTCTTAAAGATCCATTTGTTTTCTATCGCTCGCCGATCATCGGGCAAGTCTGTCAAAGTCCATACTTTGTTTTCATACATGGATCCTATCTCGGATTGCATGGCTTCAAGCCATTTGTTGGAATCTGGGCCCGCCATCGCTTCTTCATAGTTCGAAGGTTCATCGTTGTCTAACAATATGATTTCCAGGACAGGGTTGCCGTACCACTCTGGTGCGGAACGTGTCCTAGTGGACCTACGAAGTTTAGTAGCAACTTGATCCGAAGTACCTTGATCATCATCATTAATTTCCTCTCCAGTCGGTGTAGGCACCACAGGAACATTTTCCTGAGCTGCACTACTTTCCGGTTCAAGAGGTAGTACTTCATCGAGTTCTACTTTCCTCCCACTTACTCCTTTTGAGAGAAACTCTTTTTCCAGAAAGGATCCGTTCTTGGCAACAAAGATCTTGCCTTCGGATCTAAGGTAGAAGGTATACCCAATGGTTTCCTTAGGGTATCCTATGAAGACGCATTTTTCCGACTTGGGTTCGAGCTTTTTAGGTTGAAGTTTCTTGACATAAGCATCGCATCCCCAAACTTTTAGAAACGACAGCTTAGGTTTCTTCCCAAACCATAATTCATACGGTGTCGTCTCAACGGATTTAGACGGTGCCCTATTTAAAGTGAATGTAGCTGTCTCTAGAGCGTATCCCCAAAATGATAGCGGTAAATCAGTAAGAGACATCATAGATCGCACCATATCCAATAGAGTGCGATTACGACGTTCGGACACACTGTTACGCTGAGGTGTTCCAGGCGGCGTGAGTTGTGAAACAATTCCACATTTCCTTAAGTGTGTACCAAATTCGTGACTTAAATATTCTCCTCCACAATCTGATCGTAAGAACTTTATTTTTCGGTCACGTTCATTCTCCACCTCATTCTGAAATTCCTTGAACTTTTCAAAGGTCTCAGACTTGTGTTTCATCAAGTAGACATACCCATATCTGCTTAAGTCGTCTGTGAGAGTGAGAACATAACGATATCCTCCGCGAGCCTCAACGCTCATTGGACCGCACACATCGGTATGTATGATTTCCAATAAGTTGGTTGCTCGCTCCATCATTCCGGAGAACGGAGTCTTGGTCATTTTGCCCATAAGGCATGGTTCGCATGTGTCAAATGATTCATAATCAAGAGACTCTAAAAGTCCATTAGCATGGAGCTTCTTCATGTGCTTGACACCAATATGACCAAGGCGGCGGTGCCACAAGTATGTGGGACTATCGTTATCAACTTTACATCTTTTGGTATTCACACTATGAATATGTGTGACATTACGTTCAAGATTCATTAAGAATAAACCATTGACCATCGGAGCATGACCATAAAACATTTCTCTCGTATAAATAGAACAACCATTATTCTCAGATTTAAATGAGTAGCAATCTCGTATTAAACGAGATCCTGATACAATGTTCATGCTCAAACTCGGCACTAAATAAAAATTATTGAGGTTTAAAACTAATCCCATAGGTAAATGTAGAGGTAGCGTGCCGACGGCGATCACATCGACCTTGGAACCATTCCCGACGCGCATCGTCACCTCGTCCTTCGCCAGTCTCCGTTTATTCCGCAGCTCCTGCTGTGAGTTACATATATGAGCAATGGCACCGGTATCAAATACCCAGGAGTTACTACGAGTACTGGTAAGGTACACATCAATTACATGCATATCAAATATACCTTTAGTGTTGCCGGCCTTCTTGTCTGCTAAGTATTTGGGGCAGTTCCGCTTCCAGTGACCCTTCCCTTTGCAATAAAAACACTCAGTCTCAGGCTTGGGTCCATTGCCTAACTTCTTCCTGGCAACTTGCTTACCAGGCGCGACAACGTCCTTGCCGTCCTTCTTGAAGTTCTTCTTACCCTTGCCCTTCTTGAACTTAGTGGTTTTATTGACCATCAACACTTGATGCTCTTTCTTGATTTCTACTTCTGCTGACTTCAGCATTGAAAATACTTCAGGAATAGTTTTCACCATCCCCTGCATATTGTAGTTCATCACAAAGCTCTTGTAGCTCGGTGGGAGCGACTGAAGGATTCTGTCAATGACCGCCTCGTCCGGGAGGTTAATGTCCAGCTGGGACAGGCGGTTGTGCAACCCAGACATTTTGAGTATGTGCTCACTGACAGAACTATTTTCCTCCATCTTACAACTGTAGAACTTGTCGGAGACTTCATATCTCTCGACCCGGGCATGAGATTGGAAAACTAGTTTCAGCTCCTCGAACATCTCATATGCTTCGTGTTGCTCAAAACGCTTTTGGAGCCCCGGTTCTAAGCTGTAAAGCATGCCGCACTGAACGAGGGAGTAATCATCAGCACGAGACTGCCAAGCGTTCATAACGTCTTGGTTCTCTGGGATGGGTGCTTCACCTAGCGGTGCTTCTAGGACATATTGTTTCTTGGCAGCTATGAGGATAATCCTCAGGTTCCGGACCCAGTCCGAATAGTTGCTGCCATCATCTTTCAGCTTGGTTTTCTCTAGGAACGCGTTGAAGTTCATGGTGACATGAGCGTTGGCCATTTGATCTACAAGACATTTTGCAAAGATTTTAGACTATTGTTCATGATAATAAAGTTCATCTAATCAAATTATTTAATGAACTCCCACTCAGATTTGACATCCCTCTAGTCATCTAAGCGTTACATGATCCGAGTCGACTAGGCCGTGTCCGATCATCACGTGAGACGGACTAGTCATCGTCGGTGAACATCTCCATGTTGATCGTATCTTCCATACGACTCATGTTCGACCTTTCGGTCTCTTGTGTTCCGAGGCCATGTCTGTACATGCTAGGCTCGTCAAGTTAACCTAAGTGTTTTGCATGTGTAAAACTATCTTACACTCGTTGTATGTGAACGTAAGGATCTATCACACCCGATCATCACGTGGTGCTTCAAAACGACGAACTTTAGCAACGGTGCACAGTTAGGGAGAACACTTTCTTGAAATTGTTATGAGGGATCATCTTATTTACTACCGTCGTTCTAAGTAAACAAGATGCATAAACATAATAAACATCACATGCAATTATATAGTAGTGACATGATATGGCCAATATCATATAGCTCCTTTGATCTCCATCTTCGGGGCTCCATGATCATCTTGTCACCGGCATGACACCATGATCTCCATCATCGTGTCTTCATGAAGTTGTCACGCCAACGACTACTTCTACTTCTATGGCTAACGCGTTTAGCAATAAAGTAAAGTAATTTACATGGCGTTCTTCAATGACACGCAGGTCATACAAAAAATAAAGAAAACTCCTATGGCTCCTGCCGGTTGTCATACTCATCGACATGCAAGTCGTGATTCCTATTACAAGAACATGATCTCATACATCACATATATCATTCATCATTCATCACAACTTTGGCCATATCACATCACAAAACACTTGCTGCAAAAACAAGTTAGACGTCCTCTAATTGTTGTTGCAAGTTTTACGTGGCTACAATAGGGTTCTAGCAAGAACGTTTTCTTACCTATGTGAAAGCCACAACGTGATTTGTCAACTTCTATTTACCCTTCATAAGGACCCTTTTCATCGAATCCGCTCCAACTAAAGTGGGAGAGACAGACACCCGCTAGCCACCTTATGCAACTAGTGCATGTCAGTCGGTGGAACCAGTCTCACGTAAGCATACGTGTAAGGTCGGTCCGGGCTGCTTCATCCCACAATACCGCTGAAGCAAGATAAGACTAGTAGCGGCAAGAAAGTTGACAACATCTACGCCCACAACCAATTGTGTCCTACTCGTGCAATAGAGAACTACGCATAGACCTAGCTCATGATGCCACTGTTGGGGAATGTTGCAGAAAATTAAAATTTTTCCTACGGTTTCACCAAGATCCATCTATGAGTACATCTAAGAAAAGAATCATGGGAGAGTGATTGGATCTACATACCACTCGTAGATCGCGTGCGGAAGCGTTCAATGGAACGGGGATGATGGAGTCGTACTCGCCGTGATCCAAATCACCGATGACAAGTGCTGAACGGACAGCACCTCCGCATTCAACACACGTACGGAGCGAATGACGTCTCCTCCTTCTTGGTCCAGCAAGGGGAAGGAGAGGTTGATGAAGATCCAGCAGCACGACGGCGTGGTGGTGGATGCAGCAGGGCTCCGGCAGGGCTTCGCTAAGCAACTACGGGAGGAGGAGGAGGAGTAGCAGGGGGAGGGAGGCGCCAAGTGCTTAGGGGTGCGGCTGCCCTCCCTCCCCTCCCTTTATATAGGGGCAAGGGAGAGGGGGTGCAGACTTGCCCCTTCCTCCAAGGAAGGGTGCGGCTAGGCCAGGGAGGAGTCCATCCTCCCCAAGGCACCTAGGAGGTGCCTTCCCCTTTTAGGACTCTCCCTTTTCCCTTATCTCTTGGCGCATGGGCCTCTTGGGGCTGGTGCCCTTGCCCCATATAGGCCAAGGCACACACCCCTACTGCCCATGTGGCCCCCTGGGGCAGGTGGACCCCTGGTGGACCCCCGGACCCCTTTCGGCACTCCCGGTACAATACCGATAATGCGCGAAACTTTTCCGGCGACCAAAATAAGACTTCCCATATATAAATCTTTACCTCCGGACCATTCCGGAACTCCTCGTGACGTCCGGGATCTCATCCGGGACCCCTAACAACATTTGGTTTGCTGCATACTCATATTCATACAACCCTAGCGTCACCGAACCTTAAGTGTGTAGACCCTACGGGTTCGGGAGACACGTAGACATGACCGTGACGGCTCTCGGGCAATAACCAACAGCGGGATCTCGATACCCATGTTGGCTCCCACATGCTCCTCGATGATCTCATCGGATGAACCACGATGTCGAGGATTCAAACAACCCCGTATACAATTCCCTTTGTCAATCGGTATTTTACTTGCCCGAGATTCGATCGTCGGTATCCCAATACCTCGTTCAATCTCGTTGCCGGCAAGTCACTTTTACTCGTACCGTAATGCATGATCCCGTGACCAACCACTTGGTCACTTTGAGCTCATTATGATGATGCACTACCGAGTGGGCCCAGTGACACCTCTCCGTCATACGGAGTGAAAAATCCCAGTCTCGATCCGTGTCAACTCAACAGACACTTTCGGAGACACCTGTAGTGCACCTTTATAGTCACCCAGTTACGTTGTGACGTTTGGTACACCCAAAGCACTCCTACGGTATCCGGGAGTTACACGATCTCATGGTCTAAGGAAGAGATACTTGACATTGGAAAAGCTCTAGCAAAACAAACTACACGATCTTGTGCTATGCTTAGGATTGGGTCTTGTCCATCACATCATTCTCCTAATGATGTGATCCCGTTATCAATGACATCCAATGTCCATAGTCAGGAAACCATGACTATCTGTTGATCAACGAGCTAGTCAACTAGAGGCTCACTAGGGACATATTGTGGTCTATGTATTCACACGTGTATTACGATTTCTGGATAATACAATTATAGCATGAATAAAAGACAATTATCATGAACAAGGAAATATAATAATAATCTTTTTATTATTGCCTCTAGGGCATCTTTCCAACACATACCTCGATCGTCGTGGCACCAGCTGCACTCCCCCGGGAGACTATCGTCGTCCGAGTACGACATTTCCTACGTTCATAATTCAAAGATTAAACTTGTACAATTAAATATATGTACTAAAAAACCTAAATTAGTGTTGGGGAACGTTGCAGAAAATTAAAATTTTTCCTACGGTTTCACCAAGATCCATCTATGAGTTCATCTAGCAACGAGTCATGGGAGAGTGATTGCATCTACATACCACTTGTAGATCGCGTGCGGAAGCGTTCAATGGAATGGGGTTGGTGGAGTCGTACTCGCCGTGATTCAGATCACCGATGACCTAGTGCCGAACGGACAGCACCTCCGTGTTCAACACACGTACGGAGCGGATGACGTCTCCTCCTTCTTGATCCAGCAAGGGGAAAGGAGAGGTTGATGAAGATCCAGCAGCACGACGGTGTGGTGGTGGATGCAGCAGAACTCCAGCAGGGCTTCGCCAAGCGACTACGGGAGGAGGACGAGGTGTAGCAGGGGGAGGGAGGCGCCAAGCACAAGGGTGCGGCTGCCCTCCCCTTCGCCCTCCTTTATATAGGCCGCCAGGGGGGGCGCCGGCCCTGGGAGATTGGATCACCCAAGGGGGCGGCGGCCAAGGGGGGAGGAGTGCCCCCCAAGGCATGTGGTGCGCCCCCCACCCACCCTAGGGTTTCAACCCTAGGCGCAGGGGGTGGGCCTAGGGGGGCGCACCAGCCCACTATGGGCTGGCTCCCCTCCCACGTCAGCCCATGGGGCCCTCCGGGATGGGTGGCCCCACCCGGTGGACCCCCGGGACCCTTCCGGTGGTCCCGGTATTACCGGAAGACCCCGAAACTTTCCCGATGACCGAAATACCACTTCCTATATATTATTCTTTACCTCCGGACCATTCCGAAACTCCTCGTGACGTCCCGGATCTCATCCGAGACTCCGAACAACATTCGGTATGCTGCATACTCATATTCATACAACCCTAGCGTCACCGAACCTTAAGTGTGTAGACCCTATGGGTTCGGGAGACACGCAGACATGACCGAGACGACTCTCGGGCAATAACCAACAGCGGGATCTGGATACCCATGATGGCTCCCACATGCTCCTCGATGATTTCATCGGTTGAACCACGATGTCGAGGATTCGATCAAATCCCGTATGCAATTCCCTTTGTTAATCGGTACGTTACTTGCCCGAGACTCGATCGTCGGTATCCCAATACCTTGTTCAGTCTCGTTACCGGCAAGTCACTTTACTCGTACCGTAATGCATGATCCCGTGGACAACACCTTGGTCACCTTGAGCTCATTATGATGATGCATTACCGAGTGGGCCCAGAGATACCTCTCCGTCATACGGAGTGACAAATCCCAGTCTCGATCCGTGTCAACCCAATAGACACTTTCGGAGATACATGTAGTGCACCTTTATAGTCACCCAGTTACGTTGTGACGTTTGATACACCCAAAGCACTCCTACGGTATCCAGGAGTTACACGATCTCATGGTCGAAGGAAGAGATACTTGACATTGGCAAAGCTCTAGCAAACGAACTACACGATCTTTGTGCTATGCTTAGGATTGGGTCTTGTCCATCACATCATTCTCCTAATGATGTGATCCCGTTATCAACGACATCCAATGTCCATAGCCAGGAAACCATGACTATCTGTTGATCACAACGAGCTAGTCAACTAGAGGCTCACTAGGGACATATTGAGGTCTATGTATTCACACGTGTATTATGATTTCCGGATAATACAGTTATAGCATGAATAAAAGACAATTATCATGAACAATGAAATATAATAATACTTTTATTATTGCCTCTAGGGCATATTTCCAACAGTCTCCCACTTGCACTAGAGTCACCAATCTAGTTACATTGTGATGAATCGAACACCCATAGAGTTCTGGTGTTGATCATGTTTTGCTCGCGAGAGAGGTTTAGTCAACGGATCTGCGACATTCAGATCCATATGTACTTTGCAAATTTCTATGTCTCCATCATGAACATTTTCACGGATGGAGTTGAAACAACGCTTGATGTGCCTGGTCTTCTTGTGAAACCTGGGCTCCTTGGCAAGGGCAATAGCTCCAGTGTTGTCACAGAAGAGTTTGATTGGCCCCGACGCATTGGGTATGACTCCTAGGTCGGTGATGAACTCCTTCACCCAAATCGCTTCATGCGCTGCCTCCGAGGCTGCCATGTACTCCGCTTCACATGTAGATCCCGCCACGACGCTCTGCTTGCAGCTGCACCAGCTTACTGCTCCACCATTCAACATATACACGTATCCGGTTTGTGACTTAGAGTCATCCAGATCTGAGTCGAAGCTAGCGTCGACATAACCCTTTACGATGAGCTCTTCATCTCCTCCATAAACGAGAAACATGTCCTTTGTCCTTTTCAGGTACTTCAGGATATTCTTGACCGCTATCCAGTGTTCCTTGCCAGGATTACTTTGGTATCTTGCTACCAAACTTACGGCAAGGTTTACATCAGGTCTGGTACACAGCATGGCATACATAATAGATCCTATGGCTGAAGCATAGGGGATGACACTCATCTCTTCTTTATCTTTTGCCGTGGTCGGTGACTGAGCCGAGCTCAATCTCACACCTTGCAACATAGGCAAGAACCCTTTCTTGGACTGATCCATTTTGAACCTTTTCAAAATCTTATCAAGGTATGTGCTTTGTGAAAGACCTATGAGGCGTCTTGATCTATCTCTATAGATCTTGATGCCTAATATATAAGCAGCTTCTCCAAGGTCCTTCATTGAAAAACACTTATTCAAGTAGGCCTTAATGCTGTCCAGAAGTTCTATATCATTTCCCATCAGGAGTATGTCATCCACATATAATATGAGAAATGCTACAGAGCTCCCGCTCACTTTGTTGTAAATGCAGGCTTCTCCATAAGTCTGCATAAACCCAAACGCTTTGATCATCTCATCAAAGCGAATGTTCCAACTCCGAGATGCTTGCACCAGCCCATAAATGGATCGCTGGAGCTTGCATACTTTGTTAGCGTTCTTAGGATCGACAAAACCTTCCGGCTGCATCATATACAGCTCTTCCTTAAGATGTCCGTTAAGGAATGCCGTTTTGACGTCCATTTGCCATATCTCATAATCATAGTATGCGGCAATTGCTAACATGATTCGGACGGACTTCAGCTTCGCTACGGGAGAGAATGTCTCGTCGTAGTCAATCCCTTGAACTTGTCGATAACCCTTAGCGACAAGTCGAGCTTTATAGATGGTAACATTACCATCCGCGTCCGTCTTCTTCTTAAAAATCCATTTGTTTTCTATCGCTCGCCGATCATCGGGCAAGTCTGTCAAAGTCCATACTTTGTTTTCATACCTGGATTCTATCTCGGATTTCATGGCTTCAAGCCATTTGTTGGAATCTGGGCCCGCCATCGCTTCTTCATAGTTCGAAGGTTCACCGTTGTCTAACAACATGATTTCCAGGACAGGGTTGCCGTACCACTCTGGTGCGGAACGTGTCCTTGTGGACCTACGAAGTTCAGTAGCAACTTGATCCGAAGTACCTTGATCATCATCATTGTTTTCCTCTTCGGTTGGTGTGGGCATTACAGGAACATTTTCCTGAGCTGCACCACTTTCCCGTTCAAGAGGTAGTACTTCATCGAGTTCTACTTTCCTCCCACTTACTTCTTTCGAGAGAAACTCTTTTTCCAGAAATCATCCGTTCTTGGCAACAAAGATCTTGCCCTCGGATCTTAAGTAGAAGGTATACCCGACAGTTTCCTTAGGGTATCCTATGAAGACGCATTTTTCCGACTTGGGTTCGAGCTTTTCAGGTTGAAGTTTCTTGACATAAGCATCGCATCCCCAAACTTTTAGAAACGACATCTTTGGTTTCTTCTCAAACCATAATTCATACGGTGTGGTCTCAACGGATTTAGACGGTGCCCTATTTAAAGTGAATGTAGCTGTCTCTAGAGCGTATCCCCAAAATGATAGCGGCAAATCGGTAAGAGACATCATAGACCGCACCATATCCAATAGAGTGCGATTACGATGTTCGGACACACCGTTTCGCTGAGGTGTTCCAGGCGGCGTGAGTTGTGAAACGATTCCACATTTCTTTAAGTGTGTACCAAATTCGTGACTTAAGTATTCTCCTCCACAATCTGATCATAGGAACTTTATCTTTCGGTCACGTTGATTCTCTACCTCACTCTGAAATTCCTTGAACTTTTCGAAGGTCTCAGACTTGTGTTTCATTAAGTAGACATACCCATATCTACTCAAGTCATCAGTGAGAGTGAGAACATAACGATATCCTCTGCGAGCCTCAACGCTCATTGGACCGCACACATCGGTATGTATGATTTCCAACAAGTTGGATGCTCGCTCCATTGTTCCGGAGAACGGAGTCTTGGTCATTTTGCCCATGAGGCATGGTTCGCATGTGTCAAATGATTCATAATCAAGAGACTCTAAAAGTCCATCAGCATGGAGCTTCTTCATGCGCTTGACACCAATGTGACCAAGGCGGCAGTGCCACAAGTATGTGGGACTATCGTTATCAACTTTACATCTTTTGGCATCCACACTATGAACATGTGTAATATTACGCTCGAGATTCATTAAGAATAAACCATTGACCATCGGAGCATGACCATAAAATATATCTCTCATATGAATCGAACAACCATTATTCTCAGACTTAAATGAGTAGCCATCTCGTATTAAACGAGATCCAGATACAATGTTCATGCTCAAACTTGGCACTAAATAACAATTATTAAGGTTCAAAACTAATCCCGTGGGTAAATGTAGAGGCAGCGTGCCGACGGCGATCACATCGACTCTGGAACCATTCCCGACGCGCATCGTCACCTTGTCCTTCGCCAGTCTCCGTTTATTCCGCAGCTCCTACTGTGAGTTACAAATATGAGCAACGACACCGGTATCAAATACCCAGGAGTTACTACGAGTACTGGTAAGGTACACATCAATTACATGTACATCAAATATACCTTTGGTGTTGCCAGCCTTCTTATCCGCTAAGTATTTGGGGCAGTTCCGCTTCCAATGACCCTTCCCCTTGCAATAAAAGCACTCAGTCTCAGGCTTGGGTCCATTCTTTGACTTCTTCCCGGTAACTGGCTTACCGGGCGTGGCAACATCCTTGCTGTCCTTCTTGAAGTTCTTCTTGCCCTTGCCGTTCTTGAACTTAGTGGTCTTATGGACCATCAACACTTGATGTTCTTTCTTGATATCAGCCTCTGCTGACTTCAGCATCGAGAACACTTCAGGAATGGTCTTCACCATCCCCTGCATGTTGTAGTTCATCACAAATCTCTTGTAGCTTGGTGGGAGCGACTGGAGGATTCTGTCAATGACCGCCTCATCTGGGAGGTTAATGTTCAGCTGGGTCATACGGTTGTGCAACCCAGACATCTTTAGGATGTGCTCACTGACAGAACTGTTTTCCTCCATTTTACAACTGTAGAACTTGTCGGAGACATCATATCTCTCGACCCGAGCATGAGCTTGAAAAACTAGTTTAAGCTCTTCGAACATCTCATATGCTCCGTGATGCTCAAAACGCTTTTGCAGCCCCGGTTCTAAGCTGTAAAGCATGCCGCACTGAACGAGGGAGTAATCATCAGCACGAGACTGCCAAGCATTCATAATGTCTTGGTTCTCTGGGACGGGAGCATCACCTAGCGGTCCTTCTAGGACATATTGTTTCCTGGCAGCTATGAGGATGATCCTCAGGTTCCGGACCCAGTCCGTATAGTTGCTGCCATCATCTTTCAGCTTGGTTTTCTCTAGGAACGCGTTGAAGTTCATGTTGACATGAGCGTTGGCCATTTGATCTACAAGACATATTTGCAAAGGTTTTAGACTAAGTTCATGATAATTAAGTTCATCTAATCAAATTATGAACTCCCACTCAGATTAGACATCCCTCTGGTCATCTAAGTGTTACACGATCCGAGTCGACTAGGCCGTGTCCGATCAACACGTGAGACGGACTAGTCATCGTCGGTGAACATCTTCATGTTGATCGTATCTTCCATACGAATCGTGTTCGACCTTTCGGTCTCCGTGTTCCGAGGCCATGTCTGTACATGCTAGGCTCGTCAAGTTAACCCTAAGTGTTTTGCTGTGTAAAACTGTCTTACACCCGTTGTATGTGAACGTAAGGATCTATCACACCCGATCATCACGTGGTGCTTCGAAACGACGAACTGTAGCAACGGTGCACAGTTAGGGGAGAACACTTCTTGAAATTTTTAAGGGATCATCTTATTTACTACTGTCGTCCTAAGTAAACAAGATGCATAAACATAATAAACATCACATGCAATTATATAGTTGTGACATGATATGGCCAATATCATGTAGCTCCATTGATCTCCATCTTCGGGGCTCCATGATCATCTAGTCACCGGCTTGACACCATGATCTCCATCATCATGATCTCCATCATCGTGTCTTCATGAAGTTGTCACGCCAACGACTACTTCTACTTCTATGGCTAACGCGTTTAGCAATAAAGTAAAGTAGTTTACATGGCGTTCTTCAATGACACGCAGGTCATACAAAAATAAAGACAACTCCTATGGCTCCTGCCGGTTGTCATACTCATCGACATGCAAGTCGTGAATCCTATTACAAGAACATGATCTCGTACATCACAATTCATCATTCATCACAACTTCTGGCCATATCACATCACATGACAATTGCTGCAAAAACAAGTTAGACGTCCTCTAATTGTTGTTGCATCTTTTACGTGGCTGCAATTGGGTTCTAGCAAGAACGTTTTCTTACCTACGAATAACCACAACGTGATCTTGTCAACTTCTATTTACCCTTCATAAGGACCCTTTTCATCGAATCCACTTCAACTAAAGTGGGAGAGACAGACACCCGCCAGCCACCTTATGCAACTAGTGCATGTTAGTCGGTGGAACCGGTCTCACGTAAGCGTACGTGTAAGGTTGGTCCGGGACGCTTCATCCCACAATACCACTGAAGAAAGATAAGACTAGTAGCGGCAAGCAAGTTGACAAGATCTACGCCCACAACAAAATTGTGTTCTACTCATGCAAAGAGAACTACGCATAGACCTAGCTCATGATGCCACTGTTGGGGAATGTTGCAGAAAATTAAAATTTTTCCTACGGTTTCACCAAGATCCATCTATGAGTTCATCTAGCAACGAGTCATGGGAGAGTGATTGCATCTACATACCACTTGTAGATCGCGTGCGGAAGCGTTCAATGGAACGGGGTTGATGGAGTCGTACTCGCCGTGATTCAGATCACCGATGACCTAGTGCCGAACGGACAGCACCTCCGCGTTCAACACACGTACGGAGCGGATGACGTCTCCTCCTTCTTGATCCAGCAAGGGGAAAGGACAGGTTGATGAAGATCCAGCAGCACGACGGCGTGGTGGTGGATGCAGCAGAACTCCAGCAGGGCTTCGCCAAGCGACTACGGGAGGAGGACGAGGTGTAGCAGGGGGAGGGAGGCGCCAAGCACAAGGGTGCGGCTGCCCTCCCCTTTGCCCTCCTTTATATAGGCCCCCAGGGGGGGGCGCCAGCCCTGGGAGATTGGATCTCCCAAGGGGGCGGCGGCCAAGGGGGGAGGAGTGCCCCCCAAGGCATGTGGTGCGCCCCCCCCCCCACCCTAGGGTTTCAACCCTAGGCGCAGGGGGTGGGCCTAGGGGGGTGCACCAGCCCACTATGGGCTGGCTCCCCTCCCACGTCAGCCCATGGGGCCCTCCGGGATGGGTGGCCCCACCCGGTGGACCCCCGGGACCCTTCCGGTGGTCCCGGTACATTACCGGAAGACCCCGAAACTTTCCTGATGGCCGAAATACCACTTCCTATATATTATTCTTTACCTCTGGACCATTCCGAAACTCCTCGTGACGTCCGGGATCTCATCCGGGACTCCGAACAACATTCGGTATGCTGCATACTCATATTCATACAACCCTAGCGTCACCGAACCTTAAGTGTGTAGACCCTACGGGTTCGGGAGACACGCAGACATGACCGAGATGACTCTCGGGCAATAACCAACAGCGGGATCTGGATACCCATGATGACTCCCACATGCTCCTCGATGATTTCATCGGTTGAACCACGATGTCGAGGATTTGATCAAATCCCGTATGCAATTCCCTTTGTCAATCGGTACGTTACTTGCCCGAGACTCGATCGTTGGTATCCCAATACCTTGTCCAGTCTCGTTACCGGCAAGTCACTTTACTCGTACCGTAATGCATGATCCCATGGCCAACACCTTGGTCACCTTGAGCTCATTATGATGATGCATTACCGAGTGGGCCCAGAGATACCTCTCCGTCATACGGAGTGACAAATCCCAGTCTCGATCCGTGTCAACCCAATAGACACTTTCAGAGATACCTGTAGTGCACCTTTATAGTCACCCAGTTACGTTGTGACGTTTGATACACCCAAAGCACTCCTACGGTATCCAGGAGTTACACGATCTCATGGTCGAAGGAAGAGATACTTGACATTGGCAAAGCTCTAGCAAACGAACTACACGATCTTTGTGCTATGCTTAGGATTGTGTCTTGTCCATCACATCATTCTCCTAATGATGTGATCCCGTTATCAACGACATCCAATGTCCATAGCCAGGAAACCATGACTATTTGTTGATCACAACGAGCTAGTCAACTAGAGGCTCACTAGGGACATATTGAGGTCTATGTATTCACACGTGTATTATGATTTCCGGATAATACAGTTATAGCATGAATAAAAGACAATTATCATGAACAATGAAATATAATAATACTTTTATTATTGCCTCTAGGGCATATTTCCAACAATTAGATCATTATTTTTCGAGAAAATCCAGGCCTCTCGATATTTCCTACATATTCTAGCACAAGTCATGCCAGAATTCAGGAAAAATCCGGCATGACCTTTGCTAAAAAAGGACATATCGAGCGCCTGAAATTTTCCAGAACGCAAATTAATCAACACTCCGGCAAAACATAGGCCACTCGGAGGTGTAAACTGAACATGGACGGCCACTTGGGCAACCACATATCCTATTTGAGCAACAAAAGATATACATGGATATTTGGCTGGTCTCACCTCGATGTCGGAGGGGGTCGGTGACGGGGACGACGGCGGGGATGATGGAGGGGCTCCTTGATTTCTGCAAAAGCAAAAACCGTATAAGTTATCACTAATACATCCCGAATAATTGCTTAAACTAAAAAATAACAATAAATATGACATGTTCAACTAGTTTTATTAATTCAACTAGTTCTTACTAAATATAAACTTACTATAAATAGAATATGTGGTTCAACTAGTTATATTAATTATCTTACTAAAAAACTAGTTCTTTCTAAAAATAAAGTAGTTCAACTAGTTATATTAATTATCTTACTAAAAATACATTAGTTCTATTAATTCAACTAGTTCAACTAGTTCAACTAGTTTATTAATTTACTTACTAAACTAGTTCAACTACAACTAAAGTAGTTCAACTACAACTACTATTAATCATACTGCCCTAGTTAACTAATACCATCACTACTAGTAATATGGAAAAAAAAACATTTGAAAATATCTTATATATAATCCTAACACTAAATAAACTAGTTTTATTAACTACTTACTAAATAAACTAGTGCTATTAAGCACTTACTATAAATAAACTAGTTCTATTAAGCACTTACCAAATAAACTAGTTCTATTAAGTACCTAATATAAATAAACTAGTTATATTAATCACTTACTAAATAAACTTTTTTCTATTAAACACTTGCTAAAAATTCTACTACCCTAGTTCTACCCTAAATTTTCTTACTTCTATTTTATTCAAAACACCTACGATTTGCAAGAACAGAGACAAGGGAGGGAGGGAGGAGAGAGGAGGGGGAGCGGGCGGCCGGA
>NC_041386.1:732249232-732252048 GCF_002162155.2 Triticum dicoccoides | reverse complement strand
GCCGCAGGCGGAGGGAGGAGTGCGCGGTGGGAGGAGGAGGCACAGAAGGAGGGAGTACCTCGGTGGCGGATGGAGGACGGCGGCGGCGGCGTCGGACGATGGTGAGGTCGAGAGCGGCGCGGTGAGGTCGAGAGCGGAGGGGGTGGGGGAGGCGGCGGCGACGGTGAGGTCGAGAGCGGCGGCGGGCGGCAGCGGTGAGGTTGAGGGCGGCCTCGGGCGGCGGCGGTGAGGGCAGGCTCGGGCTCGGGCGGCGGCGATAGAGGAGTAGGGGAATAGGGGGAGGAGGACTTAGTGAAATTTTGAGCGGGGTTAAGTCGAACTAGCAGTAGCGCACTTTAGGAACCACGCTATAGCTAAATTAGCTACAGCGCATTTTACGGAAAAACGCTACTGCTAAGTCTAAGCACGCATCAAAAAATACATTGGCCATCAATGATCTTTTTGTGTACAATCTGAATTGTCAATATGAGTCCACTCCGGTAGGAACTGGAGAGGACTCATATTGCACCACAAATTCTACACATAGAGTTCAGTGAAGACCAACTGGTTGTGATAGTTTCAGAAGTAACATATTTAAGGTGGTAAACACCCTCTTCACGGAGCAAGGTGGGACTAAACTTGTGGGCTGATCGTAGCAGTAGCGATTTTCTTATAAGAGCGCTGCTGCTAACTTCTATAGCAGTAGCGCGGTTCAGTAAAGGGCGCTACTGCTATAACTAGCTGGGTTGCGAGGTCATGGCAATTAGAGCAGCAGCGCGGTTTGGCGTGGAAGCGCTACTGCTATTTTCCTTTCAGCAGCGCGTTTTGCTATCACGCGCTGCTGCTAAGTAGCAGTAGCGTTGTATTTTGAGGAGCCCTACTGGTAAGATTCTGTGTATAGGCTTTTCCCTAGTAGTGCTACCCTGCCGGAGTCCGGGTGGAGAACACCCTATGGGTGTGGGCGATCTCGAGGTGGAGGGGGGCAAGGGGGCTGACTGAGTACTTCCTCTCCGCCGGCTACCGCCACCTCCCGAGGGGCTCTTCGGTCATGTTCCGAGTCGAAGAGGTCAGTAACAACGGCTATCCTATCGGGCTCATCGTGATGTTCACCAACCCCTTCGACGCCTACTACCTCCTCGGCCGTGTTTTTTGGTGTGGATGTGAGTTCATCGCATTCACCATGTATAACATCTTCACGGATTTCGACAGCGCCTTCCCCACCGATGAAGGCACGCACAGCCTCCTGTACTGCACCGATGATGACGAGTGAAAGAGTTGGCCATGGAGGAGTTGGCCTTGGAGCAAGCAAGCAAGCAAGCTGGTGGTGTTAGGTGTCGCGTGTTATCTTATCTAGGGTCCCGTTTTAGTATGTCGTGTTGGGTTGAACTATCCATATAAGTTGTAATGGTACTACTATTTATGTCGTGCTTGGGTTTATCTATCTAAGTTGTAATGGTACTATCTAGTTCATGCAATGCTACTACTTATGCTACTATATTGATGTGTTCTATCTAGTTTTTGTTTTTTCTATCTAGTTGATATTTGTCAATTGATATATGTGCTTGATGTTCTATCTAGTTGATCTATGTGTGTTACTAATACAAGGAAGATTCCACTATGGACATGCAAGTGTATGGGTACCCAAAAAATTTTGCAAAAGAAAAAAATATCATATATTGGTGTGTTGCATGTGGGCATGCATGTATCTTGGCCCTGGCTAATAGGGTCACCCTAGCTAGTAGGTGAAGGAAATATGCCCTAGAGGCAATAATAAAGTTATTATTTATTTTCTTATATCATGATAAATGTTTATTATTCATGCTAGAATTGTATTAACCGGAAACTTAGTACATGTGTGAATACATAGACAAACAGAGTGTCCCTAGTATGCCTCTACTTGACTAGCTTGTTTATCAAAGATGGTTATGTTTCGTAACCATAGACATGTGTTGTCATTTGATGAACATGATCACATCATTAGAGAATGATGTGATGGACAAGACCCATTCATTAGCTTAGCATTACGATCATTACAGTTTCATTGCTACTGCTTTCTTCATGACTTATACATGTTCCTCAGACTATGAGATTATGCAACTCCCGAATACCGGAGGAACACTTTGTGTGCTATCAAACGTCACAATGTAAATGGGTGATTATAAAGATGCTCTACAGGTGTCTCCGAAGGTGTTTGTTGGGTTGGCATAGATCGAGATTAGGATTTGTCACTCCGTGTTTCGGAGAGGTATCTCTGGGCCCTCTCGGTAATGCACATCAGTATAAGCCTTGCAAGCAATGTGACTAATGAGTTAATTACGGGATGATGCATTACGGAACAAGTAAAGAAACTTGCCGGTAACGAGATTGAACTAGGTATTGAGATACCGACGACTGAATCTCGGGCAAGTAACATACCGATGACCAAGGGAACAACGTATGTTGTTATGCGGTTTGACCGATAAAGATCTTCGTAGAATATGTAGGAACCAATATGAGCATCCAGGTTCCACTATTGGTTATTGACCGGAGATGACTCTCGGTCATGTCTACATAGTTCCCGAACCCGTAGGGTCCGCACGCTTAACGTTTGGTGACGATCGGTATTGTGAGTTTATGTGTTTTGATGTACAGAAGGTAGTTCGGAGTCTCGGATATGATCACGGACATGACGAGGAGTCTCGAAATGGTCGAGACATAAAGATCGATATATTGGATGACTATATTTGGACATCAAAATGGTTCCGGGTGAGTTCGGGCATTTACCGGAGTACCGGGGGGTTGCCGGAACCCCCCGAGGAGTGTATGGGCCTTATTGGGCCTTAGTGGGAGAGAGGAGG
>NC_041386.1:732242155-732248928 GCF_002162155.2 Triticum dicoccoides | reverse complement strand
CTCTCCTACTCCAACTAGGGAAGGGGGGGGGGAGTCCTACTCCCACCCTACTCCTGGTGGGAGTAGGACTCCCCTTGGGGGCGCGCCATGAGAGGGCCGGCCCTCCCCCTCCTCCACTCCTTTATATACGGGGGAGGGGGCACCCCTGCTCCGTACCCTCGCCGCCGCCTCTCGGCTCTTGGTGCTTCCGCGGTTACTGTGACTTAAGATTATGTTTTACTCGTTTAATGTTTCAGTGACTGCAGTATGAAGAAGAAAATACGACAACAAAAAATCGTTTCTCAAACCCATTGCTTCTAGGTTAAATATTAGTAAAAAATGCAAATCCACCTAAGGAGCAACCGGTAGATGGTAATTCCACAAATTCAGTTTATATGCAACTGATAGAAATGTAATCTTTATTACCAGACATATGTTGCCGCCACACATTCATATCAATTGCCATCCGAGTAGTAGTTTAATTAGTTTAGGGGCATCACTAGGCATCAGACTACTGATGTTTAGTTTTCATCAGACTAGTGGTTAGCAGTTCGATCGAAAGCATGGCAGTCGTCCGATGTAGTTTTAGGCCCGCGTGAGTTATGGTGATTCACTTCGTTAATTGAGTGCATCCATAACTGCCCACGCATGCATCGAACTGCCTGTAAATCGTGGACTCCGGTAGTTAGCTTCCATGCATGATGCATGCATGGATCTCCACTATTGTTGTTTCCGTGTAACTGCTTCCTTAAATCACGTTGTGATCTACCTTACCCTTTGTCCTACATCTACGTCCCTCACTGCTTCGAGTTTTTCTTTCATAATTGATTTGGCACGTAATGGTTTGCTTCCAACACAACAAATTATGCTTCCGTTGATAGAAGAATTTGCTTCCATTGTAGTAATAGAAAACCCTGCTTCGAGTTTTTCTTTCATAATTGATTTGGCACATAATGGTTTGCTTCCAACACAACATAATGTTGTGGCTCCAGAGGTCGATGATTACTTGGTCAAAGGAGGGGAGCGGAACACTGCCTATCTTCATCGGCGAGCAGTATGGCGTGCACGCCGAAATTTTATCCAGCACCTCCGCCGCGACAATGGCACATGGTGCACCGTGCCGTCTGACATGGAACGTATGACGACCTCATATTTCAAAGAGGTATATACCAAGGACCCGACGCTGTCGCCGGAGGAGGTGTTGGGGGGTATTGTACCTAAAGTTACCCAAGCAATGAAATAAGCTCTTTGTGCACCCTTTTCAGAAGAGGAGGTTTCGAATGCGCTCTTTGAGATTGGCCCTATAAAGGCTCCAGGTATTGATGGGCTGCCAGCTAGATTTTATCAGAGGAACTGGGCTGTGTTGAAGACAGATACTGTTGCAGCAGTTGAGGTGGGGGTGCTGGTGACACGTCAGCCAATTGAGTTGGAGGAACCGGAGGGTAGAAGAGCCGGCCGACGTGGTGGATCATGAATCGCGCCGCACGGTGGTTTCAGAGCAGCAAAGACCAAGCCGTAGCTAGCTAGCGTCAATTAATTGGGGAAGAAGGCAACTACCCTAGCGGGTGGAGGGATTAGGGGAGATACCGTGAAGGACGGGCTTTTAGAATGGGATTTTACTGAAATCTTAGCCGTAGGATGAGATAAGAAATTGACGTCGCAGGATTGGTGTGACGATTTGTTTCCATCAGACTACTGATGGGAAGTGTTTCCCATTAGTTTATGCCCTTCTAGAGTGAGAGAGAAATCACACAGCCGCATTCTGCTCCTCGACTTTTCCGGTGCTCCTCATGACCCATGCCAGTGCACGCCAATGCTCATCTTGGACCTCGCTAATGCCATGCTCTTCTTACTCCACCTTGACGCCGCCCTAGACTTCGTCGTGCGCTTCTCTGCGACCACTTGTTTCCATTGCAATTGCAACTGGCAGAGGAGAAATGTGGTATCATTAACGGCATAATAAAATAAAAGGAACATAAAAGAAACACAATAATTATGCCACTTGTTAGAACAATGTGTGAACAGTAAACTTTTTTACAGACCCCGGATTTGTCTTTTTTTTCGAAAGCTGCTCATATGTCCAAATGAGTTGAAAATTGAAGTAGACCACAAAAAAATTGGAATTTTAAAAAAATCTAGTATTTATTTTGATTTTTTTTGTCAGCGCGGGTGTAGCTGAGCCTGGGCTCAGAAGTGGATTATCGACTTGGAGTCTCCTCCTCTCTTCTTACCCTTCATGCAGGATGCAGGGATTCTAGTACTTACCAAAATTGTCTACCCCATCTTTTGGTTTTCGTTCTGTTTGAATCTGTGACCACGTTCCACCACTTGTTTCTCAACATATATCCCTCTCTATCAAAGCGCACAAAACTTCATTATACGTACGCCCCACTCAAACAAACCCAAAACAAGCCTTCCTCAACCAGGTCAAATAAACCCCCTGGCTAATCAACATATAACACGAGATTTCAACCTAATATGATTCGCTAAGTTTTTCTCAGCTTCTCTCTCTCTCTCTCTCTCTCGAGAAAAAACTATGTTTTTTCTCAGCCTTTTCCTGCTCTTGATATTCTGCAGATGGAAAATGAGCGGCCACATCATGTAGTAAAGGCGTTGTAAAACACCAGCCACATGAATTCTTTCAACGTTGAACACCAACATTGACAGGATCATGTCCAGCCTTATTTTCTACTATGAGTTGTATAAATAATTGATTGTTTGTATCAACAACTGTATTTGGTGGGAAAGCCGCTACACAAGTTTGCAGATGAAAACGAAAAGGAGGTGCATACATGTAGAGAAACGGAGGCAATGGTCGTGATGTCACTTGGTTAATGGTGTGAGGTATGATGGACTTTGCCGATTTGGAAAATGTTTGAGGAAGATTGGCGCTCGGGTAATATCATATCCCGCGCACAGGTTACATGCCCTGGTCTCTACTTGTTGCTGCTGATTATTTTTCCAAATTATGGAAGATTAAGGAGCTGCGAGGTGCAGCTGCATAATTGGTGGGAAATCAAAGGATCTCCCTCTTGGGACCATGATGTGTGTAAATGTACTGTTCGTTCTTCACGCATAATTAGCATACTACTCCCTCTTGGAGTATATGTCACCACTGATTTAAGATTTGTTTCTAATAGGAGCAAACAAACACATGATTATCAACCATTGATGAGATAGGGTAGAAAGAGAAAATGGATCGAAGTGCTGGTGGACTGGAAATTCAACTAGCCTGATCCCTTCGGGCTCTCGCGAACCCCTTCCCTCCCGCGCCGCCACCCGCGAGGCGGCCGGCGAGGGCCCCCAGATCCTCCCGCCGCGAGCCTCCCCTCCTCCTCCCTCCTTCCTCGCCGCCGGGCAAAGCCAGACCGGCGGCGGCAGCGGGGCCTGTTCTTCCCCGGCACGACGGGGTGGCGCGGGCCACTTCTTCGGGTGCTGGGCGCCGGGCTCCGCTGCGTGGCGCTGCGTGGCCGGCTGCGGTGGAGCCCGCCTTGCCGCGGCAGCCGGATCCGTCCGGCAGGTGGCGCGGGCTGCGGGCGGCGTGGGCGGCAGCTGGGGTCCGGTTTCGGGCCCCCGGCGGCTGCGTTGGTTCCTCTATGTCGCGCGTGTGCGGTGGTGGTGCGGCTCGGCCGGTGGTGGTCCGATGACCTGGTGGTGGTGCCTAGCGATGCGCGTGGAGGTGGTGCTTCCACTTGGCGGCTCTCTGTGCAGGGAGGCAGCGGAGCAGCTTGGACAGGGGTGGCGGCGCCGACGGCGTGGCGGCTGCAACGCGAAGGCGGGAACTTTACGGGCCTCGGAGATCCCGGCCGGGCCTATGAGGCCACTGGCCTGGTTTGTTCCTGCTATTGCGTCCGGTCAGCTACCATCTTCGATGGTGGAGGTGGGGCCCTCCCGCGTATCGATGGTGCTGCTGCCCTAGTCCCGGCTCCTCTTCTTCATTGTGCAGGACATGCTTCACGGTGCCGTGCTGAGACAGCGTGGGAAGCTTCCTAGCCGGGTTGGCGCAGGGTGGTGGTCAGTTTGGTGGCGAGCTCCGGAGTGCCTGAAGTGAAGGTTGGGATAGGGAGAAATCCCTGTTGGCTTGGCCGACACCAACGCGTTGGCACATGAGGGTGCCGCCGGACCTTCTTGGAGAGCGTCGGGGCTACCCTTCCTCTCTCCTCACCGCATACCAGGGGAAACCATTGGCAGCAGCGTCGTCATTGTCGCATCCCTTCTTGGAGGTGTTGATTGGTACCGGTGTTTCGGAGGCTCGGAGCTTGGTGGGCGATCTCTGATGGATGCAGCGGCCACGAGGCTTCTTCGTTTTTTGTCAATCCGCCGTTGTCGGCATTTGTTTCTCTTGTATTTTCTCTTTCTTTCCTTTTGGCGTGACTGTGGTGCTTCCGCCCCAGCACCTATGGTTGGCAGTCTTTGTTGGTTGCTTTGTATACAAAGCGGGGGAAACCCTTTTTCGATATAGGGTAGAAAGCGAGATAAAGCAAAAAAATGCATTAGAACTTCGCAACAGAAAAAAAAATGAGGTTTGAGATTATGCTGAGATTACGGCTAGCTTGGTAAGCTACCAACAAAAACTTTTTGCCTAAGCGACGATCCTATTGAATGGATAACATAAGAATGAATCCTATGATCAAAGGGTTTCCAGAAAAAGTTTCAAATCCTTCAAAAAAATCTCAAGAGGCACAACGATGGCAAAGAAAAAATAGAAAAAAAAAATGTGCTTTGTCTAAGTTTCATTCACACGTGCGTTGTTTTGCCTAAGTGACGATCACTCGTGAGTTTCAGTTGTTTCCTTTGTCCTCCTACTCCTCGCCGTGGCGGCCGGTGCTAGGGCTTGCGGATCGTCGTCGCCGCCGGCCAGGAGAACGGCGGCAGGGCGATTTGGGTCTCGGGACACCCGAATCGGAGGTAGGCCGAGCCCCTCCCCTCTCTTCTATCCTCTTCTCCGACTCCAGCGCCAGAGCAGTAACAGATTGTTCTCTAACTAGTTGCTTCGAGCAATCGAATGTTCATTTCTTTCCAAGATAATATGATCCAATCCAAACAGTCCTGGGACCCGATTTGGTTTTGATTTGTGGTTTCTCAACAGATTGGCAGCTGAACTTCCCAAGATCAAAAGAAATCGAGGGAGGGGACTGCTTCCGTGGTTTGATTGGTGCCCCGATGGCGAACATCTGCAGCAGCGGTGCTTCCTCTTCCTCCGGGAGGAGGGTGTGGAAGAGGATGAAGAAGAGGAAGCCTGCACAGCTTCACGATCTGCCTGATGTGAGTGGGTGCAGCAGTGCACACTTTCACTGTTCATAGTAGCTAACTTTATAACATCTTTGAGATTCATATGTAGTCCTGATAGACAACCTGACAACATGGTTTTTTCATCTAGCATCAAAGTTGATAGGTATTCATGGTATGCAAGTTTGCAACTTACATGTGATGCTAGGCAACTTGGTTGTTGTCGTAGTCAACTCGAAAGAACATCAGGATAATACATGCCCATGATACGCAGCCTAACCGAAAGTTGCCTACTATAGTATAAAAAGTTGTCTCTCCATGGCACCAAAGTTGCTTAAGAAAAAAAAAAGTTCATCGAAACATACCCATATGGGATCTAGTTTCGAAGAGCTCGGCCTTGGAGACCTATAGGTGAAAACGGATCTTAATTTCAATGCTTGATTCAAAAGTTATGACTTTTTGAAATTTTTAAACACACAAAATAATTGCACATGGGACAATATCTTTTCTTTCTTTAAATTGACTTTGCACCATATCATTTAGACAAAAGCTTACCTTTTTTTGGTTGTGTGCTCAGGAATGCTAGGGAGCACACGTGTGCTCCCTAGACACGTTCGATGGATAAACGAAAAAGATGGCAACCGCTTTATCTCGAGAAACACATGACCTAGGATGGAGCTGTCATAAGCATCTGATATCACAGCTTTAACTAAATTCTTGCAGCCAGTTGCCACGATTACTCTGACAATGCCCATATGTTCACCTATTAGTAGCGCGTTCTTGACTGCAATTGCCTCCGCATGCATCGCATGGCTAGCATGGTTCAAGTGGCCAGCAGCAGCAAAAACCAAATCACCATCATGGTCCAGTGCTACTGCTCACCACCCTTCACCAGATGTCGTTGCAGAAAAAGCACCATCACAATTGATCGTTACATAATCCTCCGGAGGAGGGATCCACCTCAGAATAGTAGTTGGGCTGGTAGATCTCGGGACACGAGCAGTAGCCTTCCATTCAGCTGCATATCGTCTTATCAGAAACTGAAGCTCCAACATTGACAGCCTCTTCTCGTTATGATTTTCCTTGTTTCTTTCAGTCCACCAACACCACATCAATGCCACAACAGCACCTTGGCGATCTTCCAATAAAGCTTGGACGCATTGGAGGACCCTCATCGGGGCAGTTGGTACAATCAGTAAGGAGAATTCGCACATCCTCCATTTCCAAGGCTCTCCATACGCGCTTTACTTATTTGCAGTTGAAAAATAAATGTCGGCCATCTTCAAATAATCGTTTACAAACCACACACCTGACATTGCAGATCCTTGCCATGCTTTGCAGCTTCATGTGTCGGAGTTTCATTAGGGGTGATGTTGGATCATGCTTCTCAGTTTTGAGCTTCTGGAACAAGCCCGATTTCTGCACATGTTTCATCAACAATCTCATTGCCGACACTTGCGTCTTCAAGAGCTAGCCAGCACAATTTATCTATCGTCACATGGCACTATATTCATATATTATACTGTATTCATATATTATGTTTGACACTTTACATGTTCACAAGT
>NC_041386.1:732224195-732241900 GCF_002162155.2 Triticum dicoccoides | reverse complement strand
CCCTCGGAGTAGTAGTTTAATTAGTTTATGTCCTGCTATAGAGACGATTCTAGTATTTACCAAAATTGTCTAGACCATCTTTTGGTTTAGATTTTGTTTTGAATCTGCGATCATGTTCCGCCACTTATTTCTCATGTTCCTCGCATGTGCGCCGCTCGGGCGAATGGCTGGGGAGTAAAAAATATATTTATAAGCCTTAGTAGTTGAGTTGTCAATTCGTTCACACCTGGAGAGACAACTTGCTTGCAGCAATTTATGAGTAGCACGGTAATACGATAGCAGTGGTGATAATATAAGAAGGAATGGTAACAAGTTTGCAGAGTAAAGCAATAGTAGTGATTGTAGGCATGGACTAAGCGATGGGGTCGCTCAGATGAGATTCAACATGCAACGAATAGCATAAGAATGAATCCTATAACTACTTAGGGCATAAGAATGAATCAGATAACTACTGCCAACCATCCAATGCTATCCGCATACATTTCAAATCGGCTTTAAACAAACCGGGTGAATTACATGCAAATCGGATGATTTTCATTCAAACCCGATGAAAACATTTACATTTCAGGCATATTTTCAACTATACTATAACGGGCTGCAGTACAACTAGTCTACCGCCGGCCGTGGCAGATCTCCACTCCCACGACATGTATTCCCCATGTAGGATAACCCTCTCATCAGACTGCCGATAGTCCTGGAGGGATATGCTTCAGCGAGAGGGGAAGAATAGCCTCCCTCCGCTTCCGTGAAGCACGAATTAGAGTTAGTTTTTGGGTAGGGCAAGACGGTTGCCGTGGTCTACGCCCCCGCTCACCGGTCAAGACACCGGCTATGTAACACGGCGGAGCGGTGGTAGTGGCCTTCGTAGGACCCAAGCGGCGGCGGCCTCCCATGATCCACTTGTCTTGGCTGTCCACGGTGGCCGAGGACTTGTCGGCCTCCGCCGACATGGCTTCTATCCCCACCTACTTGACGTGTAGCCGCCATTGCTTGCGGTGGATTTGTCAGGAGATGACGTTGTCCACCCTAGATGGAGAAGGAGGGGGTGTCGATGGCGATGGTGGTGACACCGGATCCGGAGGGTTTGCCGGCAAGCCAACCTGCACCGGCTGGCTCGTCGGGGCACCCAAGCAACTACAATGCGGGAGAACTCCTTCTGTTCACCAGAGGCCATGGCGGGTGTTGGGCAAGGAGGAGATGGAGAGAACGAAGGTGAGGAGTGGTTCTTGCCCGACGTCTGGACACATTTATATAGCAGGCCGGAGAGGTGTCTAATGCTTGCCTGGCGCCTAGACACGTTTATAGTAGGGCTCGGCACACACGCCCGTTTTATGGAGGTAGGCGGGCAGACGGATGAGTGCACAGGGGGCGGCGTTCTCGGCCGACCTGCCGCTTCAATGACGGTGTTTCTATAATCAAAGGGCTTGGAGGAAAAATTTCAGATCCTCCAATTTTTTTTTCCAATGAGAATCCTACAATCCAAAGAGGCCCAACGAAGGCAAAGAAAAAAACAGAAAAAATAACTGCTTTGTCTAAGTGACACTCACACGGTGCGTTATTTTGTCGAAGTGACGATCACTCGTGAGTTTCAGTTGTTTCCTTTGTCCTCCTACTCCTCGCCGTGGCGGCCGGTGCTAGGGCTTGCGGATCGTCGTCGCCGCCGGCCAGGAGAACGGCGGCAGGGCGATTTGGGTCTCGGGACACCCGAATCGGAGGTAGGCCGAGCCCCTCCCCTCTCTTCTATCCTCTTCTCCGACTCCAGCGCCAGAGCAGTAACAGATTGTTCTCTAACTAGTTGCTTCGAGCAATCGAATGTTCATTTCTTTCCGAGATAATATGATCCAATCCACACAGTTCTGAGACCGGATTTGGTTTTGATTTGTGGTTTCTCAACAGATTGGCAGCTGAACTTGCCAAAATCAAAAGAAATTGCGGGAGGGGACTGCTTCTGTGGTTCGATTGGTGCCCCGATGGCGAGCATCTGCAGCAGCGGTGCTTCCTCTTCCTCCGGGAGGAGGGTGTGGAAGAGGATGAAGAAGAGGAGCCTGCGCAGCTTCACGATCTGCCCGATGTGAGTGGGTGCAGGCAGCAGTGCACACCTCCACTGTTCATCCTGGTTTCAGATTTTAGCAAAGGGGGCTCAGCCCACTCATTCAGTCATAAGTAAATTGGTTCGGCAAACGGAATCATAATTCCTCTGTAAATTGAACCTTGTCTGCACCTCCACTTATTCCTTGTCTGCACGCAGGACATTCTTGTCGACGTGGTGTCGCACTTGGGGTTCGCGGACGCCGCGCGCACGAGCGTGCTGTCGAGCAGGTGGAGACAGCTCTGGAGTGCATGTGACAGAAGGGCCCTGGTCTTCACCAGAGAGACAATGTTCCGGCCCAGAAGCCCAGCGCAAGGTGAAGAAGACTTCATCAGGAACGTCGACAGTGTGCTACGCCAGCTCAGTCCCACCGACCCCAGGGACAAGTTCGTGCTCGAGTTCAGGTTCATTCAATCCAACATGGAGTGCCATGTCGACCAATGGGTTGCCTTCTGCGCAGCGTCGAGGGCCAAGGACGTTGTGTTCGATTTCAATCCGGGGTCGTGGGGCACCTACTCGCACAGCTTCCCACTGAAGCATTTCAGAAATGGCTCTCCTGCCGTCAGGTCTCTGCACCTCATGTCTGTCGACCTGTACCCGCCGGCGGTGCCGCCTGATTTCCGCGGCTTCACAAACCTAAGAGAGCTCAAGCTCGACTCCGTGCTAGGAGATATCCATTGCCTGCTGCTGCCGGCCTTCTCTGTCCTCGAGTGGCTAAGCATCACACGCTGCACCCTCCACAGCTTCAGTACATTCCAGCCGCTGGGTCGGCTGCGTTACATGTGTGTCCAGTACTGTCATATGCACGAGCTTGAGGTGCAAGCTCCGAACCTTGCTAAGTTCGAGTTTGCCAGCTTTGAGGTCCATCCGGTGTTTGTGCTCGATGAATGCCTAGACATACAAGAGGTGACTGTCACGGTGCTAACAGAGGAGGATGTTTTCGACTACGCCTTTGCAAAGCTTCCTGCTGGCGGTATGTCGTATGCACGGAAGCTCTCGATGCGAATTGCTATTGATACCCAGGTGTGTTTGTTCAGTGCTGATTGAAGTTGATACCCCTGTTGTTGTGTTCTACTTCACTGTTGTTTGGCCTCTAAACATTTTCATTCCACCTTTATTGCCATTGTTGTCATCCCAGAATATTTCTCATGTCATTGTTGCACGATGTATCAGGTGCTTCAATTTGCAGGATGCCCCAGCAGCTTCATCAACCTGAAGCATCTTATATTGACCATGCATGTCCGTGTACGTTATGACTCTACCAGTGGCATCCTTCGTTTGGCTTCCCTTTTGGAGTTGGCCCCTGTTCTGGAACAACTGGAACTGCATGTAGGTTTCTCTCATTTCTCTCTTTTGCATTTACTTGGCCTTTTCTACTGTCATATGCATTTCTCCACCAAGTTAGAAATAGAGATAATATTATAATTCGTTTTAATTTAATTCACTCCCTGTGTGTAGTGTAGTTACATGGAGTTTCAGCCACATACACTAGAATTAGGAAAGCTGCTTCCCTCATAGTGATTCCTTTTAACTGACGAGTTAGAATAAGGTAACCCATTCAATTAGTTAAGAGTATGATAGGAAAAGTCATGAAATTTTCATTGAATTTGTAAATGTCGTGTATTCTCACACAGTTAAGAAAGCCTAAAATAGTGGCATCTACTCTTGATGGAAGACTCTTTACCTGGACATAATTATTTGAATTATAATATGACAATTATCTCAACAACAATGAATTAGTGTTTCTCTGTACTAACCTGGCAATCTAACCATGCTTCTTGGTTACGGACTGAAAATCATAAATACACCCTTGAGAACAACATGGCAATGGGCCAAGCTCCTTCCAAGCAGATGCTGTGCATTTGTCTTGCACGGGTGCACCGTTTCTGTGACTATATAGCTATGTAGCCACATCGAGCGAAGTTTATTGTTTGACATTTTTTGGCATGGTGGCTATGTTTGTTTTAGTCTTTATTGTATTTATAAGTTGGTGTGCTTACCCTAGTACAAGTTAGTTGCCTTGGTGAAGAAATAGAAATGGATGAGTTGGTATATTTTACAATGCAGATGGAATGTCAGTACAGTGAGGGGGTGGAGAACATGTGGCTGAAGGAGTGGCCCCTGCCCATTCAGCCACACGATCATCTGAAGACGGTCCACATGAGCGGAGTCTACGGCAACATCGACCTACTCAATCTGGCGCTGCACTTTGCTCGATGCGCCATGGTGCTGGAGCGCATGGTGATTGGCCCGATGGTGAAGAAGAACTACGTGATGACTCGTGACTCACTGGAGGAGGGCCGACAAATGGCCAGGGAGCACCTTAGGGGAAAGGGGTTTGACGGCATTCTCACCTTCTTGTGAAGCTCCAAAACGGCTGTTGGCAAGCTTCAAGGTAAATATTACACAGGTTGAAGAAAAGAACTGGGTTGCTCAGAATCACTGGTAGACTGGCCAACATTGCCAAGTGCCGACAGAACAAAAAGTTGTAGGGTTGCGAGCAGAGCTTGAAGCCAAGCCATCTCTACCCCAACCTTAATTTTATTTGTAGCATCTTTCTGAAGAGGTGGGAATTGATAACTTTCTGTATTGTACAGTGCAGATACAATATTTATACACACTCCCTCCGTCCAAAAATACTTGTAGGAGAAATAGATGTATCTAGATGTATTTTAGTTCTAGATACACTCATTTTTATCCATTTCTTCGATAAGTATTTCCGGACGGAGGGAGTACTATAAATGAACAAACATATAAACACATCAAAAAATATTGAAGTGACAAATATTGTACTGTGGACGGAAGTGATTTTTTTCATCTTTTATTCTTTGCTTTCTTTATATTTTGAACACATTCGGATCAACAAAATCACCAAACAAAAAATTGAAACATAACATGTTTTCCACAAGAAATTATAGTTCCGCTGACATTCGTGCATTGATTCATGATAGATGTTTGAGTTGTAGAAACAGTAAACTTTAAGATTTAATATTACCATCACATTTACGTATTCAATGTTTCTCGTGTTGCACTACAACATGGAGGGCTTTATCATACACCACTACTGAAACGGGACAGAAAAGCGGGAGGGCAGTTTTGGCTCCCAGGTGCGTGTGCTCCCTTGTGAACAGTAAATTCAAAACAAATAGTAAATAAATTTAACAAATAAATCTGATTTTGGTGTGTGTGGATATTCATGTTAGTGTCGCAAGCATGTTTAACAATTTTTCATGCGAATCGGAGTAGCAGTGTTTCGTCGTTGAAAAAAACAAGTTGGGTGTAAGATTTGGCGCTTAACATGTTTTTTTTTTTTTGCATGAGCCAAAACGCTTAAGCTTTTCACCTAAAAATTTGCAGGTAGCATTTGGATGTGACTATGGACACATCTATTTTTTTGGTATCTTTTTAACATTTGAAAAAAACATTTTTCGTGCGCAAGAGCTTGTGCTCCTGTAAGCTGAATTGGATTTCCGCAGAAAAGCCCACTAGGAAAAAGGGCAATTCGACGAAGGGTGGCATGTGCGGTGTTTCGGCCCCTTGGGGACACATGCTCCCCGAGAATTTCCTATATGACGCTCTCTTCGTCAAACTGTCAAGCGAACGCACGTACAAGCGACACGAGCGAGCGATTTGGGCCGGCCCATCACGTAAATATTTCACGTCCTGGTTTTGGGAACCTTGTGAGGGTTCCCAGCTGGTTTTTTCTGGTTTTGGAAACCTTCTAGAAGGTTCCTGAACCATTTTTTATTTTCATTTTTTTCTGTTTCCTTTTTATTTTCTTTTTTATGTTTCTTTTTCTTTTCTTCTTTTCTGTTTTCGTTTTTAAAAAATGTTATCTTTTCTGTTTTTCAAAAAGTGTTCATATTTTAAAAAAATGTTCAATTTTCAAAAATGTGTTCGTGTTTTCAAATTTTGTTCCGGAGTTTCAGAAATTTTTTTGTCTTTTCAATTTTTGGTCGGTTGTTTCAAAAAATGTTTCCGATTTCAAGAAAAAATCACATATTCAAAAAATGTTCACTTTTTAAAAATTTGTTTGTGTTCTAAAATTTGGTTCGGGAATTTCAAAAAATGTTCGGGTTTTCAAATTTTGTTCAGAATTTCAAAAAATGTTTCTGCATTCAAATTTTGTTCATAGATCCAAAAAAAAATTGTGCTTTTGAATTTTGTTCAGAGTTTCAAAAAACATTCATGTTTTCAAAATTTTAAAAATATTCCCACTTTTTAAAAATTGTTGAAAGATTCAAAATTTCATGGTTTCAGAAAATGTTCGCAAATTTGTAGAACCTTTTGCGTTTAAAAAAAATGGTCACTTAAAAAAAAGAGGGTGGTACAGTGGACCGAGAGCGCTACAGTACCGTCTTGCTGCAGTAGCCCGGGTTGCTACAGTGCCCGCTGCCTCGCTACAGGCTTTCTTTTAGTTCGATCGCTCGCTACAGGCGACGATCCTGTGCGCTAGTGGGACGGCCCAGTTGGCCGCTCCCCTGTGCGGGAGGCTGGCAACCTGACGCAGAATGCGTCATATAGGTGCTCTCTGCTCCCTGTTGAACAGAACAACAAGAAGAAAAAAACTGATTTTGTTTACAGCTCACGTGTTCATGTCTTCTATGTGGGTGAAATTTTCATGGAAGAAACCATGAGGAATACACTTTTCTGGAGCAAAGAAATATTACATAAAAATAATTTAATGGAAGGGGTTAGGATGAACCAAAGCTATAATAAGTGGGCACTCCGGGGCGAGGGCCACACACCCTCGTTACGATGTTCAATATGGGAATGAAAATACATTTGATACGTGTCCGACCGGTAACTTACTCCATAACGGGGCATACCGAGCAATGGCGTGTCTAGCAATGATAAATCCGTTTGTTCTCTATCAATATTAAGTGTTTTGGGTTTTTAACAATTATTTATCATTCCAGTCATTTTATATGGAATACAGTTGAAATGCGAAAAAGAAAACTTGTGTCTGGCCGAAGAACGGCCATTATTGTACCTCCCGCCCTGAGCGTGGAAGGGAAGTTAGGCTAGTCTCGGTTGTGACAATGGCGTCTTCTTCCGGCGATTTTTGCTCTAGGGGTTGGAGCTATGGTAGCCTCGGCAGCTCAAATGATTTCATCCCTGGCATTGTCCAAATTGATTCTAAACGGAAATCGTGTTTCATCCGATTGCATTTTTTTTCTCTTTCAGTCCGGGTCCTCTTTGCGTTTTTCTGGTTTGTTTTCCCTTGTGATTTTTTTCGTGGGTGTATATCAGTTGGGTGGACACATTACTAATGACGAGGATCAATAAGAATATGTCAAAAAAAGGATCAATAAGCATTTTTTTCCGCTAAAAATATACAGGTTTTGTATTTAACGAGCGTCCGTCCGCTCGTGAAACTCCTGGCGCGGCGGCATCTGCGTCGCTGATCCATGAATGGACGGCATAGATAACTTAGCCAATGTGCATCCCGTCATCTCCACTGCTTAGCTCCGGGCGGATGCACCGGGTGTCATGCCCAGCCCAGTGCGCCACCGTCGCGCTGTATCTCCCGTCTCACCTCGTCGTCGTCCACCACGCCGCCGCCGCCCTTCTCCCTCCCTCCGTCCTATCAATCGAGCAAGCGCGCGCGCTTGGGGACGACGGCCAGCGCTAACCTCCCTCCCTCCCTCCCTCCGATGGATCCCGCCCACTTCAGCTCTCTCTCTTCTCCTCTTTCGGTTGAGCACACGCCGCCGCGCACGGCAGCTGTTCGACGGAATGCCGCAGCGGATCCTCTCTCTCGAAGAGCTCCGTTTCGACTGGATTCAGCTTCTCCTCCGTCACCGGCTGCATCCAGGACCAATACATGCTCCCTCCGTCCATCCGCACACTCAGACAGACATACTCGTGCCTTATCGCCGTGCTCCCCCTGTCCCGGTACAACGTCCCTCTTAAGGCTAGCTAATATCTTTTTCCTCATCCATGACCCTGAATTTCACCTACGGATGGGATGTTTATGTTTTCTTCACCAGCAAGTCGATTGAGATCTGCAGTTGGCGCACTTGTGGAAAAGCAAGTTCACTCACTGGCTCAGCCTCAGGGCCGACACAACACACGCAGCCCACAGTTCATGCAAAGGTGAGCCAGGCATCTTTTCTCGTCAGTTCACTATAAACACCATGTGGCACATAGTGCTAGTGGCACATTTGAACAAAGCACCCACTGATCGATGAGTTTCTTAATTAGGGCCTCGATCCTTTCCCAAGCCTTCTCATAGTTAACCAAATGCATCCACAATGTTTGTTAGTGTCTATCACGTGCAGACCTGCAGGCTCCCTTAACTAATTTGTAGGACCTCGATCCATCCCCAAGCCTCCTCACAGCTAGGTCCGGCTATGTCTTGTGTAAGAGTTAAATAATCAGCTTGCTTGATTCCGTTTTGCATTCATGTCTGCCCAACATTCTGTTTATTTTACTCGGAGCCTTGCAGCCGAGCTCGTGTGTGAAGCCACCATCTGCTGCTGCCTGCACGGCGTTGAGGGCGAAGTACGTTGTGTTTGATTTCAATCCAGGGTCATGGGGCACCTACTGGCTCAGCTTCCCACTGAAGCATTTCGGAAATGGCTCTCCTGCCGTCAGGTCTCTGCACCTCACCTCTGTTGACCTGTTCCCGCCAGCGCCGCCGCCTGATTTCTGTGGCTTCAGAAACCTAAGGAAACTCAAGCTAGACTCTGTGTCAGTAGATATCCAGTGCCTGCTGCTGCCTGCTTTCTCTGTCCTCGAGTGGCTAAGCAGCTTGAGTTCATCCCAGCCTTTGGTTCATCTGCGGTACCTGTGTGTACAGTATTGCTACTTCTGCGAGATGGAGCTTGACGTGCAAGCTCCGAACCTTGCTAAGTTCCAGTTTGCCAGCTTTGAGGTCGATCCGCATCCGGTGGTATTTGTGCTTGATGGATGCGCACGCATACAAGTGGTGACTGTCACAGTGCTAACAGAGATGGATCTTTTCGATTATGCCTTTGCAAGCTTCCTACTGGCGGTATGGCATATGCGCAGAAGCTCTCAATGTGAATTGCTATTGATACCAAGGTGATTCTGTTTGTTCACTGCTGACAAATGCAGATTTTCTGAGCGCCTGCACCTGGCCTGTTATCCTTGCTCTCCAATGTCGCTATAAGATCTGTGCGACACAATTAATTTCCTACATGAAATTTTCTCTTTTTTGTTTCTCTCACATAAAACATGTCTTGAACTTCAAACTTTGCAGCGTAGCAAAACTTTCTAACTAGAATGTGGGATGAAACTTTTAGAACTTATTTTGTATAGACCAAAAATTCTAAAAGTTTTATCCTAAATTCTAGTTAGAAAGCTTTGCTGTTCTGCAAAGGTTTGAGCTTCAACACATGTTCTATATGAGAATGAGAGAAACAAAAAAGATAAATGTGCTTGCATGAATCTTGATGTGGAGAATGGATGGCTAGATAAGAGGGGCCTGGGTGCAGGTGCTGTAAAACATGTTTTCGCACTGCTGACGGAAGTTGATACTCCTGTTGTTGTTTTCTGCTTCACCTTCAACCGCAGTTGTCTGGTTTCCAAATATGTATATTTGTTGCCATCATAAGGCATAAGCATATAGAGAAGCACACAAGTCATCTAAAGGATAAGCACAATCATAAGGCATAAGCATATAGAGAAGCACACAAGTCATCTAAAGGATCATCACCACACACAAGTCATCTAAAGAAACATAAGCATAAGCACACAAGTCCCCGAATAGCTTAAGAGCCAGGACGTCAAGCACCGCGGAGGTCGTCACCGCCAAGACCGCCGAAGCCCGGGTCGTCACTGCTAGCGACAGCGCTACCGCCAAGACCGCCTCCACCTCCGCCTCCGCCTCTGTGGATCGGAGTGGTCGGGGTCCGTGTCTCGGGAGTGCTGCGAAGACCACCGCCAACGGTAGATCCACCTGTTCCCTGGATGTTGAAAAGACATATTAACGGGATATACAATTGTGTTGAAAGGCATGACATGCTTTGGGTGAATAGATTAGGGATGAACTAACCGGCGAGGGGCCAACGTTCTGTGCCACAAACTCCTCAAAGGTCAGCAGCACTGGTTTTGCTGGAGGGCATTGTGCTGGCTGCAACTGAGGAGTCCTGCCGGCCGCCATATCCTGAAAAGCCTGATGCATCTGGCGATCCCTCTCCTCTTGGTGTTCATAAATCCTCTCATGCCACGCCATGGTCTCCTGGCGTGTGTACGCCAGCTTAAGAGCCAGGACGTCAAGCACCGCGGAAGTCGTCACCGCCAAGACCGCCGAAGCCCGGGTCGTCACTGCTAGCGACAGCGCTACCGCCAAGACCGCCTCCACCTCCGCCTCCGCCTCTGTGGATCGGAGTGGTCGGGGTCCGTGTCTCGGGAGTGCTGCGAAGACCACCGCCAACGGTAGATCCACCTGTTCCCTGGATGTTGAAAAGACATATTAACGGGATATACAATTGTGTTGAAAGGCATGACATGCTTTGGGTGAATAGATTAGGGATGAACTAACCGGCGAGGGGCCAACGTTCTGTGCCACAAACTCCTCAAAGGTCAGCAGCACTGGTTTTGCTGGAGGGCATTGTGCTGGCTGCAACTGAGGAGTCCTGCCGGCCGCCATATCCTGAAAAGCCTGATGCATCTGGCGATCCCTCTCCTCTTGGTGTTCATAAATCCTCTCATGCCACGCCATGGTCTCCTGGCGTGTGTACTCCAGGTAGGCCTACGGTATGACATGATGGAACTCATAAAACTACTAAATGCGGAAAATGAAATGAGCAATGAAGATAAGAGGGAAAATACTTACAGATTGTTGCTCCTGAAAGAGGGACTGTGCACTGGTCACTGGCTGGCTCATGCACTGGCTCAGGCTCGGGTCGATCCGACGAAGCTGTGTGTAGGAGATAGTAGGAGTGATCACAGCATCGAGAACCGCCTCCCGACCGTGCTCCTTGGGCCCCATGCTCACCACCGCCCTGTCGTCCAGAGCCGCCGCAATGGGGTCAGGTGTGTCAGGATGTAACTTCAGATACGCTTCAGAGTAGGCCTTCTTCCTCCCCGCGGTCTTCTTGCCGTAGTACTTGGGCTCGCCAGGCTTGGGGTCCTTCCGCGTATGGGCGATCTCCCACGCCTGCATATCTGAGAGCGGCCGCTTCATTTTCTCCTCCTACACCACCAAACAGAGGTTAGTCATACATAAGAAAGTGATGGTAAATAGAAGAAGAAGAAGAATGTTTAATGGGGTTAGTCATACATTAACTGCCTTGTGGAGATAGTGGTTTCGGTTCCCCTGAGCATGTACTCCCTCCTTCCCTCGGTTAGCCTTGTTTTTGACTCTCATAGCCACCCAGGCTCCAGCCTCATCACACCAAAGATCCACCAATGCCGCCCAGGACTCGTCTTTTCCATAACACCAATTTGGTAACACCTACATAACGAAAGCATAATGGCATAATGAAAGCATAATGGCATAATGAAAGCATAATGGCATAGTTACCTTCAAGAACTCGTCCTTATCCAAGGTAATGCCCATCCTCCACGCGTCGTCCTTGGTCATCTTCACACCAAGATAGTCGTGATGGTATGTCGAGATGGCCACATAACGCACCTCATACTGCATCTGGCGGGCCTTCTTCTTGCATTGGCGCAGCACGATCTGGTCCGCTCTGGCCCTGTGCTCCGGAAGAACTCGATAGAATTTCTACAATCATGCATGAAACAAGAATGGAAGAAGACATGAGTTAAATCATTCATGAAACTAGAATGGACTTGTGCTTCTGAAGAGAACTCACCCAGAAAGTGGTGATCACGGCCTTGGCATGGGTCCCATGGCCCGCGTGGAGGGCCGCTTCCCAGTGCTCCCAGCTCGTGGCCAAGACCCGATGGTCCGGCTGCCTGACTGGATCCGGACAGTACAACCCCGGCCAGTGTAACTTCAGCAAGACGGTGATGAGGCCGTTGGGAATACGGACCCCTTTAGAATATATCCAGTTGCTGCAAAAGAATGAACTATTAGCATGTGACAAGCAAAATAAATAACAACCGTAATGAGCATGTGACAAGCAAAATAATGAAATTATTATAAAGTGGCACTTACTCTTTCCCCGTGGGCTCAATGAGTCACTTCTGCTCCTCAGTAGCAGGAACCTGCTTTGGTAGCTTTGCGTTACCACGCAGCCACCCCTTGTTGTCAACCCCCTCCCCGCCACCACAATCATCCCCGCCACCACCATCATCCTCGCCACCACCCTCCTCCTCGACTGCCTCCCCCTCCCCAACCTCCTCTTCATCCTCCTCCTCCTCGTCCTCCTCCTCCACCTCCTCCTCGGCCCCATCCCGAACCTCCTCCTCCTCCTCGCCTGCCTCGTCGTCCTCCTCCTCCTCGCCAGAGGAGGGTACCTCACTAGAGGAGGGCCTCGAAGGCAACACCCCTAAGTCGGTGAGGGTGCGCTCTTTCTGGCCGCGACCCCCTGTAGTGGCTCTCTCCCCACCACCTCGCCCTCTAGAGGCTCTCCCCCGCCCCCTCCTCCTCTAGGGGCACCTCTCCCTCGACCTCCCTGTGAGTAGTCATCGTCAAGTAGTCGGGGGGGGGGGAGGATTACGTGCTCGACCACTCTAACTAGGCAGGCCGGCGATCTTGCGTAGGAAACCCACGCCGTCGGCCTTCCCCTTGCCCATGTTCCACGAACCTGCATTGAAAAGAGAATAAGCAATTAGTAAATTAATAAAATGAAGGAAAAGGCATGATAATAAACACATTAATAAAAATGCATAAAAAGGCATATTCCTAAACTATAGAAAAAAAAGACTTGAAACGTACATCTGCTAGAAACCATATGAATCATCACTGTTGTAACCTCTTTCTCGGTCCGTCTCATCATCACTATCAATCATATCATCTTCGTTGTCTGACGGAGGTGGAGGCTCTTCCTCGTCGTCAGCGTCTTCGTTTAACTTTTCTAGCATAAGTATGTCATTTTCATTGACAATGGTCTCACCATCATTCCGTGCATCGTCGTCGTTTGGATCCACATCATCATCACCCAATGGTCTAGCGTCATCGTTTCTAACCACATCATCATCATCAGGTTGCTCTTGATAGAACACTCCCTCGTATGTCATGGGGTTAATGTTGTAGTAATCGTCTTCATTCGGGTTCGGTAGCTTACCATGTGGCGACACCTTGAACACAACTTCCCAACCCTTTAGGTACTCTTTCTGGCATGGGTAAGGCAGATAATATACTTGTGTAGCTTGGGTAGCCGCAATGAAGAGATCGGCTCCGGCATAGACGTTTGATGGTTTAACTTCGACCAAACCAATGGAAGGCGTATGTTTTACACCCTCCCGCGGATCGAACCACCGACATTTGAACACAGGCAGACTTAGGGTCTCGCGCCCCTGGTGGAATTGAATGTCGTATATATTTTGTACCCTTCCGTAGTAGTCTACTGAATTTTGACCGGGGGTGTACACTCCGGTATTTATAGTTTTGGGATCAGGCCGGCTGTTCTGGTGCTCCTCTGTATGGAAGCGATACCCATTCACATCATAATTTTTACATGTCATGACGGCAGGGTCAAAACCCATGGAAACCCATCTCAATTCATCATCCATAGATATGTTCGGATCTTTTCCCTACAAGTATAATTGAAATTGTTGCGTGCATTAGTTAACTAATAAATGTTGAACTAGTTATTTAATAGGGAGTGTGGAAAATTACTTTCTCCATGAACCAAGCAACAAATTTTTTACGTCCAGGGTTTCCATGACGGAGAAGAGTAAGTGCCTCCGCCTCAGTAGGAGGATTCATTCCCGTCCATTCCTCTTGAACGAAATCACTAGAAAAAAGAAATGCGGTGTTAGACCGGGACTAAGTGAACATAGAACATGATGATGTGGAAGACATAAAGGAATGGTGTAGTGGTATTACCTCATCCACACTTCCTCAACTTCCTTGATGTTGTGCAAGATATAGAACATGAGGTCCTCCCACTCTTGTCGTGGCATGTTATAAGGTTTCGAGGCCCCAGCCCTCCCACCTTGCGCGTTGAATAGATGGAGCCTGGGTTGATACTTCGGCTCTTCTATATTGTATCGAGGCACCTTGTTATGCAGATGGGGAACGTGGTCTGGAAAGTATGATGTCCTGAGGTCTGACACCTCCTCTAGGATAACTGCCTCAGCTATGGAAGCTTCAATCTTAGCTTTTTTCCACATTTCCGTCGGAGATGCTTGTTCTGTCTCTCAGGGCCGTACTGCCAGCGATTCTGCACAGGCCCGCCCAACAATACCTCGTTCGCGAGGTGTAGAATGAGATGTGTCATCGGTGTAAAGAAGCCTGGCGGAAAGATCTTCTCTAGCTTGACTATCAACTCCGGTGCCTTCTTATGCAATTTTTCAATCACGTCTTTACTTACTTCTTTAGCACAGAGCGTGCGGAAGAAATGGCTTAGCTCGGCAAGCACTCGCCAGACATGCTCGGCGACATAGCCTCGAACCATCACCGGCATTATCCGCTCAATCCATACATGGTAGTCATGACTCTTCAGGCCGGTCACTTTGCCCATTGAAAGATTGACCCCCTTACTTATATTCGATGCATAACCATTGGTGAACTTCAAAATGTCTTTCAGGCAGATAAGTACTTCCTTTTTTTCTGGCGGTTTAAGGACAAAGTCAGCATCTGGCTTGAACCGGGTTTTTCGACCGCCTGTGGGATGCTTCATGTTCAGACGTGGTCTATCACAAATTCTCTGTTGATCGGCTCTAGCTTTAACGTTATCCTTCGTCTTATCAGGAATGTTGAGGATCGTGTGGAAAAGGGACTCTGCCACATTCTTTTCGGTGTGCATCACATCGATATTGTAAGGAAGTTTGAGGTCCTTGAAATAGGGAAGCTGCGAGAAGGGGGTTATGTGAGTCCAGTTGTGCGTCTCACCATATCCCTCGAAGCCTTTGGCTTTGGCTTTGCCTTTGACTTTAGGCTGTAGAGCTTTTAGCTGAGTAAGAACATCTGCCCCCGAAAATGTTGGAATCTCGGTTACTTCATGAACAACCCGGCCTTTCGTAAAGTTCTTCTTGTCTTCCCTGTCTGGATGGTCTGGAGGGAGGAACTGTCGATGCAGGTCAAAGGCTACATACTTGCCACCCTTACTCAGCCAAATCATTCGCAGAGCCTGCATGCACACTGGGCATGGCATCTTCCCACTTGTACACCATCCCAGAATAGAGCATAGCCGGGAAAGTCATGCATGCAATAGTGTAACCAAACTTTCATCAAGAAATTTCTCTGCAGATCCCGGTCGTATGTCAACGTCGGAAAGTACCAAGAATGGTGCAAAGCATCCACCAGCGGCTGCATAAACACACCCAATTGCTTCCCCGGATAATCAGGCCCTGGAATGATGAGCGACAAGAACACGGTCTTGCGTTCATTAGGGCACCGGGAGGAAGATTGAGCGGAATTACAAACACGGGCCAGCAGCTGTATGGATTGGACGACATACCATATGGATTCAACCCATCACCTGATATGGATATTCTGACATTCCCAGCCTCGGCTGCTTCCTCGGGTATTCTTCATCGAACGACTTTCATGCTTTCCCTCCCGATGGATGTACGATTTTTTCTGGATTGTACCTTATACCTTCCTTGTGCCACTTCATCATTTTGGCAGACTCCTTCGTGATGAAAAGGCGCTGCAGTCTTTTTATAAAATCAAGATACCGAAGAACCTTAACGGGGATGGTTAGCTGCTTTTTCTCACCATCCTCACCGACCACCTCAATGTACCGAGACGAACCGCACTGCCTACAGTACTTGTCATCCGCATACTCGTGCCTAAACAAAAGGCAATTCTTCGGGCAAACATCTATTTTCTCATAATCCATAGAGAGTGCCTTCATGATTTTCTTTGTATCGTACATGCTTTTCGGCAGTTCATGACCCTCAGGGGGGCTGTTAGCCCATACTCCCAAGAATGCTTCGAAGCATTTCTGGCTACAGCCATACTCAGCCTTGACTGCAATCAGTTGCGAGATGGCATCCAGCTGAGATATTTTCGCACCCGCATAAAGAGGTTTCTTCGACGAGGCCAGGACCTCCAAGAAGGCCTTTGCGGTTGCCTCCGGCTCCTCCAGTTCATTCTCTGAAGGTGTCGCATTTGCCGCTTATGCAACAATGACATCATCTAGCATGTTCCTGACCCCGTCGTCCTCATATCCATCGATGCGTTGTCGCATCACCTCCTCTCTACCACGGTCCTGCTCGGCTATATTTATCGGCGGCATGTCAAAGTTTGGCATATATCTGTGCGTGTGAAGGTGCTCACTCATGTCCGTCTGATTTCTACTGTGACGTCTGGCACATCTCGCACAGGGGCATGGTGGGATAATTCTCATTGGATGACGAAATATCTCCTTCAAATACACATCGGTTTTCGCGATCCACTCTGATGTTACTCGATTTCGACGGATAAAACCATTGTACATCCACTGATTATCTGCCATCCTCTGCTATTTTGCAAGCCACACAACATAATTAAGGATTCACTTAAATTAATCACATCAAATTTTCAGTTTCTACCGCGTTGAATCCACCTAAATCTCTAATAGGTAAAGATGGGTCCTAATCCCACCCGAGGATGTGTAGATTGAGTACGTTCTCCATTCTACCCCGTTCCGAGGTAAAATTTCGGCAGCACCTCCCCGCTGTTCTCCAGATACACGTCTCGGCAAATAGCCGAGAGAATGTGCTCCGGAGAACAATGGGGAGGCGCCGCCGAAATCCTGTCTCGGAACGGGGTAGAACATGGAGAACATACCCAATCTACACATCCTCGAGCCGTCCGTGGAAAACGCTAGATAATCCGAAACAGCTACGGTGATAAATATGCAATTGAATGCATATTTATCGATGCCACCCTTTCGGACGGGAGACGCCTAGGTTACGCCAGTTGACTTGAGAATGAAATCTAGTGACATTAAAAAATGGAGGAGATGGACTTGTAGCTCACCCTCGGCTGTAGGGGAAGGAGTCGAACAACAGAGGGATGCTCAGGGAACAACGCGTCGGACGACGGTCACTTTGATGAAATGCAACACCACAAAGCCTGCAAATTCCATCGGGACAAAAAATTTAGAACATCACAACTCATAGAGCATATTTAAAACATTTAAACATGCATTCATTTATTTTTGCATCATGTAGGCAAGAAAACTAAATACATTAACAATATATTCATCATCGTCATCACATATTCATCATCATCATTATCACCTATTCGTCATAATCATTGATTTGTCTCATCAAACCAAATTTTTTTGCAAGATATGCAACATATAGCATCTCATCTAACCAAATTTTTTTACTACCTATCTCACTATCTATCTAACTATCTAACTATCTACCTACTAACTATCTCACTATCTATCTAACTATCTCACTATCTACCTATCTAACTATCTATATAACTATCTATCTAACTAGGTATCTAACTATCTAAATATCTATCTAAATACCTATCTAACTAGCTACAAAATTACTAAAAAAACACTAAAAATACATAAAATTTTCACCTTCGAGAGGGACGGCCGGAGTTGGGGCGGGGAGGCAC
>NC_041386.1:732222890-732223899 GCF_002162155.2 Triticum dicoccoides | reverse complement strand
GGGAGGCACGGGCGCCGGCGTGCTCGGGGCGGGGCGGCGCGGGCGTTGGCGTGCTCAGGGCAGGCGGCGGAGGAGGTGGGCGGCGGCGGTAGGGGTCGGGGTCGGGTGCGGTTGAGGGAGAAAATGAGTGGAGGAGGTCGGGTGCGGTGCGGATAAGGTTGGCCCTATGCCGACGGCATAGCCGTCGGCATAGGCCTGGGCCGCACATGTCAGCAGCCCGGTGGAGTGGATAACGTGCACATATGCCGACGGCCCGGCCGTCCGCATAGGTGGGAGGCGTATGCCGACGGTTAGGCCGTCGGCATATATGCAAACCACAATTTTTTTTAAATAGTCCCACCTCGCCGAGGGGAAAGCAATTTGACCTGTTTAAATAGTTCACTAATCCATACGTTACAAGCTCCGGTATTCATTAGACTTATATGAAGAAAACGGACAATTACTCTGAAACTATCAGTGCCCGGGCAGCCGGCCCGGTGCCCGGGCACTAAAGGTTTCAGAGTGATAGTACCTTTTCAATGATGAATACCGGAGTTTTTAATCAATTCAATTATTACATTTTTAGATTTTTAGTTTACCGTCTGTGTGGGACCCGGTACCCGGTGCGATGACCGTGACACCGGGAACCTAGGGGGTTAGGCGGGACGGGGGCCCTGGGGGGGGATAGCAATGCCACTGGAGCATCGCACCGGGCCCTCATACGTGCCGTACAGTGTGCTGGCATGTTCGAAGAGGCGGCACGCGTCTCCGGGGTGTGCCCCCTCACACGGACGGCGCCATCGCCGGCACCTGGAGGGGGGAAACGGACGCGTCGGGTCTACACGGAGGGGATCTTACTGTGGGTTTGGCCCGGATGTTGCTCTAAAGTGTTCGTATGGGCTGACCTAACACGACCGGGTGGATAGTTCCACTGGTCAAAACCCGTCCGTGCAAAGTCAAAGGGCTAGATCTCGTGGGTCAAACGCTACAGGGTTAGGCGGGACGGGGGCCCTGGGGGTAGCAATGCCAC
>NC_041386.1:732207125-732221400 GCF_002162155.2 Triticum dicoccoides | reverse complement strand
TTTTGACCAGTGGAACTATCCACCCGGTCGTGTTAGGTCAGCCCATACGAACATTTTAGAGCAACATCCGGGCCAAACTCACAGTAAGATCCCCTCCGTGTAGACCCGACACGTCCATTTCCCCCCTCCAGGTGCCGGCGGCGGCGCCGTCCGTGTGAGGGGGCACACCCCGGAGACGCGTGCCGCCTCTTCGGACATGCCAGCACACCATCCCGCATGTATGACGGCCCGGTGCGACACTCGGGTGGCATTGCTACCCCCCACGGCCCCCGTCCCGCCTAACCCTGTAGCATTTGGCCATGGGATCTAGCCCTTTGACTTTGCACGGACAGGCTTTGAGCAGTGGACCTATCCAACCGGTTGTGTTAGGTCAGCCCATAGGAACACTTTAGAGCAACATCCGGGCCAGACCGATGGCAAGATCCCCTCCGTGTAGACCCGACGCGTCCGTTTCCCCCCTCCAGGTGCCGGCGGCGCTGCCATCCGTGAGGGTGGCACACCCCGGAGACGAGTGCCGCCTCTAATTTGGACATGGCACCACACCACCCCGCATGTATGAGGGCCCGGTGCGACGCTCCGGTGGTATTGCTATCCCCCAAGGCCCCCGTCCCGCCTCTTCAGACATGGCACCACACCGCCCCGCATGTATGAGGGCCCGGTTAGACGGGAGGGTGTACCTGGGGGGTAGCAATGCCGCTAGGTGTTTCTTTGGGCCCTCCTACGGTTGTGGAAGCGTGGTGGCTAGCGCAGGCACCCGGCACGCAGCTCCGGTGTGTGCCCCCCATCTCCGGCGTCGTTGTGGGGCACTGCGCGGCGGCAGCAACGTCCATGAGGGGGGCAATAGATATACCATCTGGGTATGTTTTTTTGTTAGATAAGGCACATTTATGATGTGAAAAAAACAGGAAAAAGTAAATAATATAAATAAAAAAAATAAAAAAATAGAGATATGCCGACGGCAAGGCCGTCGGCATACCTGCGCACACGGCCACGGATCGATGACGTGCCTAAGGGCGCGGATCCATGACGTGGCAACATCCATGGGCCAAACCTATGCCGACGGCCAGGCCGTCGGCATAGATTTGCCACCCACGGACAGGCGAGCGACGCGGATTGATGACGTGGCGGGCGACGCGGATCGATGACGTGGCGTCTATGCCGACGGCCGCCGTTAGCCCGTCGGCGTAGACTGACGCCGTCAGAAGGCCGTCTCCGTCCAGGTAGCCGGGCCCACGTGCTATGCTGACGGCCTTCTCTATGCCGACGGCCACCGTAGGCATATTTCTAGCGACGCCGACGGGTGAGCTTTGCCGACGGGGGCCGTCGGCATAGATTGATATACGCCGACGGCTTTTCTATGCCGACGGCCTGGGCTTGGCTTTCTGGATAGGCCAATCTATGCCGACGGGGGCCGTCGGCATAGGTTTGGCCGTCGGCATCGCCAGTTATTCTGGTAGTGTGTAGTATCTAAGCAAAAAAATCATCAATTTGTCTTAAATGTGAGCGCAGGATATATATAAAGTTTGCCTTTTTTTTTCTACAGTGGCATGCATTTTTTTAAAATTGTACTATCATGCATTGTCTTAAGCATTTTCCCAGTCCTAATGTACTCTAATATCTGGATCTATAGTACTCTAATATTTTCAACACCTTTGGCTGGACTTTTTTTTGGTATTTTGTTCATAACTTTGCAAGTAAAATCTGGATATATAAAACATATAGTTAATATTTTTAGCACTTCCCATGGGGACCTGAAAGAATGAGGGCATAAACATCCGTAAACTACTAAGAACTGAATTAACGAGGACCAGCTCTGGTCCACGCATGCATGCACACGCATGCATAAACATGTACTCCCTCCGTCCGGAAAAACTTGTCATCAAAATAAACAAAAAAGAGTGTATCTAGAACTAAAATACATCTAGATACGTCCCCTTTTATTTATTTTGATGACAAGTATTTCCGGACGGAGGGAGTATTAGAGTACTATAGAATAATACTAGAATAATACACATGTATTATTCCTTGCATTTGCTTTGCTGCTTTTTTTTTTTACAAAGCTGCGAATTCTTTCTTTGCTCTCTGCGCACTCCATCCGTCATCATCAGATTCTTTGCTTGGTAAATTTAAATTTCACAAAGGTAAAGCTAAAGAAAATTAGGAAGGCGAAGCCTCTTGGCAGCGTCAAAGATTTCGCTTTGGGAAAACATTTCACAATCCATCCATAGTCAAGAGAGGATAGCAACACAATGGAAGCAACGGCGGTGAGCGTGGGCAAGGCCGTGCTGAATGGAGCACTGGGCTATGCCCAATCCAAGGCCGTAGAGGAGATCGCCTTGCAACTCGGCGTCGAGCGTGATGTGACCTTTATCACGGATCAACTGCAGATGATGCAGTCATTCCTGATGACGGCCGATGAGGAGCAAGGCCAACACAAGCTACTCATTACCTGGGTGCAGCAGGTTCGTGACCTGGCCTACAAAGTGGAGGACAGCCTCATGGATTTTGGCCTCCACGTGGAGAAGAAGCCGATCTGGGGGTGCATCCCCCGTGATCTGTGTGATCGACACCACATCGCCATTGAAGTGAAGGAGCTAAGGGCAAAGGTTGAGGACGTCAGCAGTAGAAACCTGCGGTACCGCCTCATCAAGGAAGGTTCGTCCAGCTCCAAGCCTGCTGCTGCTGCTGCTGCAGAAGAGCAGGCCAGCCTTGCTAGCGCGGAGATGTTTGGCATCGATGAAGCAAGGCTTGCCGCCGTCGAGGAGGGGAAACCCAAGGTGGGTCTCGGTCAGCTAGTCACCAGCGGAGAGGAGAAGCTTGGCGTGATTGCGGTATGGGGAACTGGCGGTGATCTTGGCAAGGCAAACGAGATCAGGAAGGTCTATGATAGCAAACAAGTGTTTGACGAGTTTGGATGCCGTGCTTGGGTTAGGCTGGTGCATCCTTTCGACCCAAAAGATTTCCTTCACAGCCTTGTAAGGCAGTTCTATGAAAATTCTTCAAAGGAAATTGAAAAGGCACAAGAAGGGACAACTGTAGGGGGCAACGTCCTGACAAAGATGGAGAATATGGGACAAAGTGATTTGATTCGTGAGTTTAATGCACATGTTACTGACAACAGATACCTTGTTGTGATAAGTTTCTTCCCGAGAAACAAGAGAGGTAGCAGAGTTATAGTCTCAACACAGCTAGCAGAAATTGCAAGTTTGTGCCCGGACCAGTGGCGGTGCCAGGATCAAAACCATGTGATGTCAAGCTTCACTAATAAAAAAAATTAGATCATAAACAGGAATAAAAACAGCATACTTTATTACAAACCAACATATCTATGGCAGTAGTACTTTGCGACGATGCATACATTGATATGTATGCATAATAGCATCAGTACTAATAGACTGAAATACATCGGTTTCAACATAAGTTATGAGACAATGGTACAAGAAATCATCGCCTATTCTATTGCGCAAATCAGACTTGATATATTTCATTGCGGAAAATGCTCTCTCAACTGTTGCCGTCGCCACTGGCAAGATCAATGCTAGCTTTACCAAAAGGAATACTAGAGGAAAGGTATTGTACTTCTTTGTCTCAACTAGTTTTCTGCAAAGATCACTAACCCCTTTCAAATTGGAGAGTCTTGAATCATCACGAACATTTTCACGGAAGTTATCAAGTTGGACACTAAGATCTTCAATCTTGCTTTCACTCCCAAAATCATCTGGATACAAACGAGCCATTGCTAACACTTTTTCTTTGTCAAAATTAGCAAACGAATCAGAAGGATCCAAAGAAGCCATCCCAAGAAGCAAGGCTGTGCTGCTTTCACTAAAGCGGTCATCAATCTCTACACGTAACATATCAATAACGGCGTACATCACACTTTGGTAGTAATTCTTATTTGATATGCCATCACTCTGAACCTTACGCTTTGATTTCGATCCTCGGGGAATATGCATAGCATCCATATCAGAAAGTTCAATATCTTGTTGAATGCAAAAATCAGTAACCTTTTTAATCATACCATCCCAACCTTGGTTTCTCATTTCCTGTAGCCTTCTTTTGGTTGTGTGAAGATACGACACGGCATTCACAATGTCCTGATCCTTCCTTTGCAAAGCAACGCTTAGATCATTAGTAATCCCAAGTATAACCTTCATCAAGTGCATCATGAAAACAAAGTCAAATGTTTGAATAGCGTCCAGAACACCTTTTGCTTTAATCCTATCGAGAGCTTTGCTGGCGTTTTGTGCATTATCATCAACAACTTCAATTACCGAGGGGAACATAACAATCATATTCAAGAGAGAGCTGAAATGAGAACCCCAACGAGTATCCCCAGCTCGTTTATGTCCAAGTTCTTGATTCAAACCTCTACCAGTTTCAAGTTCTCCATTCTGCAGTGCCGTCTGGACTCTTTTTGCTTGTTTCTCTCTAAGCATATCTCTATTCTTAAAAGAATTTCCCACTGTGGAGAGAAGAACACTCATCCACTCAAAAAGCCATACCACATCTTCATGGTTTTTTGCAACTGCAACTAGTGTGAGTTGAAGTTGATGAGCAAAACAATGGATGCTATGAGCAGACCTAGAATCTTCCATTACTAAAGTTTTCAAACCATTCAAATGCCCTTGCATATTACTAGCTCCATCATAGCCTTGGCCACGAATTCGAGAAGGGGTAAGGTTATGTTTTTTAAGCACTGCATAAATAGCTTGTTGGAGAGCAAGAGAAGTTGTTTCAGTAACATGAGAAAGGCCAATAACACGCTCCACTGAAAACCCCCTTTTGTCAACATATCTTATAGCAAGAGCCATTTGTTCCTTGATACATCACGAGATTCATCAACCAATATAGCAAAGTATTCATCTCCCAGATCTTCTATGATTGCTTTGACAGTTTCTATCGCACAAGCTTTCACAATATCTTTCTGGATAGTCGAAGAAACCAACTTTAAATTCTGAGGAGCATTCTTCAAAGCAACAGCAGCCACATCAGGACAACGTGCAACATACCACTCATAAAAAGTTAGAAAATTCCCCTTCCTTAAAGAAGACTCGCTTTCATCATGACCTCGAAATGGCAAACCCAAAACAAGAAGCAACCTTGCAATATCTATTGACGCAATCAGCCGAGTTTGGTACTCTATATTGGATTTCTTTGTTCCCTTGTGTAAGACAGCTCCAATGGATTGCTTCTGGTTCATTAGATCATCACATCTCTTCATGTTCTGATTATGAGTACTTGAAGGACCCCCAACATGAATATCCAATCTCTTTACATTATTCCAACTTTTCCACCCCTTTGTTGAAAATACATCTCCACCACCATGGCCTAGACTTTCATTCTGAAACAAATAGCAACAAAGACAAAATGCCGCATTTTCCTTTGTACTATACTCCAACCAAGACTTGTGATCCTTGAACCACTCTTCATTAAAACGACGTTGAACTCCACTGAAATCTGTTTGAAGGAAAGCATGTCCTGTTGGTTGGAACGGGCCTCTCAGGAGGTATGCTCTTCGCACATCATCACGTACTGGAAAATTGGTATGCGATTTGCAGGATCCGGCGGAAGATTAGATGTATCAACTTCCTCTTTTTCTTTAGCTGGGCGCGGCCTTGCATTGCTATTAATTAACACACGTTCCAAAGCGGCTCGAGCATCAATAGGAGTCTGTTCTTCCTCATTCACAGGTGATTGCTGCTGTGTGGTATTTGCAACATTTGAGTTGGACTGCCACTTCTTCACAAATTTATCCATTTATCAAGAGAATCACCTGACAAAATAAATCTATTGCTAAGAAAAGGGAAATATGCAATTCTTATTCTTAATAAAAATAATCTCCTACATCCTAAATCTTAATATTGCTAGTGAGAGAAAAACTGGAAAATAATGAACTGTATTGATGTTTTTGCACATAGAACAAACAAGTAGAACTGTAGAAGTAGAGAAAGTGGAGGGCCTTGCCTTGCGTAGTTGTGTTGGATCAGATACAGAGTGCAGATCGATGGATTCAGAGTTTCAGACGAGTTTGTGTGCAGCCGCAGGTGCGCTGCTCGCGGCTCGCCGGATGGCCCAACGTGGTCGTTCCTCACGTCTCACGTCCAGAGTCCAGCCAAAGATCACTGACGCCGGGAGTCCGAAGTCTGAAGGCGATGCGCTGCGGCGGCCGTCCATGGTCATTGGAGAGGCATGCGTGAAGGAGCCAACGAGATCACGTAATTTGGGGATCGATCAACTAGTGCGATCAGTTAACATCAGTTAAGGGATTCTGGATTCTTCTTGCGATATGGCCCAGTAGTGGCCCAACTAATTGTTACACAAGCAGAAAAATAAGAGAATAGACGGGCCTGTGTAGTTAAACATTGCTCGTTGCCTGGTTCAACTACGTGATATGCAGACCTGGGGGTCGATGTCGTAGGAAAAACCTGTGTAGTCAAGCGACTACACAGTTATAGGCTGGCTTCGCCACTGGCCCGGACCAACCGCTCCAAGTAACAGAGCTTAAGCAGCTGTCATCAGATCAAGCACTTTATATGTTCCACCAGGAGGTAATACTTCATCATGTGACCAGTATGCACTCTTCTTGTCAGTTCATCCTTTGTGAAAATCTTTTCTTGCATAGCAGCTTAATGATCCTCATAAATTAGACATATCCAAAGGTGCTTAGTAGCTGAGACTTGTTTGGTTTCGTTGCAATGAAATGTAGTCGGGGAGCCCATCCCTGATTTTCTAAAAAGGTGGTTAGTAGAATCTAAAAGATAAGAGAATTGTTTAGAGCAGGTGATGATAAATATGAGGGTAGATGCTAAGGTCAACACTAATACATATGCTTTATCTGTAGGTTATGCCTGCATCAGGTGTTGCAGAGACCGGATCGAAGACGGAAAAAGTTATCACTACTGAAAACAACCCAGCAATGTCCACAACAGAAATAGAGGAGCAACAACCAAAGAGTGCCGCTGGCGATACAGTTAATAACTCACCTCCCGGAAGGAATCTTGATCGCAGCATCACAAAGACAGTGGTTGATGAAGTGTTGACTGGGCGGGAAGCAGACCAAAATTATGTTATCAGTTTGGTTGGTGAACCAGAAAACAATCAAGAAACTAAGGTGATCTCAGTTTGGGGAATGGGAGGTCTTGGGAAGACCACTCTCGTTCGAAGCGCCTACCGAAGCCAACAACTTGGTGGCTGGAAGCATGCTTGGGTCACTGCATTGCGCCCATTCAACCCTACAGTACTCATCAGAAGTTTAGCATTGCAACTACTAGATCCTGCTGGAGCAACAGCAACCGGAAAAGAAAAGAAGGACATAGCATCAATGGGACTTCAAGAGCTGGTCAAAGTATTAAATCGCCTTCTAGATGAAAAGTGCCTCATTGTTCTTGATGATCTATCAATGAACGCAGAATGGGATTTGGTCAAAAGTTGCTTGAAAATGCTGGAAGGGTCATAGTCACCACAAGGGAAAAAAATATTGCTGAACATTGTTCAGGAAAAGACACCAACATGTATCATCTTGAAGGTCTGAAAGATGCTGCTGCACTTGATCTCTTCAAAAAGAAGGTACTTTCACTAAGTCCGATGTCTTTTCTTTCTGTTTGCATGAGCTTTTTTACGGTATTCTTTTGCATGAGATTGCCGTCAGACAATGTTATTAGGAGTTGTTTTAAGGTGTCTAGTCATTATTTTGTCTTCTGCATTAAGACATAAGATTGAGAATACTAGACAGTGGTGGAGCAGCAAATTGTCAGAGCCTGGGCACTCCGCAAACTAAAATAATCCACTTTGTTTTACAAAAAAAAACATGTTTGGACAAAAATGTGTATTACTAAATCCAGTAACGAAAAAGTAAAAAAATGTGATAATGTGAAATTACTAATAATAATGCTGAATTTGTTCGTACCTCCTGGAGGAAATTGAATTTTGTGTTTGAAAATTTACATATTTACGAGACATGTGACACCGTATTTTTTTCAGAAATGTTAAAACATTTGAGACGTAGTTTTCACCAATTGCCAACAAAATTTGGTTTTCACTCTCTCGTCCAAGCTACGGCGCATGCACTGGCCGTCTCGCGCTCGTGGTCCTGAGCACGCGAACAGCCAGCGATCAACTTGCCTCCACCCTCCAGGCTTCTCCGTTTTTTACGACTCCTCTACCTCATCTTCAGCCAGGCAATGGCCCGCTACGGCCCAAAGAGCAAACAAAATGCGCATGCTGGCTAGTGGTAGCTAAGGAATAAGGCTTATGTGTCCAGAGTGCGTTCTAGTTGGCTGAGTTATTTTTTTTCTAAAAGGAGTCGTTTTTCATTGTCATTCTTGAGTGACTTTGGCTGCTTTGCAAGCTCACCAGAGGTAACGTACACGCAGAAATCTAGCCTGGCACGTGCCCGGGGTGACCGGACGGTAAAATCGCCTATGTCACTAGACTTACATTCCATAATTTTGCATCATGGTGTACTCTTATTAAGAGTGGTTGGCTACCTGCTTATATTTTAATCAATAAGCAAATACACACGTGCTTTTATCAGCATTTATATGTATTGATAAAGAAGGACAGGCAATAGGCTGAAAGAAATGCACATAATAGAACAGTTTAACCGGTGGCGAAGCCAGCCTATAACTGTGTAGTCGCTTGACTACACAGGTTTTTCCTACGACATCGACCCCCAGGTCTGCATATCACGTAGTTGAACCAGGCAACGAGCAATGTTTAACTACACAGGCCCATCTATTCTCTTATTTTTCTGCTTGTGTAACAATTAGTTGGGCCACTACTGGGCCATATCGCAAGAAGAATCCAGAATCCCTTAACTGATGTTCACTGATCGCACTAGTTGATCGATCCCCAAATTACGTGATCTCGTTGGCTCCTTCACGCATGCCTCTCCAATGACCATGGACGGCCGCCGCAGCGCATCGCCTTCAGACTTCGGACTCCCGGCGTCGGTGATCTTTGGCTGGACTCTGGACGTGAGACGTGAGGAACGACCACGTTGGGCCATCCGGCGAGCCGCGAGCGGCGCACCTGCGGCTGCACACAAACTTGTCTGAAACTCTGAATCCATCGAGCTGCACTCTGTATCTGATCCAACACAACTACGCAAGGCAAGGCCCTCCACTTTCTCTACTTCTACAGTTCTACTTGTTTGTTCTATGTGCAAAAACATCAATACAGTTCATTATTTTCCAGTTTTTCTCTCACTAGCAATATTAAGATTTAGGATGTAGGAGATTATTTTTATTAAGAATAAGAATTGCATATTTCCCTTTTCTTAGCAATAGATTTATTTTGTCAGGTGATTCTCTTGATAAATGGATAAATTTGTGAAGAAGTGGCAGTCCAACTCAAATGTTGCAAATACCACACAGCAGCAATCACCTGTGAATGAGGAAGAACAGACTCCTATTGATGCTCGAGCCGCTTTGGAACGTGTGTTAATTAATAGCAATGCAAGGCCGCGCCCAGCTAAAGAAAAAGAGGAAGTTGATACATCTAATCTTCCGCCGGATCCTGCAAATCGCATACCAATTTTCCAGTACGTGATGATGTGCGAAGAGCATACCTCCTGAGAGGCCCGTTCCAACCAACAGGACATGCTTTCCTTCAAACAGATTTCAGTGGAGTTCAACGTCGTTTTAATGAAGAGTGGTTCAAGGATCACAAGTCTTGGTTGGAGTATAGTACAAAGGAAAATGCGTCATTTTGTCTTTGTTGCTATTTGTTTCAGAATGAAAGTCTAGGCCATGGTGGTGGAGATGTATTTTCAACAAAGGGGTGGAAAAGTTGGAATAATGTAAAGAGATTGGATATTCATGTTGGGAGTCCTTCAAGTACTCATAATCAGAACATGAAGAGATGTGATGATCTAATGAACCAGAAGCAATCCATTGGAGCTGTCTTACACAAGGGAACAAAGAAATCCAATATAGAGTACCAAACTCGGCTGATTGCGTCAATAGATATTGCAAGGTTGCTTCTTGTTTTGGGTTTGCCATTTCGAGGTCATGATGAAAGCGAGTCTTCTTTAAGGAAGGGGAATTTTCTAACTTTTTATGAGTGGTATGTTGCACGTTGTCCTGATGTGGCTGCTGTTGCTTTGAAGAATGCTCCTCAGAATTTAAAGTTGGTTTCTTCGACTATCCAGAAAGATATTGTGAAAGCTTGTGCGATAGAAACTGTCAAAGCAATCATAGAAGATCTGGGAGATGAATACTTTGCTATATTGGTTGATGAATCTCGTGATGTATCAAGGAACAAATGGCTCTTGCTATAAGATATGTTGACAAAAGGGGGTTTTCAGTGGAGCGTGTTATTGGCCTTTCTCATGTTACTGAAACAACTTCTCTTGCTCTCCAACAAGCTATTTATGCAGTGCTTAAAAAACATAACCTTACCCCTTCTCGAATTCGTGGCCAAGGCTATGATGGAGCTAGTAATATGCAAGGGCATTTGAATGGTTTGAAAACTTTAGTAATGGAAGATTCTAGGTCTGCTCATAGCATCCATTGTTTTGCTCATCAACTTCAACTCACACTAGTTGCAGTTGCAAAAAACCATGAAGATGTGGTATGGCTTTTTGAGTGGATGAGTGTTCTTCTCTCCACAGTGGGAAATTCTTTTAAGAATAGAGATATGCTTAGAGAGAAACAAGCAAAAAGAGTCCAGACGGCACTGCAGAATGGAGAACTTGAAACTGGTAGAGGTTTGAATCAAGAACTTGGACATAAACGAGCTGGGGATACTCGTTGGGGTTCTCATTTCAGCTCTCTCTTGAATATGATTGTTATGTTCCCCTCGGTAATTGAAGTTGTTGATGATAATGCACAAAACGCCAGCAAAGCTCTCGATAGGATTAAAGCAAAAGGTGTTCTGGACGCTATTCAAACATTTGACTTTGTTTTCATGATGCACTTGATGAAGGTTATACTTGGGATTACTAATGATCTAAGCGTTGCTTTGCAAAGGAAGGATCAGGACATTGTGAATGCCGTGTCGTATCTTCACACAACCAAAAGAAGGCTACAGGAAATGAGAAACCAAGGTTGGGATGGTATGATTAAAAAGGTTACTGATTTTTGCATTCAACAAGATATTGAACTTTCTGATATGGATGCTATGCATATTCCCCGAGGATCGAAATCAAAGCGTAAGGTTCAGAGTGATGGCATATCAAATAAGAATTACTACCAAAGTGTGATGTACGCCGTTATTGATATGTTACGTGTAGAGATTGATGACCGCTTTAGTGAAAGCAGCACAGCCTTGCTTCTTGGGATGGCTTCTTTGGATCCTTCTGATTTGTTTGCTAATTTTGACAAAGAAAAAGTGTTAGCAATGGCTCGTTTGTATCCAGATGATTTTGGGAGTGAAAGCAAGATTGAAGATCTTAGTGTCCAACTTGATAACTTCCGTGAAAATGTTCGTGATGATTCAAGACTCTCCAATTTGAAAGGGGTTAGTGATCTTTGCAGAAAACTAGTTGAGACAAAGAAGTACAATACCTTTCCTCTAGTATTCCTTTTGGTAAAGCTAGCATTGATCTTGCCAGTGGCGACGGCAACAGTTGAGAGAGCATTTTCCGCAATGAAATATATCAAGTCTGATTTGCGCAATAGAATAGGCGATGATTTCTTGTACCATTGTCTCATAACTTATGTTGAAACCGATGTATTTCAGTCTATTAGTACTGATGCTATTATGCATACATATCAATGTATGCATCGTCGCAAAGTACTACTGCCATAGATATGTTGGTTTGTAATAAAGTACGCTGTTTTTATTCCTGTTTATGATCTAATTTTTTTTATTAGTGAAGCTTGACATCACATGGTTTTGATCCTGGCACCGCCACTGAGTTTAACAAACATAAACTGACCTTATTAGGCACAGGACTTCTTTCAGAAGCCACAAATTGAAGTGAGATTGAAAAAAACATATTATTTTCCTCAACAGTTATTCCTTAATCCAAGTATTTAACAATATTAAATTATATCTATGTTAGGTGTTTAAGGACAAGGCAGGAAAGGTTAATTTGGCCCTTGATATGGAGGAACAAGCAAAACTTATCTTAAAGAAGTGTGACGGGCTTCCCCTTGCAATATCAACTATAGGTGGATTCCTAGCCACTAAGCCTAAAACTGCTGTTGAATGGAGGAAGATGCATGGCCGTATTAGTGCTGAGTTGGAGATCAACCCAGAGCTTAGGACTATAAAGACAGTCCTTATGAGGAGCTATGATGGCTTACCCTACCACCTCAAGTTGTGTTTCTTATACATGTCCATATTCCCGGAAGACTACATAATTAAGCGCAAACGTTTGGTGAGGCGATGGATCGCAGAGGGTTATTGCAAGGAGATGCATGGCATGACAGCAGAAGAAGTTGGTGACAGCTACTTTGATGAGCTTTTAGAGAGGAGTATGATTCTGCCAGGAGAAGGTGTAAACCATTATAGTGGAAAAGTTGATTCTTGTCAGCTTCATGATATCATTCGTGAAATATGCATCTCGAAGGCTAAGGAGGAAAACCTTGTTTTCACACTTGAGGAAGGATGTTGTTTGAGCAGTACACAAGGTCCAATACGTCATCTTGTCATTAGCAGCAATTGGAAAAGAGATTCAGAGGTGTTTGATAGTCTGCTGGACTTGTCGCATGTGAGATCGCTGACCGTGTATGGAGAATGGAGACCGTATTTCATCTCTGAGAAGATGAGGTTCCTCCGAGTACTCGATTTGGAGGACACATTACGGCTAATAAATCACCATCTCGATGAAATTGGTCAGCTCCATCACCTCAGATACCTCTCTGTACGAAATTGTGTTTATATTTGGTACCTTCCTAATTCTATTGGAAATTTGAGCCACCTCCAAACACTGGATATCAAAGGAACACATATATTTGAACTGCCAACAACTATCACCAAGCTTCACAAGCTACAACACCTCCATACATCTGGTGTTCTTTTGAAAACAGCAAAGGAGGATGACATGTTTTATCACGAGTATCACGGCTGGCATAACCGTCAGTTCCAGTATAATGGAGGAAGGACATGTAGCTGCACATATTTGCATTTCCAGAGAAGAAGGTGTTCTGTGCGGGCTGTCCTTTGGCGATCGCTAGTCAAATCACCTTGGAGTGCAGAACATTCAGAACTTTGTTTGAACATGCATGATCTATTCAAGCTGCACCGCTCTTTCTGTGTGTATATACACAGTGGACGTGATAATGGTGTTAAAGCTCCAAGAGGGACTGGAAAATTGACGTCCTTGCAAACACTGGGTGTTGTCAATGTTTCAAGGGGGGAGGAAAAAGTCATTAAGGAGCTCAGTGTACTTACTCAGCTGCGCAAGCTAGGTGTGACTAAAATCAACAAGGGAAACAGGAAGAAGTTGTGGTCTGCCATTGCCGCGCACAAGCAACTTCGTTCTTTGACAGTGCATGGCTATGATGATATAGATGGTTGTTTGGATGCGGATTTGTTGCCACCAAAACATCTGGAGAGCCTCAAGTTGGTCGGCCGCCTAGACAGAGTACCGCATTGGATGCATCACCTACAGAGTCTATCAAAGTTGGACCTAGAGCGCAGCAAATTGAAGGAAGCTGTTGACATACAAACCCTCGGGGATCTACCAAACCTCGCAGTTTTACGACTAGGGGACGAGGCAATTTACATGGTTGGTCTGCATTTTCTAGGTTCATCCTTCCCGAGCCTTGTGTTGCTCGAGATTTACGAACCATTCAACCTCGACTTTTTGATGTTTGAAAAGGATGCAATGCCAAAGCTTGAGCTGCTACAAACAAATAAATACCTGGAGATGAAGGGGCTACAACTTCTGATGAACCTCAAGGAAATTCGGATGGGTGGTGAGTACATCGATTATATAAAGATAGATTTGCAGAAGCAGTATGCGGAGCATCCAAATCTCAAGAACATCAGCTTGAAGCTGATTAGCTGATTAAGTACGCTTCTTCCCCTATGTAATGAATAAGGCATCAAGAGCAGTATGCGGAGCATCAGTAAGCCATTTCCTTGCAGCCATATTTGCCTGAATTATTACCTTTCTTTTCCTTGTAATATTGCTTGGGGTCGTCTATGTGTGCCGTACATGTATGCATCTCTGGCTGGGTTATGTTACTTTAATTTGTATCCTTTTTTTTGAGAACTGATGACAGTGGGGGAAATCCCCGCTGACTTTATATTAAAGTGTTAAAGGGTTGGTACAGTCCCAACAGTCCAGTCCAGTCAGCCTACAACCCTACTACACAAG
>NC_041386.1:732182564-732206860 GCF_002162155.2 Triticum dicoccoides | reverse complement strand
TGAGAAGAAGAGTTACAGAAGGTGATATCCCCCTAATTACAAGAGAGCTACTAGTGACAGGATATAAGGAGCATACTCCTGCTTGGCCCTATGGACCAATAGAGCAAAATCATGCTTGAATCTGTTCTAAGGACAGCTGGATCCCTCTGAAGTGTTTATCATTCCTTTCCTTCCAGATCCCCCAGGCCGCCACCGTGAACACCTCCATGAACATGTGTCCATTCCAAGAGTTTTGTACTGCATCATCATCTGGACATATTGCGAGAAACTGACAAAGTGGTTCCGAGAATGTGTCATGTAATAGGCTACGCAATTGTATACCGTGATGATGATATAGATTTGGTGGGCTCGTGTGACATGATAAACATGAAAGAGCAACGGACTTGACTTGATGACGCGGTGGAGCATGGAGAGGTAGAAGCTAGTAAGCGCACAGGTAGACAGTGTGAGAATCTCTTCGAGAGGCTGTTGGAGCCGTCGATCGGTGCAACTGCTCTTTTTTACTGTTTTCTTTTCTTTCCTCTTTTGTGGACGTACAAAGCAAAAGCAAGGATTTGATCTGTAGCGGTGCACCAAGGATTTGATCTGTAAGGTCGAATTCGTCCGCTCAGCAATCACACTGTCAAGTCTGAACGTGCTCCATCCACAGGAAAGCCATCGATATCAGAACAGATACAGTACTACAGTTCAAACGCAAACATATCATCGAGCTTATCATACGTAGTATATTTCACTCTGCTTCACCATTCTAGTACCGTACCACTTTTTGTTTTCTTCTTTGGATGCAAGAAGGTGCATCAAGATGAGCATGGCTCCGCCTTGCTCCTGATTAAGTGCCAAACTCACTACTACTCAACTCGGGTATATATTCTGTCGCTCTGTTTTCCTTGCTAGCTTAACCTCGTGATGATCCTCTGCAAATTACAAGACATATAGAGATGCGTCGATGATGATGATGATCATATTTATATGTATGCCTGACTCTAAACATATAATCTTGTTTGGAGAACTTGATACAAATAAATAAAGGCTAATAGATTTATCATGCTCCTCTGTACAATCCAGATATACAAACTTACTACATGATTATCACAAGCTCGATCGGCACTAACTGCTTGCAGGCAGCTCAGCTAGCCAGTAAGAAAGGGAGTCCTTTTGCCCTAAACAATGCTATTTGACATTAATATTTAAACAAACGTATATGCCCATCGACCAATGCACAACAGAGCAAATCATAGAAGCTTGAAGCTTGCCAGATGAGAAACCTCAAACAACAAGTTTATAACAATCCACAGCTTTTGCATAAATCACACGCACAATCAAATTATTACAACAATCAGTCCATGGCTGACAATCACACACCACACCACATAGCGAGAGCATAGCAGCAGCATGAGCGGGTCAGGGGCTCATGCCGCATAAGCTGGATGCCACTCTTATTTATTTCTATCTGCTCAGAGCATGTACCATCATCTCTCCAACCAGATGATAAGTACTTGCTTTGATGCACGCTGGTATGGGTCGATCCAGCAAAGCTGACCGAGCCAATCAAAACCAAACTGGAAGACGCAACAACACGTCTTACAATGTGGACCGATGCAGAGCCACACCTTGGCGATGCGGATGCAGAGCACACACAAACCAATCAAGCAACATGACTTTGGGTATAGGCAACATACACAACCATATATCACAGAGAAATCTTCAACTTGGTAGATCAACATGCTAATTATGTTGAAGCAAACTGAAGATGAACTCATGGAAGGGGTGGATTACCTACAAAGCAGCATAATACATTGCCAATAAGATGATTGATCAACTATATAAATTACTGGGAGTAGAGTAGTACTGGGTAATGATGACGAAACTAAGCTGACTAGCACACTGAGTTATTAATGAATGGAGAGATGGACCCAAATATATCTCACCTGAGTACGGTGCCTCTCGGCAGCTGGGCCTTCTTGTAGTAACTCGAGTGGATCAGCCGGTAGAGTGAAGGATGGTGGTTCGGATCACCCTCGTCCCACGCCAAGCTGTCCCACCAATCCTTCTCGCAGTTCACCTCGGGGCATTGCTTGCCAACGGCGGGCAGACGCCTGAGGCTCCAGCAGCCCCTTATGTTGATAGTCTTGAGCTTCGGCGCAAACATCTTACTCCCGCAGATGTGCTGCAGGCTAGGGAGATCGTGGAGGTGGATGTGCCTCAGGTTGGGGAAATCCGTAATTGTTTGCTTGTCTTGTCGCTCAGGACTCAAAGGGAAGATTTCCACGAGATCGCCACAACACACTATCTCAAGGGTCTCTAGGTCCCACAAGACAGTCATATGCGTGGATAGGGGGAGAACATGTATGAGCCTAGGGCAATTGTCTAAGTGCAAATTTTTAAGGTGTTTAAAGGAATAAAAGGAGGGTGGGCATCTTGTACTCCAGTTCCAAATGTAGTGCACCATTGGGAGCTGGGATGCCCAAAATGCGGTCAACCAATAAAAGCATATGATCTCGCCATCATCATCACTTTGTGTAGGAGTAGCAAAGACAGAGCTTAGCTTGGGGCACCTCTCAACTCGGCACTGTTTAAGCCAGTCCCAAGGTGAATCTCGTGGGGCTAGGATGCTAGTGATGGACAAGCTATCATGCACATGTAGCATCTCAGCATAGTAATATATAAAATCAGGGAGGATTAAAGCAGCACCAATACTAGTTCCTTGGGTGCTGCCCCGTTGATTTTGCTGTTGCAGTAATCCACTTTTTATCTCCTCTTCATCTTGTATGTGGATGTACCAGCCCTTGAATTTATCAACAGCAAGAGCAGGCGGGCTAGCCCACATCCACCTGATCACACCTTCATTAGTAGCAACAGCCTGTAGGTGGTCTTTAAAGATGATATCTCTTGCATATAAATAATGACCAGGTTGTCTAATTCCATGAGCAGCAACAACAACACTACTTGCAGGCGATGATGCCATGTCCACATGTCCAACCCCACAGAAATATTCTTTGACAGGCACTAGCGACCTAAGGAGCCTTGCATCCCTTACAGAGATGTACCAATTAAAGGATGCAGCTCGTTTTGTAGCAGCAACTGCAACAATACACGATGATCCTGTAGCAACACTAGTCTCCTTGCTCTTTTCTTCCCAATTAGCTTGGCCAGATGATGCAGATCGGACGGTGTCAATGCGCAACACCTCCAACTTCTCTGTCCTTTTGTTACTTGGTGGCCATTGTATTGCTTGCAGTTTCTCACAGCCCAATAGGGTGAGCCGCTTGAGGTTCGGTGCTACCACTTCTCTGAGGTTGAGGGTCTTCACTGCTGTGCCCGAGAGGTCCAGCTCCTCGAGTTTCTTCATCAAGCCTCTCAGCAGCACACTCTTCAATTTAATGAGGCCCCCAAAGGACATGCTAGATATCTTAGCAATAGCAGCATCAATGATGATGAAGCTAAATGACTCGAGTGATGGTGGAAAAACATAAGGGAGAACTTGTTCCAATCCAACACAGTTCTCAAGGATGACTGTCGTAAGGTGGTTGGCTCTCGATAGGTTAAGGACTGGTCGTTGCATCACTATTTCTTTTGCAGAGTACGGGTTGGCTGATACTCGGAGCATGACAAGGCTACTTTTACTGCCACATAGATGAGCTATGCTCATCCAATCCCTAACTCCCTCCATATTCAGCTCCCTGAGTTCATCCATTAAACATATCATCGCTTTTGAGTACCAGTCTGTATGCCTCAGGTCCAACACCCACAACTTTTGAAAACATGATCCATTTTGGTTGTTGCTTTGATGCTCCTCCTCTCTGACATCTGTGCAGTGATCCAGCAGGAGGAATCTTAGGTGGCTGCAACAGAAGAAGGGAGGAGATGTAAAACTGAAGGTGCACCAAGATAGATGTAACACACGAAGCCTATTGTTGTCTGAGAACATGGCAGCTGGTAATACCACCCTCCTACCATCTGATTTTTCTGATAGGAGGAAGAAGGATGTCGTCAGAGGAGGCAGCACACCAACATGATCATGCATCAGGGCTTGGTGTGTGGTTGAAACCCAGCGATCATCAGGACCAGAAATGCAAGCATTAATCTCTTCCTCAATGTCAGTATCCTCCTTAATCCAGTCCAAGTTTATGTTTCTATGCAGACCATCACTAACCTCCCATGCAGATGTATCACCTTGACCTTGTATGATCCCATCACATACCCAATAATTTGAAGCATGCATCCCCCAGTCGATACAGCCAGCATGTCTTTGTGCCCAGACATAGCGGAAGCACTCAACTATCTTGTCAGGCTCAAGAACACCCATGTACTTGGCAACCTCCGCGGCCTCTTCATGCAATGCATGATCCCGCCATTCCGCAATTCCAATGTCAACATCAACCTTGGCGTTTTCCAAAGCCACTTCTTCCCAACTTTGATAGAGCTGAAATCTCCTGCCCCAGGTCCACAACACCTTGTTACTCAAAATTGCTGTTACAGGGACACCACACTCGTACAAATCAATGAAGTGGCTGCTCCCGTTGTGAAAAATCACCACAAATGTACTGTTAGCAAGCTTTCTGAAGATCTCCCCTGTGACATGCCATATCACTCCCCTAGAGCCCTGGTCTATCCCATTGAAATCATCCTCCTCGTCGTGCTGGTCGAAGATGGCCATCACTGACTGGGGAAGCTCTAGCTCCTTAGCAACTGCTTTTTGCAAGGCTCTGATGCTTTGCCACAAAGAGCAATCCACGTGGACAACCTTGTCAAACTTCATTTTTTGAGCAGCTGATGATTTAAGACGTTGGGCTACCACTCTGAGAACAGTGGATGCCCCGAGTCCATGCCAGCCATAGAAGTAGATATTTCGTTCGTGTTCGTTCGTGTCCTCCACAATACGGAGTATCTCTCCTGCTGCAGCATCGATGGTATTTGCCTTGATCCCGATCTCCTGCAGTGTATAATAATAAATGAATGCAGTTCATCACTTTACCTTTCTTTCCTTTTCACTACTTTGTTTCAAGTTGTAAGGCACATTTTAACTATAGAGACAATACATAGGAATAACAAAGATAATAGTTAATTGTTACCCTCAGGGTTTTACTTATTTAATTTTAGTACACACTTTGTTACGAATATACAGATGCTTTACAATGCGTGCAATCAAACGCTTATACTGGATTGTAAATAATTTACTATCATCCAAATAAGAAAAACAATGGCCAATGTGTGTATATATACAAAACCATGCCAATGAAGGGAATGATAGCATCTCCCAACAGATGGATCATATATACTACTAACATTGATTCATCCTATCTAGTACATGAGTAATGCAAGGAATTAGCTCACCAAATGGCATGGTTTAATTAAATCCTCTTCTTCAAACACAAGTGAAACATTTTATAGAATGCAAACCCAGAAAGTGGTCAGGCAACAAGCAAAATGCAAATCTCAGTTAAGCTCGCAACATTGATTGCTGAAGATCAAGATGCATGAATGGATTACGTACCCTCCCCATGATGTATCGAATGGATCTCCAGGTTCCTTTAGAGTTGAATTGGCTCGTCCAGTCTAACCCATGGATCTGATGGATCTGTAGAAAAGACTCCAGGCTTAATTCTTCGTTCCTACAGATGTGTATGAATAGGATCAATGCAAGCATTTTAAGAAGTAACAACAAGATCTCTAGTTCATTATAAAACAGTCTTTCAAAAGGTTGACAAAATTAGAGAAGCACTCTGCAGATCATATATAGTATAGACGATTGGCACAGTTACATTACCTTGATTGTAGCGCTGGATTTAAGTGAACCGGTGAGAAGAAGCTAGCTTAGCAAAAAAGAAGCCAAACATAGAGATTGATCTGGTAGACGAGAAAACCAAGCTGCACTGTATGCAGACACGCAACAGCAGAACTAGTATATAGAATGGAATGGATACAGCAAGCTATGGTTCAGGCATGCATACTCATAGCATAGTAGTATTCCTTGCGTTTGCTTTGCTGCTTTATTTGCTTTTCTGTCAAGAGAGCTGGGAAAATTCTTTGCTCTATGCACACTCCATCCACCGGTCATCATTAGATTCCTTGCTTGGTACAAGTTTAAAGATCACAATGGTAAAGCCAAAGATAAAGTTATGCTACAGGTGGCCCTGCATGGGATCAGGGCCATACGTGCGTAGAAAATACTGGGCTCTATGCTAAATTTTAAATCAGGCCCTAAACCTGATTAAGAGAAGTCGAAACCAATTATAGAAAAAGAAGAAAAAAACATTACGATGGTAACACAACTTTCTATACCGGCTTCGGCTTGTATCGTCGTAAGTTAGCACGATTTGTTGCTGACGGAGGCGAATGGGTCAAGTATCCAACACACATTACCATTTTTCTAAGTATGCTTGGGTACACTCCCCTTAAAACAAACTATAACTTCTGATGCAAATCAGTGGTTGAGATTAAAGTTTACCATTTTAGTTGTGAAGGCAATATGTCTGTTTTAATTTGTTAGTTTTGTCTTTGGCATTACACTCTGAAAAAAAATCTATCATCTCGTCATGTAAAACAACACCTCTTATCTTCGTAGGACTTCCGCATATTTGAAAGACCCATGACTACTCCTTTCTAATTACTGAATGCAAGTATACAACTGCTCTTTGCTTTGCAAGTTTGCATCCCAAGTAGGGCCAAGTGAAATACAGTTATACGTACAGAAAAGCCAAAACTTTAAGATATTCTGCACTCACCGTTAGATAATGCATGATTTTTTTTTTTGCTTAGATACATAAGTTTATGCAAAAGAGAGATATGAGAGAGAGACTACATAACACGGGCTAACTAACTCCGAAAGGGACAGCAAAGAAGGACGCTACTAGTAGAGTTGTAACAACGCGGACATCATGAGCCAATGCAAGATGCTTTAGAGTTCAAATTGATGAAGCTGCTAGTGCATCTCGCAAATCCATGCCCCTGATACATACACAACAATGACATGAGAAATATTCTGGGATGACAAGAATGAAACTAAGAGGAAGGCATGCATTTAGAGACTGAACAACTGCAGTTAGAAGTCAAGCAGAGAGCAACAACAGGAGTACGTAGGCTTCCGCACCACCAGGAAGATTTGCAAAGGCTTAGTCGAGCAACAGGCACCTTGAGCTCTCTTACGTTTGCGAAGCTGTGGAAATCAGGCGAACGCATGGGTCACTCCAGGCACAGAGACATCTTGAAAAGCAGAGATCTGACGGCAGGAGAGCTAGTGTTGAAATGGTGCACACCAATTGGCACTGCCACCGCCCCATGACCCCGTATTAATTGAGATCAAAGATAACGTGCTTCGCTCTTGATGCTGCACTGCTGTATACTCCCTACAAAGTTGGGTCATCTATTTTGGAACGGAGGGAGTAGAAGGCAAGCCATCAGTCGACATGGCACCGCACGTTCGATTTGATTGAGCCTGAACTTGTCCCTGGGGTTGTGTGACTGAGATGGCACAGCACACTGCCGACATTTCTGACAAAATATTCTTGGCCTGGGGTGGTTTGCGGGGCAGAACTGTTGGCGCCGGATCCTCGCAGCGCCGCTCTTCTTCTACCTCACACAACTCTCTCTTCTCTGGTTGTTTCTCTCAAGAACACACACACATTTAAGAAACTCCAAACACACACACACGCACACACGCATGTACCAAGGAAGAGAACAAGCTAGCTTTGCCGTGAGGCTCTCCTCCTTGGTGAAACTACATTTTACCTCAGCCCTCTCGGCCTGATATTTTTCATTAACTAATGCAACCTACTTATACACAAAGACTGGGCAAACCTGCCACACAACTCACGCCTCTAACTCCACGTCTCAAGGCACTAACAAACCCCTACATGCATGCACGTACAGCACACAGCTCCACTCAACGGCCACATGACTCGGCCAGCGAGTATGCAAACCGGTAGATCCACAAATCCACTCACGCATGCACCTGGACCTATTCTCATGCTGCTAACTAACTCATCTAATTCCACTACTAACTTGTGTGTACACACATGAACTCATCTCCACGTGAGTACACAGCCGCAGCCTAGTAGCTGGACACGACTACATGCATGAAACAAAATATGATGAAAAACTAAAGAACAAGGTTAACTCTAACAAGAACATCGTGTCCCTGGTGAAGACCATTCCTGTTGCATGATGTCCAGAGCCGTCTCCACCTTCTTGACGGCATGCTCGTCCTGGAAGCCCAATTGCGACAGCACGTAGCCGAGGTTTGCCGAACGCCCAGTAAAAAATAGTAATAAATGAGAGATTTCGGTGGCCGAACCAATTTACTTATCGATGCACTTCTGAAATCTGAAAGCATAACTGAACAGTAAAAGTATGCACTGCTGGTGCTGGCTGCACCCACTCACGTCAGGCAGATGGTGAAGCTGCAGAGTCTTCTTCTTCTTCCCCATCCTCCTCCTTACAGCCAAGCCCGTTACAGGCGTCGGCGCAAACGAGCGCACACCCCTCCCTCCTTCATGGGCCGGCCCGTTTTGCCCTTCATTATTTTTTTCTGTTATTAAATTCCAAAAAGAAGTGCGACGGACGGACGACTCAAACTCGAAACCTCTCCTTCTGTGGAGAAAGACGGTACCCACTAGAACTACTACACCACTTCTGACTTTTTTTTGAGGGGTGACTATGTACTATGTTTTTGCCTCTTATTTTTATTCAGTTGGCGGAAGTGGCACTTTTGTAGTTTTCTTTTTCTTGACCGGTTTTTGTATCTGTTTTTCTTTTGCCTTCTTTACATTTTCTTTTTCAATCTATGAAGTTTTTCAAAATAGATGAACTTTTTCATTTTTTGGTGACCTTTTTGAGAAATTGATGAACTTTTTCCAAATTTTGATTTTTTTAATTGATGAACTTTTTTTCAATCCGATGAACTTTTTCCAAAATGAATGAAATTTCAAATCGATGAAAATTTTCCAGATTTTTTTGAACTTTTCTGAAAATCTATGAACGTTTGATGAAAATCGATGAAATTCTTCAGAGTTTTGTGAAATTTTTTAATTGGCGGAAGGGGCACTTTTGTAGTTTTCTTTTTCTTGACCGGTTTTTGTATCTGTTTTTCTTTTGCCTTCTTTACATTTTCTTTTTCAATCTATGAAGTTTTTCAAAATAGATGAACTTTTTCATTTTTTGGTGACTTTTTTGAGAAATTGATGAACTTTTTCCAAATTTTGATTTTTTTAATTGATGAACTTTTTTTCAATCCGATGAACTTTTTCCAAATTGAATGAAATTTCAAATCGATGAAAATTTTCCAGATTTTTTTGAACTTTTCTGAAAATCTATGAACGTTTGATGAAAATCGATGAAATTCTTCAGAGTTTTGTGAAATTTTTTGAAAATTGATGAACGTTTTTCGTTTCTGTGATTTTTTTTGAAAGTTTATGATTTTTTTTCCAAAATTGATGATTTCTTTCAAATCTTATGCAATTTTTAAAAAATTGATGATTTTTTTAAAATTTTGTTGATTTTTTTAATTCATGAACTCTTTTGAATACATAATTTTTTTGTAATTCGTGATTCTTTTCTATACCTGTGGACTTTCAAATTCTGTTCATATTTTTTCAAGAGAAATGAAGTTTTTCTATGTTTTGAAATAATTCAAAAATCTACGTGGCAACATACGTTCTGTAAATAGCGTGGCTACATTTCGCTGCTGCAGCTTCATGGGCCGGCCCACCAGGGTGCTGTAGTGAGCACTCGTTGCGTCAACTGGTGCATAAGGCGCCCTATATGAGCTCCCTGAAAAATTGCAAGTGAGTCCATAGTTTTTAATGTATTTTCAAAATAGTTCATATTTGTACGTATAAAACAATATAATAAAAAAATACTACATACTGCCTAAAAAGTGGTATATGTACTACAAAAATACGAAAATTGCTAAATGGAGGATGAGCTCCATGGAGCTTTTCATTTACAAAATTGAAAAACACATTTTGAAGTTTTAAAAAAATCAGAAAATCACAAACGTTCATACGGATGTATACTACATATGTATAAAATTTGAAGATAGCTTACATTATGGTGAGAGCTATGATAAAGAGTGCACGAACTGTTCACTGTGAAAAATGCACAATTTTTTCTTTTTTGTGTAGCTGTGACCACAATGTATTTCATCATTAAACTTTACACACATGTAAAACACATCCATATAAACGTGTATGATTTTTCCATATTTTTTTGAAACTTTGAACTATGATTTAAAAAAAAAACAGCTCCATGGAGCTCTTCCACCAAAATGCCCTACTCACCAAAATATTTTATATACTACATATTACAAGTATGTACTCTCCAGTTTACACATACGACATATAACATATAAATCTCACGTGGGTGTAACTATCATGCGAAAAGCCTCCTTCTTAGAGAAAGCAAAATGTGGGACCGGTGAGATGATGATGAATAAGGTTGTGGGGCCTAGTTAAAGAGATCGACAGAGAGTAGGGGACCCCAGAGTAGGTGGATCTAAAGAATGGTGGAGTGTGAGATGACGATGGTGCTAAAATATTGTTGGATCTTTGATCTGATGACTAGAGGTTACAAACCAGAAAAGATAACTTTTTAGGGAGACGCCACAAACCAGTGTTCGTGCCCCTCACCCCAATTGACGTGTGGTAATGATGAGCACCTAACCAACAAGTGGTTTTGGTCTCTTGTCGCCACTACCATATAAACATATGGAAGAGCAACCGACCACCTATGCTAGACTATTCTCGTAATGTTTACTCATGCTCCCCACATTCTAACAGGTCTTGGGAGGGGTTGCACAACGGGAAGGCCATCATGGCATCAGTGCTAGGACAGTGTTGGTGGCGACCGGAAAGACTGCAGTACTCGCCACAGTCGACTACACATCAAGCATGTGTGGAACATTTGCCTCACCTATGCTAATGGTTGCACCCGTTGGTGGTAGGAGTCTCAAACCCTCTACGTTAATCATGTTTACGTGGTCTAATGCTAAGCTAATGATCCTAGTACGGTAATCCTAAAGTTTTGTGTCTGACACTAAATAACTAATTAGATCCATTGCAAAGTTACTCATTTTTAATGACCTAAGGGATTGTATAGCACAATGTTATGGTAGTACATAGCACATTTGTATATTTTGAGATTTTGTGATACACTTTTCTTTTCTTTCTTTCTTGATTTCTACTAGAGAAGATTGCTATACTGGAGAAACAAACAAATAACTTTAATGGATAAGCAAAATTATTATCCACATATGGTAAGCATAGTTCTTGCAAAATACAACAATTCCTGCAACTGAACCACATTCGATAAGCAAAATTCCTGCAAACCACTGTCGGTGTCAAAATCGGCGGATCTCGGGTAGGGGGTCCCGAACTGTGCGTCTAGGCAGATGGTAACAGGAGACAAGGGACACGATGTTTTTACCCAGGTTCGGGCCCTCTCGATGGAGGTAAAACCCTACTCCTGCTTGATTAATATTGATGATATGGGTAGTACAAGAGTTGATCTACCACGAGATCAGAGAGGCTAAACCCTAGAAGCTAGCCTATGGTATGATTGTTGTTCATCCTATGGACTAAAACTCTCCGGTTTATATAGACACCGGAGAGGGCTAGGGTTACACAGAGTCGGTTACAATAGGAGGAGATCTACATATCGTATCGCCAAGCTTGTCTTCCACGCCAAGGAAAGTCCCATCCAGACACGGGACGAAGTCTTCAATCTTGTATCTTCATAGTCCGGGAGTTAGGCCAAAGGTCATAGTCCGGCCATCCGGACACCCCCTAATCCAGGACTCCCTCAGTAGCCCCTGAACCAGGCTTCAATGACGACGAGTCCGGCGCGCAAATTGTCTTCGGCATTGCAAGGCGGGTTCCTCCTCCGAATATTTCATAGAAGATGTTGAACACAAGGATAGTGTCCGGCTCTATAAAATAGTTTCCACATACCACCGTAGAGAGAATAATATTCGCACAAATCTAATCTGCTGACGCATTCCGCAGCGTGACATCATGCCACAGCCAAGCCTTTATTCGTTTTACTGTCCCACCTCAGCGTGTTTAGCGAGGCGGTTCCCTTGGCACGTCCTGTCAAAGCAGAGATCGTGTCCCCTTATTCTGGGATTCTCATCAATAAGGACGGGGGTAACCCAACCACGCCATTTGTATGGCTTCATAATTGAAAGTGAGTCCCAAACGGTCACGGGGAGGGATCTTGGTATTCAACCCCTTTATAAAGGGACCAAGGCTCGACTATTTTCTTCCAATCCAATCAAATCCGCGTCTTGCCTCGAGTTCCAACACCCAAAGCTTCAGATTCAGGCGCTTAGGACCTTCGATGATGTCCGGCTCCGACTTCCAAGGCCGGTGGATGCCTTCCTCCGTTACGGAAGAAGACGTGTGAAAGCTGAGAGACACCAGGTATCTGACCGGCAAAATCTCGCATAGGCTGCCTGCTCAAGGGCAGGCTATTCCCACTCCCCAGCCCGGTGAGAGTGTGGTATTCACATCTCACTTCCTTCGGGGGCTAGGCTTCCCGATTGATCCCTTCGTGAGGGGGCTCATGTTTTATTACGGGCTGAAATTTCACGACCTAGCTCCGGAGTCCATCCTCCAAATCTCATCGTTCATTGTCGTGTGTGAGGCCTTCCTCCATATTACTCCTCACTTCGGGCTGTGGCTTAAAACCTTTAAGGTAGAACCGAATATGATCGAGGGGCAGCACGCAGAGTGCGGAGGGGCCATTATAAGCAAGATTGCCGACACTCCATGGCCCGAGGGCCCCTTTCAAGAGGAGTTCGGCTTATGGCAATGAGAGTGGTTCTACATCACAGCTCCCAGGGGCACCACGTGGGTGGCGCCACCTGCTTTTCACTCGGGTCCCCCACTACGGCTAGCGTCATGGGTCAATAAAGGGCTTAATTGGGGGCCGCCCAAGGACGTGCCCTTGCTGCAGGGCCGCGTTCGAGATCTCCTAGAGAGAGACATCAATTCGGCCGTAGTGGCGCAGGTTATGCTAATTCGCCGCATACTGCCCTGCAAACGTCGCCCCCTCCGCCTGTGGGAATTTAATCCGGAAGGGCCACGAGCTCTCCAACACTTTATGGGCACGACGCCCGTGGAGATGTACAAATTGTTCTTCGGATCACAAGCAAGGTGTCCGGACTTGTCCGAGGACGCAGGCCTGAGCTGCAATCGCCCGGATACTCAAGTAAGTAGCCCCATACCCGGACACGCCATCCGTATATTTATCATAAAACCGCCCTTAAAAGAGCTATCCTTTAAACAGGAGTGGATAGCGGAAGCAAGGCTTATCAGGTGTCCGGCCCCCCTCCCTGAGACCACGCCAGATCCCGTGTTGACCAGGATGCGGGAGATTGCGCCTTTATAAGAAGGTGAAGAGGGGAACAAGGAAGCTACCGCCTCCGCGAAGGAGGCTGTCAGGAAGGGAGGAATCGAGAACTCCTCTATCCATGGAAAGAAGAGGAACACCTATGAAAACCCGGAGGCGGTCGCCTCAAAGCGGGGGAAGAAATCTTCATCAGAGGGTCCGGCGCCGGAGAGTGCTCCGGCCGCATTGTGCCCCCAAGGGGATCAGCTCTCCAACGAGCCGTAAGTAACGAGGGGGGTTTTAAAATGAGTGATATCCCTGTTTTCTTTCTGAGGAAGATAACCAAAATTTTACCTTGCAGTTCGGACCTCAACCCTTCTCAGCAGAGCTCATCTTCCGGGGATCTCCGTCCAGAGATGATGGAGAGCGAAACGCCTCCCCCAGCTGTACCATCTTGCGTGGCTGGCGACCCTGAGGTGTCGTCTCGGAGGATTTCTCCAAATCCGGACTTTGAAAAAGGTCGTCGGACTAGGCCGGCACCTTTAGGATCTGCTCGGGCGAGCGTCTATCTCAAAAGAACACCGTGTGTTGATGAACACGGTGATTAGAAGGATTTCATCCGCGGAAAGTGGATTGTACGAGGCCGTCAGGAGTTTACTGACAGGTTTTGAGGTACGCGAAAAGATGTACCTTTTGACAGAGCCGCATATATAAAATGCGCCCTGTATAAATAGTAGCCCCTGAGACTCTGTGTGTTGTCAAAAATGACGGTGCACAGAGGATCATAATCCCAGGTATAATATGTCGCCCTTCCTATGTAGGTGGCGAGGCGTTCGGTGGCTAGCCGGACTGATGAATCTGCCGAGCTAAAGCGGCAACTTGACGTAGCAGATGCCGACATCGCGCTTGTAAATGAGCGGCTAGACGAGGCACAAGGTATGTAATGTCTCCAAAGACAACGGATAAGAGGAGCTTGATGCCCGTGCCTTATAACATATGTGCTTAATGCAGATGGTGCCGCTGCTGTGGAGAACCTTCGGGCGGAACTTGCCTGAGCCAAGGAGCAAGCGAGGAAGAGTGATGCGGCTGCCGTTAAAGTGGCTGAAGAGCTAAAAGCCGAACAGGCTGCTCACTGCCAGAGCAAGAAAGAAATGGCCGAGATGGTTGTAATATTGAAGGATGCTGCCGACCGTTGTAAGCTTGGTGAAGAAGAAGATAGGGTGGCACAGAAGGACCTAGAAAAGGTCACTGTCGAGGCCAAGGACACTCGCTCTGCAATGAGAGCTATGAAGGAGGAGCTACGTCAGGCCGGAGATATCGCGGCTGGAAAGCCCTATATGCTGCGGATGAAGTTCAGGGATCCTAAGTATGCTTCGTTGGACCGGAAGTGCAGTGCGGCGAATACTTATCTAGATTTGGCGGCAAGTGCCGCAGACGCGACCGAACACTTTCGGAGTCTGGATGACCATAAATTGGAAGAACTGTTTTGGTCGCAGTTCCATAATCTAGAGCGCCCACTTTCGGTGTCCGACTGTTTGGCCGCTTGGGCGGAGCTGAACAGGTTGTCCGGACTCTCTATGAGGTACGTCGCGAGTCGTCTGTGGCCGGAAGAGTCAGAGCCGAAGAGTTATTTTATCTTGGTGCAGCAGTTCCTTGGTTCGGTGCCGCATGTTGATGCAATGAAGAGGTCAACGTGCATAGAGGGTGCACTGATGGCTCTTGCCCGTGTCAAGACATGCTGGGCGGATATGAAGGCCAGTGTTGTTGCATCCCGGGATTCGGACGAAAGCCGCGTATCTGCCAAGCACTACTTTGAGGAAGTTCTTCAGGGCGCTCGTTTAATAGAGACACAGTGCTCGAAGGATGTTGTGTTCGAATAACATGTGCTATTGTAAAACAATATTTTGATAGGATGTAAAAGCTTTTTATACTTGTGCTTTCAAGAATTATAATGCCTCCTATGCGGCCGTTAATGTATATGTGTATATAACCTGAAAGATGGCAGTCGTTGGCTTCAGCCCCCACGCATATAATGCGGGGGTGTTCGCAAAAGGCGCCTTTTCACACTTGATCCAATGTCTTGGTCCTATAAAGGAGGTGATAGCGCAGCGAACTAGGCAACCGGAATATAATGCTTGATCACTTTCACTTAGCCATAGGAGTTTGATAGTGGGGCTACTGAATAGTGCCTAGGGGCACCACGCTCGCCCGAATTCGGGGCGTGTGTGTGCCTGACCGGGAAACGGCCCTTCATTAATGCGGAGGAATCCTAAAGATTCTGGCAAGTCGTCGAGTGGTTGACCAGTCTCTCGCTAGATCATGACAGTCAGTTTTCGGCTTTCTCTACCGAGGTGCTCGCCTGGCCGAACCGGGGCACAATCACAGTAGTTCTCCTGGTGTCGCCTTAGCCGATAGAGTGGAACGTAAGGCAGCAAAACACAGGAGCCGGGCAAACCCAACATTTGACCAAAGACATGATTCGGAGCTGATGCATATAAGGCCAAACTCGCGACGCCGAACACTCCCTAAGGTATTCGGTCTTTATGAAGACGGGACGAACAAAAGCCCTTGGTAAAAAAGCCCCTGGTGTCCAGGTACGCGCAAAATTCTGGCGTGGCCACATGCCAAGACGCCAACCTCCTCCTCGGTTGTAGCAAAAACCGGGGGATGTTATCAACAAGAGACAGTAAAAAAGGTTTACGCAGGGTCTTAATCTGAAAAGAATCCTTGAAATGGGTCCCTGCTGCACGTCTGCACCTGTGTCTCCGTTGTGCCGTATCCTGGACGGGTGTAGCACGGCGTTCGTCTGCAAAAGAGAGGAACTTAGTGGAAAATCAATCGTGCGAGAAATCTATGTTAAAATAAACAAAGCATAATACAAAAACATGGGTAGGATTGAGCTTTATTGTCGCGCGGAGCCCCTTTTACAGGGTTATGCGGCTATGAAGCCTTTGCATGTTTACGCCGGATTCGTTGAGCCGTGTCTGGGGTCTTTAACGACCTTTGTAGGTGCTCTGAGTAGCAAAGCTGGGTAAGTGTGCGGCTGTCGAGGCGGCCGCACCATCCTACGTGCTCGGGGAACACTTGATATTTCCCTTTAATGAGATGATGCCTCGTGGACCGGGCATTTTGAGTGTAAGGGATGCATAATTCGGTATTGCGTTAAAGCGGGCGAAAGCTTCGCATCCCAGCAGCGCTTGATAGCGACTTATGAATGGGGCGGTGTGGAAGGTTAGCATTTCGCTTCGGAAGTTGTCGGGGGGGGGGGCGAACGTAACTCCTAACGAGAGGGAACCCATACAATGGGTATCTGGGCCTGGCGTGACCCCTTTAAAGGAAGTGTTGCCATGGCGGATTATTGCTGGGTCTAACCCCATTTTGCGGATTGTGTCCTGATATAGTAGGTTTAGGTCACTGCCGCCATCCATTAGGACTTGTGTAAAGTGGAGTCCGTCAATTATCGGATCTAAGACCAAGGCAGTCCGGCCTGCGCTCCGGATACCTCTAGAGTAATCCTGATGGTCAAAGGTGATTGGTTGTAACAACCAATGGCTGGATTCCACTGGGACAGGCCGTATGGCGCGTGTCTCTGTAGGCGCCAATCTGTTTTTTTCCTTTTGTCACATGAAGTGAATTTACTGTTTTGACTTCTTGTGGGAACTTCTTTTGTTCTCCGGTGTTCTGCTTATGGGATTCGCCGTCATCCTCGCTTGGTATGTCGAGCTCCTTCTGTTCGACATTGAGTTTGCCGGATTGCCTGAAGACCCAACAATCTCTCTGGGTATGGTTTGCCGGCCTCCCGGGGGTACTGTGGATTTGACATATTTTGTTCAATATTTTGTTGAGGTTAGATAGCTCGTCACTGTCATCTTTGGGAGGCGGCTTTTTCCGATTTTGCCGAGAGCTTTTGAATCCGGCGTTGACTGCGGTGCTCTTCGGGTTGTTATCCATGATCCGGCGCTGTTCCTTATTACGGCGTGGTTTCCCGTTTCATCTCTGAGTTCGGATGTGCTGCTTCTTGCCAACCAGCTATCCTCTCCTGCGCAAAAGCGGGTCATGAGGCTTGTTATGCGGCCATTGATCTTGGCTTTTCTTGGCCGAGGTGTCTGGCGAGCCATTTGTCTCGAACGCTATGATTGAAAGCTGCTAGGGCTTCGGCGTCCGGACAGTCGACTATTTGATTCTTTTTAGTAAGGAATATGTTCCAGAGTTTCCGAGCTGACTCTCCGGGTTGTTGAGTGATATGACTTAGATCGTCTGCATCCGGAGGTCGGACATAGGTCCCTTGGAAATTTGCCCGAAAAGCATCCTCGAGCTCCTCCCAACTTCCAATGGTGTTTTCGGGAAGGCTTTTAGGCCAATGTCGGGCTGGCCCTTTGAGCTTGAGGGGTAAGTATTTTATGGCGTGGAGGTCATCTCCTCTAGCCATGTGTATGTTGAGGATATAATCATCAATCCAGACCCAAGGGTCTGTGGTTCCGTCGTATGCCTCTATGTTTACGGGCTTGAATCCCGCTGGAAATTCATGGTCCAGCACCTTATCGGTGAAATATAGGGGATGCGCGGCGCCCCTGTATTTCGGTGTGCCGCGATGTTCGGATATTTGTTGCGTTGCATTGCTGAGGAGAGCTTGCTTTCTTGGCCCATAGATAGATCTGGGTGGGCCATCTTTTTGATTCGAATCCTTGTGCGGATCGCATGCCGGATTAAATGCGGCGCCCTTTGCCGCTCGATGTCGGTCATGGGATCGTCTATCCGACCTGGTGGTTTCCTTGTTTTTTTGGCCGTGTGGGCTCTAAGGCCTCTTCATCAAATTCTGGTAGTAATTTTCGCTGCGGATAGCTCTTTGTGTGGGGAATGTCGCCGTACTTGTGTGCGGTGTTGAGTACTTTGTCCCATCTGATTCTGAGTGCCTCTTCCGCTGTTCTCAGCTTCCGCTTCTGCTTTTTTCAGGCTACGTGCCGTGGCGACGAGCCTTTGATGGAGGTTATTCTTCTCCAGTAATTTTTCTGGCGTGAGGTCGTCCGGACTATTATTTTCGCCGGGGACGGGATGTTTGGTTTGTTCATCCAAGTTGCCCTGTTCGGACAGTTGCTCGATGGTATGTTCATTGTCCGCCAGTTCATCTTGCTCTATGGCTGGATCTCTGTCGAGGTGGGGTTTGGCGCGGCGTTTCCGCCGCAGCTTTGATTGCTTTTGGAGGGAATGATCCCTCATTGCGCCCTTTTGATCCTCGTCTTTGTTTCTTTTAGTTGTGTCCACCATGTATACATCGTGAGGTGAGGTGGTTGTCCAGTGCCCTGTAGGCGTTGGTTCTTGGTCATCTGCTTCATCGGCGTCCATATCGTCGATGTCTTCGGAGTCGTAGTCGAGCATGTCGGTTAAATTGTCGACAGTGGCTACGAAGTGGGTGGTGGGTGGGTTTCGAATTTCTTCGCCGTCCGAATTCCAACCTTGCTGACCATAGTCCGGCCACGGCTCTCCTGATAAAGAGAGAGACTTTAGTGAATTCAGGATGTCGCCAAAGGGCGAGTGCTGAAAGATGTTCGCGGCGGCGAACTCCATGATCGGAGCCCAATCGGGCTCGATCGGAAGGAGTGCGGAAGATTCAGAGTTCGGAAAGGAGTCCGACACCTTGTGACTACTTGGAGTCACAAGCTTCACAGAGGACAAGGCTGGTATTCGGCTCGATCGTCGTAGAGATTGCAGCCCCCGAGGCGGCGTCCAACCGCCCGTCCCCGGTTGGCGCGGTCGACTCCGGGCTAAGGGTCGGAGCGGACACCTGAGCGGCACTTTGAGCATTGTCCGGCGGCTGAGCTAGATCATGCCCATCGTGACAGTGCGGCGTGCTCGGCCGTAGCTCGAATCCGTCGAAGATCAAGTCCCCGCGGATGTCAGCCGTGTAGTTCAAACTTCCAAATTTGATCTGATGGCCAGGGGCGTAGCTTTCGATCTGCTCCAGATGGCCAAGCGAATTGGCCCGCAGTGCGAAGCCGCCGAAAATGCCCCAGTTTGATGAATTATTCCCTAATCTTCATCCCGACTATAAGGGGAAAATGGGCTGCCTCTTCGGCAACAAGACACTGAAGAATGGATCCAAGCTTGGAGCGACGCTCATCAGCCACCACAACAACGTAGAACAAGGAGCGCCTCCTACAGACATCGTAAGCCTGTTGGCACAAGTGTGGGCAGAGATGCTGTGTTACGCGGGTCACCGGTGCAGCGGGTTTTATCATGTGAAGCAGCTTAGCAACGGCGGGGAGCTCATTACTGTCGCCGCCGTTCTAGGGCATTACATTAGCGACGTGGTCAACGATGACACAGAAGTAAAAGTAAGGAATTGGATAACAATAGACGCTCCAGTCTCTTCGACCTCCGGGAATGGTGTCTCTCATGCCTCCGAGGGTGTTTGAGAGTTGGAACAACCGTTGATTTCAAATTAAAGTGTGTAATTGATGACCGCAGGCAACTTAAAGTTTGTTATTTGCGTACTTTCAATCAGTTTCTTTTACCATTGGATTTTGCCTCGTGTGGGGCTATGACCTGCTTTGTCTACTTTGGCAGCATTGTAGGCAACTTAAAATTTGTTATTTGTGTAACTTCAATCGGTTATTTTTTACCATCGGATTTTGCCTCGTGTTGGGCTATGTCCTGATTTGTTTCCTTTGGCAGCATTGTATCCTTTTTATAGGTCACCAGGGAACGATTCCCCGGTTTCATTTCATCAAAATCGAAACCATGTTTGTAGACTTATAAACTTAAACGTTTAGGTCATCCACCAGAAAACTAAGTAGCGTAAAGAGAAACTACAGAACATTGCAAATTGGATGGATGGACAGACGAACGGCGGTGATGTGGCCGTGCACCTGCCGACTCGAACAGATTTAATTGCTGACGACAAGAGGGAGCAGCTGGATAGCAAAAAGACCGTATGTTTGCTGTACATATCTTGTTTTGAAAAAAAAATTGAATTTTTTGCTATACATATCTAGTGGAAACCAAGAATGTAGGGGGAGCAACCCCCGGTATGCCAAACCCCGCGAATCAACAAAACGACCGAAGAATATAAGCCAGAAGGCTGCCGGAGCCCGTCTGGCTGGGCCCCTGAGCCCGTCCGGTTCAAGCCCGTCCTGATGGAACTCGTCCAGCTGCAGCCCGGCAAAGTCAGCATCAGCCATCCCATTGGACATGTGTGGATGAGACGGTCATGCTCTATAATGGAGCGCTATTTATGAATGGTAGACATTGTGTGTGCGTCATGTGTCACCTCAAATAGTGTCGTTAGGCCTTGTGGGCAACCCCTTGTCCCCTGGGCACCAATTTATAAGGTGACCCAGGGAGCCTCCCAAGGCATGCTTCACACCCTCTCATTTTCTTCACACACACACGTGCGAGGCAGAGAAGAGAGATAGAGCTCATTCTTCTTTATCAACCCAAACAGCTCAAGGAGGAACCATGTACAGCCATATACACTCCATATACATCAAACATACAGGAGTAGGGATGTTACCTCCACGAGAGGCCCCGAACCTGCGTACATCACGGTGTATTATCGCCCAATCCCGTCCTGAATCTCCACCATGGCCTTGCTCTTACCTCTCTTAGCCATCCCATGGCATCCGCCGTGAGAAAATCACGACACCTCTCATGTAAAAATGGAAGGTAAGAGGGAGCATGCTAAAAAAACAACCTCTATATTAAATGAAAACATGGAAATTGGACAATGGGTCGTTGCGGGTAGGAAGTGTGCCATGGAGGCTGAAAAGAGGCACTATCACAACAATACTAGACGCCGATGGCTTTTCATCGAGGTTGTCGGCATAGACTGATGTACACTGGGCCTGGGAAAACTGCCGGCACAGAAAGGCCGTCGGCATACCTCCCTCTCTCTCGGCGGCGGCCGTCAGCATACAAAGGTTGTAGGCATATATCGATCTATACCGACGGTGGCCGTCAGTATAGTGAGGCCGTCGGCATATAGGCAGCCCAGGCGACCTGGCCTCCGACGGCCAGCTAACATCGTCAAATCTATGCCGACGACCCTGATGCTCGCCTTTGGCATAAAATATTTGATTATTATTTTAAATCTTTTTTAGTTAAAATTGGTTAATTTAAATCTGAGTTATCTACACTTAGACATACACAATTATATATTGATTTGGAGTAGAATTTTTCAAAGATTATGAATATCCAGCTTGTTTTTGTTTTTGAGTATGGTAGAAATGCGACCTCATGTAGTTTTGCATATAAGTCCTTCTACTTTGTTAAAATCACGAATAATTTTGACAAATTTTATATGGGTTTTTATCAGAATCTTGAAAGAATTCTATTGCTATACTATGTTTTCAAATTTGAACAAACTAAAATCACGTTAGTTTTAGATTTACAGAAAACACCCTTCTGTTTTGACTTTTTTTTGTAAATTTTTCATTCATTGGCCAAACGAGACAATTTTATATCTACATCCATCAGATTGCTTCTAGGATTGTGGTGGCAAGTATGAACACCTGGCAAGCGGCTTTGGAGTGTGACCTCCTTCACGGATGGCTCTGCCGCCGACACTTGGAAGGGGAAACGACCACGTCGGGATGACTATGAGGGAATCTTGTGGTTCGTTGGGCCTAGACCTTGTTCTGACATGTTCCTATGGGTTGACCTATCACAAGCAGGTGGAAAAGTCCATTGGTCAAAGGCTGTTGGGTAAAAGTCAAAGGGTAGATCTCCAGGCCAACAGGGTCAGGGTTAGGCCGGTCGGGGGCCTTGGGGGTGGGTGGGGGGGGGGGGCGGGTTAGCAATGCCACCAAAACATCACCCTGGGTCCCTAGACATGCCTTAAAGTGTGGCGGTAGGTTAAAACACCTGGCACACAACTCTGGAGTGTGGTCCCCTGCATGGACAGCGATGACACTGGACTAACAAATAATACATTAATGTCATTAGTATTACGCTTTAAGAAGAAAAACATGAAAAACAAATAATGACAAGATTTGCACACAATTTAAATAGAAAATTCACATTAAAAATGCATGAATAATTATATACAATTGGAATTTTGGAAAAAAATGTTTTCAAAGAATGAATTGGTAGCATTGGTAATACCCTTAAAGATGAAAAATATGAAATAACTAAAACAAATAATGATAAAAATTCCGCACAATTTACACAGAAATTGCTCATTTTTCATAAATGCAACAATAGGCATTTAATAGTGTATTTTTTGCAAATAAAAGTTTTTAGCAATTAGTATTACCTTTTTGGATGGTATCATTGGTTTTACCCTTAAAAAAAGGGAAATGAAAACAATAAAAAATGACAAATTTTGCACACAATTTACACAGAAATTGGACTCTTTTATAATACAGAAAAATAATCATGTAATAGTTAAATTTTCTCCAAAAAATATTCTGAACAAGTAATGAATTACTAGCATTGGTATTGCCCTTAATGAAGAAAGAAAATGTAATCAAAACTCAAAGAAAATCAAAATAATAATTTTTTCTAAATAAGAATGAATTTGTGGCATTGATATTGCCCTCAAAGAAGAAATAAAATTAAAATGAAACTTAAAAAATAATAACGAAATTTGCACATAATTTACACAGAATTTGCGTCTTTTTAAAATATGCACGAATAGGCATGTAAAAGTGGAACTTTCCCAAAAAAAATTATGTAAGATGAAATGAATTAGTATAATTGGTATTGCCCTGAAAAAGGAAAGAAAATCAAAATAATGAAAAAAAATGATGCTTTCCTTTCGTTTCATCAAAACTAAACGTGTCAAATGCAATCTGTTATTTCTTTCCTTTTCACCCTTTGAGTCTATATGGAAAGAGACTATCCATTTTGTTTGAAAAGGAAGGAGGCTATACTTAGAAAAGGAACCGACGCTACAGTTGAACGTGTCAGATGCAATCTGCTATTTTTTTCCTTTTCATCCGTGGAATTTTATGGAAGGGGTCCAACCATATTTATGAGAAAAAAAATGATGCTTTCCTTCTTTCACCAGCGTTGAATTTATCTGTTCTAAAAAAAAGATTGAATGTGTCCATCTAAAAAAATGTTAAACGTGTCAGATGTTGGACCATCTGTGTCACGTAAGTTGACAGACAATCTGCTTTTTTTTTCCTTTTTTATCCGTGGAGTTTTTATTGAAGGAGTCTAACCTTTTTTAAGGAACCAAGGGTGATTTTCTTATTTTCCTTCACCAACATTGAACGTGTCCTTCTAAAAAAAAGTTGAATGTGTCAGATGTTTTTTTTGGGACCATCTGTGTTACGTAAGTTCTTCTCTTATCTTAGACGTAAATTGTATAATCCAACGGTGTAATTATTTTTGATGATGTGGATTAATGAGAAGGCTTGAAAGGTGCCTCCAATTAGTAAATATATAAGATAAGATATAAGATTTGCACTTACACATATACTCTATGTTCAAATAACAGAAGATCAACGCTGGAGATTAATCTCTCTCAATACGTCAAAAATAAATTGCATTTTACATCGACGGGGTCCTCTCCCACAACACCCACGCACGTGCACACACCCGGACACGCAGACACGCACACACAAACAAAGAAAAAAACAATGAAAAACAACAAAGAAGACACATAGAAGAGACATATATAGAAAACAGCCAAGAGGCCGGGCGAACCCTAGCCGCCACCCACCCCAGGCCCCTCTCCTCAGCCACTCCACCCCGCCGCCGCCGGGAGGTGCCGCCAAGCAAAGCCGGCTGGCGTCGGTGGTGGCGGGGATCTCTCTCCCTCCTCTGGCACGGGGCATGGCGGCGGGGCCCGGCATGCAGAGGTGCGCCCGGGCTACGGTGGCTGCGTCGCAGCAGAGCAGGCACGCGGAAACGGGCGTCTGCGCTGGTATGGCTGAGCGCCATGGGCGGCTTGGCCGGATCTAGATCTGGCGTCGGTCGGACGGCGTGGGGTGCGGGCGCGGGCCGGCGGCGGTGGTCTGGAGGTC
>NC_041386.1:732155719-732182273 GCF_002162155.2 Triticum dicoccoides | reverse complement strand
GGGTGATGCGGGTGCGTACCGGAGGCCTGGATCATGTGGGCGGGTGCTGCATGCGGGCGTGGTGTGGGGGTGCCGATCGAGGTTGTCCGTATCTGGTCGGCCTGATTTGTTCCTCGTGACTCCGGTGGACGGCGGGCTAGGCTGGGATAGGGATCTTCCCTTGCACCGGTCCGATTAGCCGTCGCAGGGTGGTGGCGTTGGTCGTCGGGTGAGTTCCTACGGCTTTGGCGGTGGTAGTTGGCCCTGGTCGCGGGTTGCGGGTGGTGGTGGCGCCTCTCTTCTCCCTCGTCCGGGCCGGCGGCGCGCGGTGCTCGCGCGGCGGAGACGGCCTTGACTTTGAGCTCGTGCTCGGGCGGACCGGGCTTGGGCCCGGGGTGGGTGAGAGCTTTGCTCTGGTTAGATGATGGTGGGCTCGGTCTTGGTCGTGCCCGCGGGCGACGAGGTATCTCTCCTCGCGGGTACGGTGGATGTTGGTGGTGGTCAAGACATCGCGACTGTCGGGCAGATCGGAGTCATAGACGACGGACATGGTGTTGTGCGATTGTGTTGGGCAGCGGACGTCGATAGTTGCGGAGTTGTGTCTCCCCCAGCCCGCAGGGACTAGCTGGAGACGCAAGTGTCGATGCCCCTACTATGGTGGTGTCGACCCAGACTTCGTGGCTGATGTCGGCCTGGGAGTGAAAGGATACCCATTTTACTCCTCCTACCGTGGTGTGGGTGCTCCGTGGCGTGGGCGGATGGTGATGGCTTGGACATGGATGTCGGGGTGGCGGACCACATGGTTTGCTCGCCGACGAACAACCACGCGGCGGTGGTGACTCTCCGTCTTAGTCGTGTGGGCGACAGTACCAGTAGAGGAGGGTGGCTCGGGCGTCTTCTCTGCCTTCGCAGTGGCGTCATCCCTATCTAGATCTGGGGTCGACCTGTCCTCATTGCACCAGTCTTGGAGACCTGGTTGTGACATGGTTGAGCTGCCGAGCGAAAGCTCTGCGCCTTGGCGCCGACAATGGCAATGCTTGCGGGTGCCGCTATCTTCTTGAAGACGTTGTTGTGGTTCTATACTCGCTGTGTCAGGGCTCCGGGTGAAGACCTTTGTTCGTCACAGACTCGTTAGCAGCGACGCTTTGGTGTACCAGGGCCTAGTGTAGTGTAGTGTTCAATTATTCTTGTATTCTTTTTCGGTTGCGTAGTGTTCTGGTTATGCCGGTTATCCTGGGATCGGCTTTGTAAAAGGGATCCCTCATCATCTTATATCGTTTGGCTGTCTACCTTATTCAGCTGTTGTAGTTTTATTTATAAAGCGGGGCGAAAGCCTCTTTCGAGAGACCCCTACAAACACTAGATATCAAAGGTAGGCGTATATTAGAACTTCCGACAGCTATCACCAAGCATCGCAAAGCTACAACACCTCCAGGCAACTGCTGGTTCTATTGGCACAGAAAAGGAGGATGACATGTTTGATGATAATTATCAGATTAAGCGTACTCTACTGCATTTCTCAGTGGCACGTCTTTTGCAAACCACCCGTTGTATCTAGTCAAATTATTTTGGAGTGTACAGCGTTCAGAACCTGGTTTGAACATGCACGATGTATTCAACATGCAGCGCTTTCTCTGGGTGTGGTTACAAAGTACAGATACGGGTGGTGCTAAAGTTCCGCGAGGGACCAAAAAATTAACGTCCCTGCAAACATTAGGCAGGACAAGGTCATAAAGGAGCTCAGTGTACTTACTCAGCCAGAAGCGGACACGAAAAAAATTTAAGGTGGGGCGAAGTCTCACTAAAATTTTTCTTTAGGCGAATTAAAGGAGTCAATACATACTAACAATGCACACTACAAACGAATAAATACAAGAAAATTGTAGACATGTTTCAATAGGAAAACAACATAAAACATATCGATAATGATGCATTTAATGGCGTCTAGAAGACCCAGGCATTTAATGGCTGTGCTGGTTTGCGTGCGTTTGTGCTGCAGTGTGCGCGTGTGCGTGCTGCTGTGCATGCGTCTAGCTGGGCTGCTGTGCGTGCGTGGCGTGCTTGCTTGCGTTTGTGTGCGCGTCTGCTCGACGTCGACGAGGAGCACGGCCCCACCTCAAGCCGAGGTCCTTCCTCAACCTCTGGTCGCACGTCCACCGTAGCCTCGGGAACATGCTCAAGCTCTCCTCCAGCTCCAGATCCAGCTGCGGCAGCTTCATTGACGGTGGCGATGGTACAACAGCGGCGATGGACGACTTCGTGCCGGAGCCGGGACAAGCTGGACCACTGACGAGGCATGGCTCACCACTAGCAGCTGTAGCCTCCGGCGGCAAGAAGCTCCCTGTCCTCAACAACACGCTCGCTTGCACGGGCGCCCCCGCGGTATCCGTCGAGTACTGCTTCCATTCCTGGAGGACCACATCGATGCCCTGCAGTAGTAGACGCTCACTGTGAGCACTGCGCCGGCTGCCGCGCCATCGAGCAGGAAGCTGGGCGCCTTGTTGCTGAACGGCAGGTGGGAGCTCTTGGCCGCAGCCGGTGTACGTGGGTGACAAACGGAGGAGCTGGTTTACATAGGAGGTAGCGCGCGCCTTGGCGTTCAGCCCCGATGACGATGCCACCGTTCTCTCGCCAGTGTCATCCTTGCGCCCGCGGTGGAGTACTTTGGCTGCGACCTGCGAATGCGCCTTCCCGCGCTCCTGTCTGACGTGGAAACGGTCAACGGGCGCCAGGTGGCCGATCAGATGGGGTCAGGTAGAATTTGGATCTGGATGGCACACTTAGTGCATATGGGGACCTAAATGACGATTTTCATAGTTTGAGGACCTATGTGACACCTCTAAAATAGTTTGTGGACCTACGTTTCACTTCACTCTTTTCTTAGAGAAGCTGTTGTATCTCTTTTGGTGACTCAAGTGACAGTGCACCAAGGGGGTGTGACTTAGTGGACTGATTCAGACAAGCAAATCTGGGCAAGAGTTATTCAACTTGTGAGGTGCTCCGCTTGCTCTGTTTTCAAACTGAAAAAAGATCCTCTCCACGAACCTCACATACAAACCCTCGGGAGTCTATCGAATCTCGCAGTTTTACAATTGAGGGAAACAGGGCAATTGTAATGAATGAGCTGCATTTCTTAGGCTCATCTTTCCTGAGCTCGTGGTACTCGAGATTTGCCTCTGGCGCAGGGATAGCAATCCCGACCTTAGTTGACCTTATGAGGATTGAAAAGGACGCAATGCCTAAGCTCGAGCTGCTACAAACTGACAAATAAATGCCTGGAGATGATTAACGGGATATGGTTTCTCACGAGCCTCAATTACATTCTGACGATTTATCATGACATTCACGGGAACTCTGTTGTGCCTCACGTTCACCGGAAGCGGAGCAATCAGCAGCCGCACACCAGCAGGTCAACACAGCTGGAGCAGGAGACGCTATGAAGCAACCCCGTGAGAGAGCTCCATGGCCAGTCTTGTAAGTACAAGCCAATCTTGGCATGAGCTGTTCAAAATTGTGAGGAACACAGACAAAGCTTAGCACAGCTCACTCTTTTCTTTTCTATACGCAAGGGACTCAGAGGCTTTCGTTCATGGAGTTTCGGTACAACTCAAGTTACCACTTTTCTATAGGTCTTGCTCTACCTCTCCTTGTCCAGACTTTGTCTTTATCATATTTGTCTCCAAAACAGACGACGCGTTTGGTTCGTACGAAATGTCACGTCTTCCGATTACAACGCTTTCCGAAATAGTATCCCGCGTTTGGTTGGCCCACGATGTATTAGGTAGCGGTGTCTTTCCATACATGGGCTCGTGAAACTGAAAACGGCAGGACCGAAGTTGATTAGAAGACCCGGAGCTGGACGCTCAAAACAAATAGATCTCGTATTCAGTGAAAGTAGCTAACATTGGGCTGTTTCTTTTCAGATTGAAAGAAAAATCCCATCCGAATTTACATTTCGACTTGCATTAACATCGGACAGTGATGCTGGCCAAAAATACAAAAATGGCATGGTTCCGCTTTGCCCAGTTGCCACTTAAATAGCTACTACTACTCAACTATGTGTGTATATATGTACTGTAGCTCTGTTTTCCTTGCTAGCTTACTCTAATGATGATCTTCTGGAAATAACTTAATAAAGATGCATAGATGAGAACGCTATATATACATATATGATGCCTCTAGATAGTCTGTAGGGTCCAAGTATACAAACTTGGATGATTATACCCACCCAGAACGGCATTAACTGGTTGGTGCTCAGCTAGCCAGAAAAAATAATAAGAAGAGCTCTTTGCATAAAAGGTAAAACTGTTGCAAAAACAAACAACCGTACAATCTGTTAGAGTTATATATGAGTGAATTGCAAAAAACATCGACACTTCAGGCAAGGTTTGCAGGAACCACACATTTACAGAATTGTGCCAAAAAGCACTAATTTTTTCCATAATTTTTTGTAAAAAACACTAGTTGGCGTCTTTGGTCATTTTGATGACGATTATGACAGGTGGGTCCCAGAAATGATGACGTGGCGTAACGGTTCGCAGGTGACGCCGTTAAACCGGGGATTTTACACGGACGCCCTTCTTCAAAAACTTAAAAAGCAATCAGCCCCCTCCTCCTCGCGTCTTCTCTCCAGCCAACGTGCCATGGCCTGCCCTTAGCGCCGCCTTCTTCCCCACCGGAGCAGCAGTTGCCGCGGGCGCCGGAGCACCGACAGCAACAACTTTTGAGGGCTAGCAGCAGCAGCTTTTGCGGGGGCGAAGCTGCTGGGGGAGCGGGAAACCGGAGCGCTTTCGCCGGCGCCGGTGCCGGGCGGGGGCGGTGGAGGGCACGACATGGGGCGGCGGCGGAGCTCTACGGTGCGCCTCCCCGTCGACCCGCCATATGCTGCACGGGCGCACGGGCGCGAGCATCAACCGCGATGGCCACGCACGGGCGTGAGCATCAGCCGCGGTGGCCGCGCATGGGCGCGAGCAGCAGCCCTGGCGGCCATGCTGCAGGACGGGGGCGGGGGCGATGGAGGTCGATCCGGTGGCCAAGCTGCAGCATTCCCGGCGGATCCAGTGTCGGACGGGGGTGCTGGAGGTCGATGTGCCCGGATCCGGCGTGGGGCTCTGCGGAGGGCGGCCTGAGGAGGGATGGGCGGCGTCGGGAGGGCATGGAGACGCCGGCGGCGGAGGCAAGGTCCGGCCGTCCTATGCGCAGGGGTGTTTTTTCTTTTTTGAAGAAGTGAGGGAGTTTTTGGTAAAAAAGTATCTCTAACGACCTCTAGCATCATCAGTTACGCCACGTCATCCTTTCTGGGACCCGCCTGTCATAATCGTCATCAAAACGACCAAAGCCGTCAACTAGTGTTTTTTGCAAAAAATTATGAAAAAAATTAGTGCTTTTTGGCACAATTCTGTAAATGTGTGGTTCCTGCAAACCTTGCCTAAGGTGTCGATGTTTTTTGCAATTCACTCGTTATATATACATATATAGCCATGTAGCCTTTTGTCTTACCCCATTGTATAATGGGTTTTCTGCATATTACCTGCACGTGTACATGTATATATACTGGTCTATGGCCTCATGGGAATACAAGTTGCATATTTCTAACATGGTATTAGAGCTTAGGTTCTTTTTAGCACGCGCAACTCGGGCTAGATCCTCTCCCCACGCAGCCGTGTTCTTCTTGCCGGCTGTCGCTGTTTCTGTCGCCACCGCGTTTTCTCTCCCACCTATCTCGGTCAGTCCGCCTCGTCCGGATCCGATTGGCCCGCCTCGAGCACTCAGATCGAGCCGGCGGACTCCTTCGTGCTGACCACAGATCGAGCCCGAGCGCCGCAGGACTCCTCCGCCCGTTGCTGACGCGATCGAAGGACTTCTCCGTCCGTCGTCCCCTTGAGCCGCTGCAGTACGCGGCTGCTTGCCTTGGGAAGGACCCGTGCGTGGATGACGCCCGCACCCTCCGGCCGCTGTCTGCCTCCGCCACCGTCAGGCCGCCGTTCGTCCGCCTCCGCCACTGTCCGGCCACTGTTCGTCCGCCGCCGCTACGATTTGTGTGTGGCCATTCATCAGCGCCCGGAGTCAGCCACCGCTGAGATCTGTGCGTGGCCGCTACTGTTTGAGGCTGCGTTGTCTGTTGACCTGGGCGTGGCTGCTTTGGGCCACGGTTTTGGGCCGTCCTGCTGGTGGCTGCTAGGCTGCTGTACACCCATCAGCTGGTCTGCTCACACGCGAGGTGGTTCTGTACTTCTAGTGCGTCAGGCTGGTTGTGTTCTTAAAAAAAAGAGAACAGTGTCGTTGTTCAGAACAATGTCTCTGCATTGCTCCCAGTTGCCTTTCGATCGTGTTTCTTATACCGGTCCCGTCGCGCATATGCATCGTCTCTCGCTGCTTGATGCTCATCCGTCCGTGACGTTGTCTTCGTCGACGTCTTCCGTAGGTTGTGCCGGTCGTTCTTTTATGGCTCCTCCTGCGACTTTCGCACATGGTGATTGCTGCTCTATACTGACTTTTTTCGTGACTTTCACCGGCTGTGCTGGTGCATATGACTCCATCGATTGTGACTTGCACACGCGTCTTCCTTTGGCGCTTAGTGCTTGTCTATGTACGGCCTCGTCTCCTCCACCGGCCTTGCGGACGCTACGGCCTTGTCTCCTCCGCCGGCTGTCGGTGTCAAAACCGGCGGATCTCGGGTAGGGGTCTCGAACTATGGGCAGATCGTAACAGGAGACAAGGGACACGATGTTTTTACCCAGGTTCGGGCCTTCTCGATGGAGGTAAAACCCTACTCCTGCTTGATTAATATTGATGATATGGGTAGTACAAGAGTAGATCTACCACGAGATCAGAGAGGCTAAACCCTAGAAGCTAGCCTATGGTATGATTGTTGTTCGTCCTACGGACTAAAATCCTCTGGTTTATATAGACACCGGAGAGGACTAGGATTACACAGAGTCGGTTACAATGGGAGGAGATCTACATATCCGTATCGCCAAGCTTGCCTTCCACGCCAAGGAAAGTCCCATCCGGACACGGGACGAAGTCTTCAATCTTATATCTTCATAGTCCAGGAGTCCAGCCAAAGGTTATAGTCTGGCTATCCGGACACCCCCTAATCCGGGACTCCCTTAGTAGCCCCCGAACCAGGCTTCAATGACGATGAGTCCGGCGCGCAGACTTGTCTTCGGCATTGCAAGGCGGGTTCTTCTCCAAATTCCATATACCTGTTAAATAGTGTCCGGCTTCTGGTGAATGTTGCGCTCCTTGGCTTCTACGCCCAATAATGGCCATCTCCCACGTGTCAAACGAATGCGAAAAGCCAGGGTGTTTTTTCATTTACCCCCCCTAGCTGTGCAAATGAGCCGCCTATAAAAGGGACGGGGATTTAGATCCAAACCGCACCATTTTCCCTCCACGAGCATTCATCGGAGCGCATTCGACAGAGATCCATTCCATCATGGCCACTCAACGCAGCTCCTCCTCTCGCCCCCCCCCCCCAGCCCTCAGCCTAGATATTGGGAGAGATGCTCCGTCCCGCACAGCGAGCTAGTGGCGCTCCAAGCCAAGGGCGCAGCCTACATGGTCCCAGTTCGAGCCGGGCTTGCCACCTATAATGGTGGAGAGCAAGCGGAGAGCGTCCCCAGTCCCTCCAAAGGAAAGCGGGTATGCCTTGTCCCTTATTTGATAAGAGGGCTCGGATTTCCAATTCATCCGTTTCTCCGGGGGCTCCTGGAGTTCTACGGTCTCCAGTTGCACAACCTTACGCCTGCCTCCATATTGCATATTACGGGCTTCGTAGCCCTTTGCGAGCTGTTTTTGGGCATCGAGGATCATTTCGCGTTGTGGAAGAAGTTGTTCTGCCTTGTGCCCCGTTCTCAGGAGGGGTTAATATATCAAGTGGGCGGAGCCGAACTATGGCGCATCGCCGGGACCGGATATCTATCCGGAATCCCAAAGAAGGCGTTCAAAGACTGGCCTTCAGAATGGTTTTATATAGAAGATGTCCCCCTGCCGGACCCTGTTCGGATCGGCCTCCCTGAGTTCGATAATGCTCCTTTGAAGAAGCGCCTAAGCTGGCGTCCACGGAGCCCTCAGAAGGAAAATGACAAGGACATCCTTTACCTGATGAGCCGTATAAGGTTGTTAGCTCATTCCAGACTGACCATGATCGAGGTCATGGCCACATGCATTATGCGGGGGGTGCAGCCGCTTCAGTATAGAGGCCACCCCATGTGGGATTTCAACGGGGAGGACGACGCCACCCGGTGCGGCCGTAAGGGGCCGGAATCGGCTGCCGCTCTAATAAAGATCTTGTCCACTTTGTACAAGGGAGAAGAGGAGGAATTCCTCCGTTTCAACCCACGGGGCGGATTTTCTATGTACATTCCTCCAAGCTGGGTAAGCGGACACTTTCACTCGCCCATCCATTTCATATTCCCATAGTTAAGTATTCAGTCTAGCAATTTCAACGCAGGAGCTACGCCAGGCTGTAAAGGAGATAAACAGCCCCCCTCCACAACCCGAGGACCCGGAACGGTCCTTCGACCCGGACTCCCAAGAGGACTCGGACTTATCCGTGGAGCTGATCGATGGGGTGTTTCATCAATTGAGCAAGGACAACACCTTAGTGGCCATTACGGCCGATTATCCCGGACTACTTCCGGCCTCACAAGTATCTGAGACCGAAGTCCCAGTACTTTTAAGATGATCCACCCGTGCTTATTTTTGATCACCATATACCAATGGCTTTTTTGCAGTGGAAGTCCTTAAGGCGGAGGGCCGAGCCTGCGGTGGCTAGCCAACAAGGGGCATCAAGGCCCAGCAGGCTGAAAAGAAGTGCGGTCCGGATTGAGACACCGGCGCAACGGTATGGCGTGCCATTTTATTCCCAGGTTTTATTCCCTCAAGGTATACTAACGCTCGTGCTCTCTTCACAAAAAAGAGCGCTCGCCGGACTATATCCGGAGAGGTTGCCAATCGCGCCTCCACCGGCCAGGCTCCAAGGCCGGGTCCGGAAGTGGAGGCGAACACGAGGCGCGCACCGGACGCTCCTCCGACAGAGGATGCGGACGGGCTGTCTGCCACCAATTCCGAGGTGGAGAGTGCCATGAACCACAAGCGTCGCCGGACAGTTCTTCGTGACGCTTGTTTCTCACAAGAGGCATTGGATGCCTTCAATGCGAGAGATGCGTACCTCCGTGCCGCTCAAAATGGTCTAGCCAGAGCCACAGAGCAGTATGTAAAAGACATACGGGTGAGAAAATTTGATGGTTATATATGTCAGTAGCCCCCGAGACTTGAAACAGTTAGAATAACTGATTTAAGAATCATTTGTTATGCAGGATCTTACAGAAAAGAATACCCAACTGTCCCAGGAGCTGGAAGAGTGCAAAGCCCAACTTGTGGCCGCACTAGCCGCGGCGGGGGAGACCAAGGAGACCCCCTCTGGTAATATATGCTTCGAAAGATAAGTATGTTGTGAAGTGCGGCATGTGTGCACATCTGACAATAACATTGCAGATGGCGCCGGAGTGGATCCGGAACAGCAACAACTCTTGCACCGGCTAAAGGCCGGCGAGAGCATGCTTACGAGGGTGAGGCAAGAGAAGAATAATCTCCAAGATGCCAACACCCAGCTGAGCGAGGAACTAAAGGATGTTCGTGCTCAGCTGTCGGACTCCGTGAAGGAGAATCGGCGGCTTCGACGCGGCATTTTTAGTAAGTGCTTGAACGAACTTCGAAAAAGAGTTCGACGAGGAAGTCGATTGACAGAGTTATGTCTGTAGGTATGCTGACAGGTCGGCCTGCAGAGGAAATGCCCGATTCTACAGGTGACCTTCTTCCCGAGCTCTCACAACTGCACGAACGAGTTCGGCAGGTAATGCAAGGCGTCGCCCAGGCCTTGTGGCCATCCATCCCCATGCACGAAGGCCTTGGAGAGCTTGCAAAGAAGCTGAAGGGAGCGCGGCCGCGCTTCCGCTTATGGAAGATATCGGCCTGCCGTCAAGGCGCCAGGGAGGTCTGGGCCATGGTGAAGACGCGGTACACGAAGGCTGACCCAAACCAAATGGCCGAGGTCGGACCTGTGGGGCCCGATGGGAAGGAGATCCCTGTGAGTTTAGTGTATGGCCAGGTAGAGTTGGCCGCTAAATATTCCCGACACGACTGTAAACTAGACAGCCTGTTGGATGGTATTGAAGAGGAATATACCCTGTCAAATTGACTATGTAATTTAATATGACACGTAAAATGCCTTCTAGCCGGATTGTAGATCGTTTGTCATGGCGGACCTTTTCGCTTCAACCTCGGGACCCGATAATCCGGAGTGTGTCCGAATACCCTCTCGGTTATGTAAGAACCGGGGCATGCGTGGAGACCAGACGTAGGGGTCATTAGTGCTTGAACAGACAAGTGCCCAACTAGTTATGTTATATTACATGGTTAGTAAGAAACATCTTCCAGGAAGAATAGTTCCGTTAGGGGTTCCTTTCCCTGGGAGGCATGCCCAAAAGTGCATGTCCGGACTGCAAAAAAAAAGCAGAAAAACATCTGGGGGCGGATAAATAAATGAGTGGGAAATCATCTTTAGTTCACCGACCGAATATTCCCTTAAGAACGCTAGCTTTTGGCTTCACCCAGTCTCAGGTACACATCCGGCTGACCCGGCAGTAACAATCGCAGAGGTGCTCCCTTTACCGCCTAGCCGAATAATCGGGAACGTAGGGGTAAGCACAAGAGCTAGGCAACCCAGCTTGGCCAAAACTTAAGTCATATCGATGCATATAATGGTGAATAAAAGGTACATGCGGAAGTGTGACACATGTGTTGGGCATGAGGCCCGTATAAACAAGCTTCTGTTAGAGAAGCCCCTAGGTATAATGAGCGCGGATAGCGCGTCAATTGTGTGCGAACAAGGCGCGAACGAGCCCTTAAAGGCTGTAAGAGAAAAGGAGGGAGAAGGAGAGAAATATAAGACAACTAATGTGTAAAAAATAGACAGAGGAAGGAGATGAACACAGAGTCCGGCGCTAGGCGTAGAATCTTTGTAGACGGGCTGCGTTCCATGGGTTCGGCTCAAGTCGGTTATCAGATGCATCTCGCAGACGGTTCGCTCCACCAGTCAGGACTTGGTCAATTATGAAGGGACCTTCCCATTTGGGCTTGAGTTTGTCCTTTTTCTTGTCCGACAGGCATAGAACTAACTCGCCAACATTGTAAGTTTTGGCCCGTACTTCTCTGCTTTGATATCTTCGAGCCTGTTGTTGATAGAATGCGGAATGGGCTTTTGCCACGTCGCGCTCCTCCTCCAAGGCGTCCAAACTGTCCTGCCGATTGAGTTCGGCTTCTCTTTCTTCGTACATGTGCACGCAAGGTGAGTCATGAGTTATGTCGCAGGGCAAAACTGCCTCTGCGCCGTATACCATAAAGAATGGTGTGAATCCGGTGGTGCGATTCGGCGTGGTCCGCAGCCCCCAGAGTATGGAGTCGAGCTCCTCTACCCAGTGCGTGTTAGATTCCTTGAGGGACCGCACTAATCTGGATTTGATGCCGCTCATGATTAGACCATTTGCTCGCTCGACTTGACCGTTAATTTGTGGGTGATAGACTGAAGCGTAGTCGAGCTTGATGCCCATGTTTTTGCACCAGAGTTTGACCTCGTCGGCCATAAAGTTCGTGCCATTATTAGTGATGATGCTGTGGGGGACGCCGTAACAGTGTACGACCCCTGATATGAAGTCTATCACCAGTCCGGATCCGGCCGTCTTAACAGGCTTGTCCTCTATCCATTTGGTGAATTTGTCCACCATGACCAATAGGTATTTTTGCTTGTGGGTTCGTCCTTTTAAGGGGTCCAACCATGTCAAGCCCCCAGACCGCGAAGGGCTAGGTGATGGGTATAGTTTAGAGGACGGTGGGTGGCATATGGCTTTGGTTAGCAAAGAGTTGGCAACTGACGCATCGTTGGACTAAGTCCTGAGCATCTGCCCGGGCCGTCGGCCAATAAAATCATGTACGGAAGGCCTTGCTTACAAGGGCCCGGGCTGCGGCGTGGTGCCCGCCGAGTCCGGCATGAATTTCAGCCAGAAGATTCCGCCCTTCCTCTTCGGAGATACATCTTTGAAGGACTCGGGTGGTGCTTTTCTTATAAAGCTCTCCTTCATGGACTTTATAGGCTTTAGATCGCCGCACTATGCAGCGTGCCTCATTTTGGTCCTCGGGAAGTTCCTGCCTAGTTAGGTAGGCTAGGAATGGTTCTGTCCACGGGGCAATGACTGCCATTATTACGTGGGCTGAGGATGTTACTTCGTTGGCAGAGCCTCCCGTTGTGTCAGAATGTTCGGTGTTGGGCGGTGCGGTTGGGTCCGGGCTGTTATTTCCGGATTCCCCTTCCCATAATATGGATGGCTTGAATGGCCTCTCCAAGAAAATGTTGGGGGGACTGCATCGCACTTTGCGCCGATGCGTGCCAAGACGTCTGCTGCCTGATTGTTTTCCCGGGCTATATGGTGAAATTCGAGCCCCTCGAACCGAGCTGACATTTTTAGGACGGCGTTGCGATAAGCTGCCATTTTCGGATCCTTGGCATCAAAGTCTCCATTTATTTGGGATATCGCAAGGTTCGAATCCCCACGCACCTCTAGGCGTTCGATGCCCATGGAGACTGCCATCCTGAGACCATGTAGAAGGGCCTCGTATTCGGCTGCATTGTTGGAGTCTGTATACATTATCTGGAGTACGTATTGAACTGTATCTCCTGTTGGGGACGTTATAACGACGCCAGCCCCTAGACCAGCTAACATTTTGGAGCCGTCGAAGTGCATGATCCAGTTGGAATATGTGTCGTACTCTTTAGGGAGTTCGGTTTCAGTCCATTTGGCGACGAAGTCGGCCAAAACTTGTGACTTGATACCTCGTCGTGGCTTGTAGGTTATGTCAAACGGGAGGAGCTCAATGGCCCATTTGACAATCCGGCCCGTCGCGTCGCGGTTGTTTATAATATCGTTAAGAGGTACTTCGGAGGCTACTTTTATCGAACACTCTTGAAAGTAGTGTCGCAGCTTCTGGGATGCCATAAACACCGCGTATGCTATCTTTTGATAATGCGGGTACCGTGACTTGCATGGAGTGAGGGCAGTGGACACGTAATAAACTGGTTTTTGAAGGGGGAATTTGTGTCCGTCCGTTTCTCGTTCGACGACGAGCACCGCGCTTACAACTTGATAAGTTGCCGTGATGTATAATAGCATTGGTTCGCCGATGTTAGGTGCGGCCAGGACCGAGTTTGTTGCCAATATGGCTTTTATTTCTTCGAGTCCGGTCATGGCAGCATCCGTCCACTCGAAGTGTTTGGTGCGCCGGAGGAGGCGATAAAGGGGTAATGCCTTTTCTCCCAAGCGGGAGATAAAGCGGCTTAGAGCCGCCACACATCCAGTCAATTTTTGCATTTGTTTGAGGTCCTTTGTAATATCCAATTGTGACAGAGCTCGGATCTTGGCTGGGTTTGCTTCAATTCCTCTACTGGATACAATGAAGCCCAAGAGCTTTCCGGCTGGTACGCCGAAAACGCATTTTTCTGGGTTAACCTTGATGTCATATGTTCGGAGGTTATCGAATGTGAGCCTCAAGTCGTCTACTAGAGTTTCGACATGCTTGGTTTTGACAACCACGTCATCTACGTATGCTTCCACTGTTTTGCCGATCTGGTTTACCAGACATGTCTGAATCATGCGCTGATATGTTGCGCCGGCGTTTTTGAGCCCGAAGGGCATTGTGTTGAAGCAGAATGGGCCGTATGGGGTGATGAATGCCGTTGCGGCTTGGTCTGGCTCTGCCATCTTAATTTGATGGTAGCCAGAGTATGCGTCGAGGAAACAAAATGAATCGTGTCCTGCGGTAGCGTCGATAATTTGATCGATGCGGGGGAGGGGAAGGGATCCTTTGGGCAAGCCTTGTTGAGGTCCTTGAAATCGACACATAGGCGCCAGGATTTGTCCTTCTTTGGTACCATCACCAGGTTTGCTAGCCAGTCCGGATGTTTTATATCTCTGATGAATCCGGCCTCCAGTAGTTTGGCTAGCTCTTCTCCCATGGCTTGTCTCTTAGGTTCGGAGAAGCGCCGAAGAGCCTGCTTGATAGGCTTGAATCCTTTTAGGATGTTTAGGTTGTGCTCGGCCAGCCTGCGTGAGATTCCTGGCATGTATGAAGGGTGCCAGGAAAAAATGTCCCAATTTTCACGTAGGAATTCTCATATTGCGGCGTCGACATCAGGGTTTAACTGCGCCCCGATGGAGGCCGTTTTTGTAGGGTCCGTTGGATGGACTTGGAATTTGACTATTTCGTCACCGGTTTAAAGGAGGTGGACTTGGATCTTTTATCGAGTATCACGTCGTCCCTGTTCACCGTGGAGCGCAGCGCAGTCAGTTCCTCGGCCGCTAGGGCTTCGGATAGTGCCTCGAGGGCCAGTGCGGCTGTCTTATTTTCAGCGCGGAGTGCTATGTCCGGGTCACTAGCAAGAGTTATGATTCTGTTGGGTCCGGGCATTTTGAGCTTCATGTACCCGTAATGGGGTATAGCTTGAAAAGTTGTGAATGCCTCTCGCCCTAATAGAGCGTGATATCCGCTGCTGAACGGGGCCACTTGAAACGTGACCTCCTCGGACCTATAATTATCCGGCGTGCCGAACACCACATCCAGTGTGATTTTTCCTGTATAGCACGCTTCCCGACTGGGGATTATTCCTCTAAAGGTTGTGTTGCTTTGCTCAATGCGGCTCCACTCTATTTCCATTTTCCGAAGGGTTTCCTCATAAATGAGGTTCAATCCGCTGCCACCGTCCATGAGTACCTTGGTAAGGCGAAAGCCGTCCACTATTGGACTGAGGACCAATGTGGCTGGTGCTCGGGCTGTTCGGAATTTAGGTTCATCACTCGCATTAAAGGTAATAGCTGTGTTACTCCATGGGTTTATTGTTGCTACTTGGTAGACTTCGGCGAGGCTGCGGAGTGTTCGTTTCCGCATATTATTTGATGCGAAAGTCTCAAAGACTGTTAATACCGTACTGGTATCCCTGGGCTGGTGCTCTGTGAACTCTAGAGTTAGAAGCTCCTCGCCACTTCTAGCCACCTGCCGGAGTATCCAACATGCTCTAAGGCTATGAGTTGGTGTGGCGCCCTCTATACTATGGATTTTACAGGGTCCATTGAGCCATTCCTCTAGTACGGTTCCATGCCCTATAGAGGTTTTTTGCTTTTTGGTGTTTAACCCAGGTGCCTGGCGATAATGCACCCTTTTATTTCGGACTGGGTTTTGAATTCAGGGCCGGATTGTCCCAAAATTTTATTTCGGTTTTCCAGGCGCTTTCCATCGCACAGTACTTTCATACTATGGATGCCAAGTCGGCGAAGCGTGTAATTTCACGGCGACTTATGGCGTTGAGGATTCCGTTGTCCGTGCAATTATTGCAGAAGAATGAAATTGCATCCTCCTCGCGGCAGTCCTCTATCCTGTTCAAAACCAAGAGGAATCTGGCCCAGTAATGGTGTACTGTTTCTGCGGGCTCTTGCCGAATTTGGGATAGATCCCTTATATTTGGGTGGGCGGGTGGAATTAAATCCGGAACCTCGCCCAATCTGAGACTCAGGGGCCAAGGAGTTTCCGAACTTGGAAGCTTGGGTTCTTGATGTTGTCCAATGAATCTAGCCCGCTGCCTGACTTTAGGTTCAGGGCTTGAGTGATGTCCTCCCCTCTGCGGGTATCCGGCTTGGAGGGATCGGGAATCCAGACATAACTAGTCGTTAAGATAGATGAAGGCTTGCCGCATTGTTCCTCCACCACTGTGACGTGGTGGGTGACCTGGGGAGAGCTAATCTCTCTCAGACCGGGTTTAGGCCCAATCTGATCGTAGTCTGTAGCGACTCCCAGGGCGGCAATGCGATCCAAGAGCTCGTTGAAGGAAGAGAGCTCCATCGGATCTAACTGCTCGGTGAGTTCCGAGTTGACGTGGAGATTGCTTTCGATGACCCGAGAAGTCATCGTCGGCGCGGCGCCGAACAAGCGGTCATAAGAAAACCGCCTAGCCGGAGAGTTTGGCCGATAGCCAAAGCTCCTTTAGCAACAGCGCCGTCTTTAAAGACGGGATGAGGCATCCTTCCTGATGGCGATGGCACAACGGAACTCTCAATGAAAGCACCAATGTCGGTGTCAAAACCGGCGGATTTCGGGTAGGGGGTCCCGAACTGTGCGTCTAGGTGGATGGTAACAGGAGACAAGGGACACGATGTTTTTACCCAGGTTCAGGCCCTCTCGATGGAGGTAAAACCCTACTACTTCTTGATTAATGTTGACGATATGGGTAGTACAAGAGTAGATCTACCACGAGATCAGAGAGGCTAAACCCTAGAAGCTAGCCTATGGTATGATTGTTGTTCGTCCTACGGACTAAAACCCTCCGGTTTATATTGACACCGGAGAAGGCTAGGGTTACACGGAGTCGGTTACAATGGGAAGAGATCTACATATCCGTATCGCCAAGCTTGCCTTCCACGCCAAGGAAAGTCCCATCCGGACACGGGACAAAGTCTTCAATCTTGTATCTTCATAGTCCAGGAGGCCGGCCAAAGCTTATAGTCCGGCTATCCGGACACCCCCTAATCCGGGACTCCCTCAGCGGCCTTTGCGAACGCTAGGGCCTCGTCTCCTCCGCTGGCCTTTGCGAACGATACGGCCTCGTCTCCTCTACTGGCCTTTGCGGACGCTACTGGTCATGCTACACCGCCACATGTAGCGGCTTTCACAGGAGGTGGTGGTCGCTGCTCTGCGAGTGCTACTACGTCGACTACTTCAGCTATGTACTGCACTCAGGAGGAGATTGCGCGACTTCGCATGCTGATTGCATCTGGTTCACTATTGTCGGGTGCCTCTACGACGACCTCTTCAGTTGAGTCCCTGACCGAGCAGGAGATTGTGCGACTTTGATGCCTGCTAGCTCCATCTTCCGGTTCTTCATCGACAGGTTCTGCTAGTTCTGCTACTGACTCTTCTGGCATTGAGAGACCACCTTCTACATAGTCAGGTATATCTCCGTGGATTCTTGATACTGGAGCATCTTTTCATATGACTCATGATTCATCCACTTTGTCTTCTATTCGTACTCTCGACTTCTCCTGTTCATGTTCTTACTGCTAATGGTACCTCTCTCCCGGTTAATGGTCGAGGCATTCTTAGCACCTCATCTTTTCATGTTCCTGATGTTGCTCATGTTCCTCGACTTACCATGCAGCTTCTTTCTAGTGGCCAGATTGTTGACTCGGGTTGCCGGGTCATTCTGGACTTTGACTCTTGTTCTGTTCTGGACCGTCACACTGGTGCTCTCCGTGGTGCTGGCCCCCGGTGCCATGACTCTCCGTGTCTCTCGGAGCTTGACTGGCTTCACCTTCCCTCCGCTGCTACCGCCGCCAGTCTCTCCTCCTCTGTTGCCTTGTCTACCAGCTCTTTTCAGCAGTGGCATCATCACCTTGGTCATTTGTGTGGCTCTCGTCTCTCCTCTTTAGTTCGACATGGCCTTCTTGGATCTGTCTCCGGCGGTGTATCTTTGGACTGTCAGGGTTGCCGTCTTGGTAAACAGATCCCGTTACCTTATCCACATAGCGAGACCGTGTCTCAGCGTCCTTTCGACCTTGTTCACTCTGATGGTTGAGGTCCAGCTCCCTTTGCCTCGAAGGGAGGTCGTCGCTACTATATTATCTTCATAGATGATTTCTGTCGGCACACATGGATATATTTTATGTCTTCTCGTACTGAGGTCTTCACTACTAGGGAAAAGCCTAGTAGCGGCATGGGTTTTGGGTTCATCAATAGTGCGGGTGCCCGCGCTACTGATACGGCGCCACAGCTAACTTGTAGCAGTAGCGCGTGTTGACACACGCTACTGCTATACATGGTTAGCTGTAGCGTGCGTTGCAAACAGCGCTACTGCTAATTACATGTAGCGGGTCTTATACCCCGCGCTACTGCTATTACTTTCAAAAACAAAACAAAAATCTTCATCCCGTGCGTGCTGTCAATGGCAGCAATGGTAAGATCTAGCGATGATTGGCGTCGCCGGAGGCATGAACGGACAGCGGAAGACTAGATCCAGCAGTGGCTGTTGGAGAGGGCCTGTTTCTATGGCAGAGCGAGGCAGCGGTGTGGGGCTTCTCTTCCCGACCATGCGAGATAGCTCCGGGTCATCCATGGCGACGACCTGCACGGGCATGGACATGGGAGGGTGATTTAAACCATAGGGAGAGAGAGAAAAGGAAAACCGAGGGAGAGAGGAAGGTGATGTAGGGAGCAGCGGAGCTAGTCACCGGTGGCGAGGTGCTCCGGTGTGGTGGCGCGGGGCGGTGGCCTCCTAGATGTCGGTGGAAGACTGGCGAGCTCCTAGACGCCGGTGGCGCGAGGCGGCGGCCTCTTTCGGCGCCATGGAGGAGGATGGGTGCATGGGCAAGAGGTCCATGTGAGAGCATATGGAAAGTGAGAGGAGACAGTGGTGGAAGAGAGGAGGGATTTGGGGGAGGAGATGGGGATTCAGCCGAGGTTATGGCGACTTCACCTACCTCGTACTTAGTAGTAGCGAGGGGTATAAAACCGCGCTACTACTATCAACTTAGTAGTAGCACGGGTTTATACCCCTCGCTACTACTATGGCATGTGTCGGTGGGCACGGTAGAGACCGCTTAGTAGTAGCGAGGGTTAAAAACCCGTGCTACTACTAATTAGCAGTAGCGCTTCTTTTTGTGCCGCGCTGCTGCTAAGATTCTGTGTATAAGGTTTTCCCTAGTAGTGGTTATCTATCTATAAGCATTTTGTTGCCATGGTTCACACTCAGTTCTCTAAGCCTATTCGTTTGCTTCGTGCTGACTCTGCTGGAGAGTATATCTCCAATATGTTGCGTGGAGTTCTTGCCGAGCAAGGTACTCTTGCTCAGTTCTCTTGTCCTGGTGCTCATGCTCAGAAGGGCGTGGCTGAGCGCAAGCATCGTCACCTTCTTGAGATGGCTCATGCATTGATGATCGCCGCCTCTATTCCACCTCACTTTTGGGCTGAGGTTGTTTCCACATCCACCTATCTCATCAACCTTCAGCCGTACACTGCTTTGTAGGGTGGCGTTCCTTTCGAGCGTCTCTTTGATCGTTCTCCTGATTACTCGGCTCTTCATTTATTTGGTTGTGTTTGCTATGTTCTTCTAGCACCTCGTGAACGCACCAAACTGTCTGCTCAGTTTGTTGAGTGTGTCTTCTTAGGCTATAGTGATGAGCATAAGGGCTATCGTTGTTGGGATCCTATCGGTCGTTGGATGCGTATTTCTCGGGATGTAACTTTTGATGTGTCTCATCCTTGCTACCCACGTCCATCTTCCTCGACCTTTTCAGTGGAGGATATCTATTTGCTCACTTTTCCTGACACACCTCCCTCTGTGCCCAGTATTCCTATTCGTCGTCTTGCAGTTGCAGATCCGACGTCATCCTCTTCTACGAATTCTTCTCCTCCCTCATCGCATGACTCGCCACCTTCATCACCGACACATTTCCATCTCCACCTTCATCAACGATACCTTCCCCTTCTCCACCTTCATCATCGCTACATTCCCCGTCTCCACCTCCAGTGATTCCACCTATTCCCTCCTTTCCTTTCTATTATACTCGTCGTCCACGTGTTCTGGATAAATCCACTGACGTGCCATCTACTTCTGGTGCGTCCTCCTCCTCATCCCGGCCGACTTATGGTCTTCGGGCTCGGCCTCACCCTCTCCTTGACCGCTATTCTCCTAGTCGAAATGCTCTTTCGGCTGTACTTGAGCCTACGTCTTATCGCGATGCTGTTGTTCATCCTAAATGGCAGTTTGCGATGGTAGAGTAGCTTGCTGCTCTTGAGCGCACCGGCACGTGGGATCTTGTTTCTCTTCCTTCTGGTGTTCGTCCCATCACTTGTAAGTGGGTCCACTAGTAGAAAAAGGCTCATTTGTGCCGGTTCTAGAGGGCCTTTATTCCCGGTTCTGGAACCGGGACTAAAGGGTCGGTACTAAATCCCCCCCCCCTTAGTCCCGGTTCTTATATGAACCGGGACTAAAGGCCCTCCACGTGGTCGCTGTCTGGTATTTTTTGATTTTTTTTAATTTTTTTTTCCAATTTTCAAATTTCTGAATTATTTTGCAATTTAATCTCTAATCACCACTCATCACTGCTCAATTTAACCTCTAATCTCTAATCACCTCTCATCATTCCAAATCATCTAATTTCCTGGCCGGTCACCCGATCTCTCACTACTCCAGCCTGAGCACGCTTAACTTCCGGGTTATATTCCCCCTCGTTTCCAAGTCTACACTTGTTGTTTTCCTGACAATAGTAAGATGTCAATCCTATTAACCCTCAGGAGTTTAGCTTGAGTATGAACTCACATGTTTTACTGTTTGAGTTTGAAACTATTATTCTAAAAAACAATAATTATTTAGTAACACTAATATTTCTTGAATAAGTAGTTTGACCACAGTTTGACCAGATTTGGCCAAAATTCAAAATACTGAAGTAATTATTTAGTAACACTAATATTCTTGAATAATTATTTAGTACCAATAATACTTCTTGAATAAGTAGTTTGACCATAGTTTGACCAGATTTAACCAAAATTAAAAAAACTGAAATTTGAGCATAACTTTTTTCCTTTTAGAATTTGAGGATTCTAAAAATTTGCAAACAGACCTACGTAGGTAAAAATTGGATGCGGATTTTTGTGTTGATTTTCTTGATATATTATATGTATTTTTCCGACATCGTATACAAAAGTTATAGCCGTTTTATTTTTTCATAACACTTTTTTGCAAAACATGTCCAAATTTAAGTTTTTTAATTTTCCTAACTAATAGATGTAGTAACATAACTACATCTCGAAGGATTTTAATTTTTGAAGTTTTTATCATTTTCTTTTGCTTTTTACAAAACTAAAAAGGTGATAGGGGGGTATAGTTTAAAAATGGGACCTTTAGTCCCGGTTTGAGACACGAACCGGGACTAAAGGGCATCGCTCCCTTTAGTTCCGGTTCGTGTCTCAAACCGCCCTTTAGCTCCGGTTCGTGTCTCAAACCGGGACTAAAGGTCCCATTTGAACTGGGACTAATGCCTTTAGCCGCACGGACCGGGACTAATGTCCCCATGGGTCCCAGTTCGTGGCTGTACCGGGAGTAATGGGCTTATCTGGCCCGAATAAAAGCCCTGTTTTCTACTAGTGGTCTACAAGGTTAAGACTCGCTCTGATAGTCCTTTTGAGCGTTACAAAGCTTGTCTTGTGGCTCGTGGTTTTCAGCAGGAGCATGATTGTGATTACGATGAGATATTTGCTCCTGTGGCCCATATGACCACTATCCGCACACTTCTCGCTGTGGCCTCTATTCGCCATTGGTCTGCTTCTCAGCTTGATATTAAGAATGCCTTTCTTAATGGCGAGCTGTGTGAGGAGGTATATACATGCAGCCCCACTTGGGTATTTTGTTCCTGATGGCATGGTATTTCGTCTTCGTCTCTCTCTATGGCCTGATTTGAGCGTTTTGCCTCTCTGGTGACTGTCGCTGGTTTTTCAGCGAGTGATCATGATCCAGCGTTGTTTGTCCACATTTCCGCTCGTGGTCGGACTCTTATTCTTCTCTATGTTGATGACATGATCATCACTGGCGACGACCCTGAGTATATTGCCTTTGTGAAGGCCCGTCTTAGTGAGAAGTTTTTGATGTCTGATCTTGGCCCTCTTTGCTACTTTCTTGGTATCAAAGTCTCTTCTACCTCTGATGGCTTTTTTATTTCCCAGGAAAAGTATATCCAGGATCTTCTTACTCGTGCTGCTCTCAGTGATGAGTGCACTGTTGAGACTCCCATGGATCACAATGTTCACCTCTGTGATACTGATGGTGACCCCTTGTCTGATCCAACGCGCTATCATCATCTTGTTGGGAGTCTTGTCTATCTAGCTGTCACTCAGCCGGATATATCTTATCCGTTTCATATTCCGAGCCAGTTTGTCTCTGCTCCCACTTCGGTTCACCACAGTCACCTCCTTCGTGTTCTCCGATATCTTTGAGGCACTATCTCTCACCGTCTATTCTTTCCTCACTCTGATTCATTACAGCTTCAGGCCTATTCGGATGCTATGTGGGCTAGTGATCCCTAGGATCGCCGTTCACTTTCTGCTTACTGTGTTTTTCTTGGTGGTTCTCTCATTGCCTGGAAGAAGAAGAAACAGACTGCAGTTTCCCATTCGAGTGCACAGGCTGAGTTGCGAGCTATGGCTCTTTTGACTGCACAAGTGACTTGGTTACGGTGGTTACTTCAGGATTTTGGTGTTTCTATCACTACGCCTACTCTTCTACTATCTGACAGTACATGTGCTATTAGTATTGCGCGCGACCCTGTGAAGCATGAGCTCAGCAAGCATATTTGTGTTGATGTTTTTTATGTGCGTGCTGGTGTGCAGGATCGGGTTATTGCTCTTCAGTATGTGCCTTCCGAGTTACAGTAGGCTGATTTGTCTACGAAGGCCCAAGCTAGAGCACATCATGACTTCTATCTCTCCAAAATCAGTGTTGTTTATTCATCATGAGTTTGAGGAGGGGGTGTCAGAGTTATATATACATAGCCATGTAGCCTTTTGTCTTTAACCCATTGTATAAGGGATTTTCTGCATATTACCTGCACCTGTACATGTACATATACTGGCCTATGGCCCCATGGGAATACAAATTGCATATTCCTAACACAATCTTCATCACTATTACTTATATGAAAGTCAGAGTACAACAAATTATTACAACAATCAGTCCATAGCTGATAAATCACACACACCCCACACACACAGAGCATAGCGGCAACATGAGCACATCAGGGCTCATGCTGGATAAGCTGAATCTGACTCTTAATTTATTTCCCTCTTGCTCAGAACCTGTACCATCATCTAACCAACCAGATGATAAACACTCGCAGTGATGCATATGTAAGGGACAATCCAGCAAACCTCCATAAACCGAACCAAACTGTAAGACGGACCATCACATCGACAATGTAGATCGTTGTAGGCGCAGAGCAGAGGTAGAGCAAACAAAAACTTAATACTAGGCTACTAAAGGACTACGATTACTAGATGGATGTTCACTAAGCATTACTATATATAAATATGTGATGTAGTGGTTGCCGTAAGCCCGTCTTCCGCCCCTAATGAAGTCTAGCAACACATCACAGAACGTACACATGGTATGCATATGTCTGTGGACTCTGTAATCTTTAGATAGCTGATCAGTCTTGACGGTATCCAGGTTGGGACTGCTCATATATACTATACTAGATCATCAATGGCGCGCGTTGATGCGCCCATCAATTTTTTCAATCAAATGATAGGAAATTTTACAAATATTTGGAGGCATGATCACTACCCAGGTCTAAACCAAGAAATAAATCTGTGGTGGTTCAAATCACAACACGACACCTATAATTCACCGAAATCATACATATTAACCAGAAAAAGTACTCAAGATGCCAATCTAATTAACATGTTAAATATACTTGTAGCAAGTATTGACTTAAAGTGTGTAACCAAACAACTGTAGTATAACTTCACTCTGAATAGAAAAGATGGCTAATTAGTGAATTAACCTTGAGAACACCTTTGGCAGCGTAATGAAATCCTCCATCTCTTAACTCAAATGCCTCATATATTCCAAAAAATTCAATTTAGAAAAGGAAAGGAAAAAAGAAAGAAGGTCATAGATTAAAAAGGCTATCGCTCTTGCCTATGCCGGCACACCATCTCTGTTACCCTAGCTTCGACAGTGGCTGTAGCATAAACAATAAAAACTGGACTTAGCACACAAATAAAAATACAGGGCTTGTACATCCTAGAGCATAAAACAAAAATAGTTTCTCAATACTTAAAATTATTGGACAAGGCAAACAAAGACTTATGATGAATTCATACCAATAGTTTTGTTACTACAGATCCATGATTTTTGTAGTACTTCGAGCACAGAATGTCTTACACTATCGGTAGCGAGGATGCGGAACGGGGCTTGTTCTCTTCAGTGTCGTCGTATACCTTAAGATCCATCCGGTTGGATCTATTCTTCATATGCATGGCCCATACATCTCCATGTTATTTGTTTAAGAAAGTAACTAATCTTATCCAACAACATGTCTCACTTCATCTATCCTTGTGCTTCATCTATGGACAAGTGATGAGGACTAATAAAAAGAAAGTTCTAGCAGACCTTACATATTTATGAATTCTAATGGACAAAAATTACTTTCACATTAAATAATACACAAAGTCAAAGTTTTCTGATAAAACGGAGTTAAATTAACAGCTACATATTTGCATAATGTTGATCTATATGCTCAGAAATGCAACTGGTGAAACAGAAGAACCGATAAGTTAAAGATCCCAGGAATAACCTGGTCTACACAAAGTGTTAGATAAAATTTTCAGCAACAAGTGACTAACTAAATAAGGATTTTCTGTGCACTATCAAAGAAGTGATCAAACACCATTTGAGCAACATGAATGTTTGTACATAGAAAGAAAATCGCAATCGTTAGTCATTGCAGATTTTCCAATTGTAATGTTGTAGTCTTATAAGATGCTCTCCACATAAAAAAAATGTCAGAAATTAAGCTCACTCAAACAAATGACGCAAAACAGAACTCCTAAATGGAATGTGATCCAGTATCTATACTTGACAAAAGGGAAACAATCTCTAATCTAGTATCATTTCCTGACTTAGAAGAAGCTTGTGTGGTGAAAGGAAAACAAGACGTTCCACATGAGTAATTATTCGATTACATCAACCAACATGTTTCCCATACTATAAGGCCCCATTCGTCAACTGCCCGGTTCCATAAACTCCTGGACTCCGGCTCACCGAAATGACTTCCCGCTCCATGGAAGAAAGTCTATACGTACACCTGTAGCAGCAATACCAGAAACGACAGAAAAGTAGTTCCTGATTGTCCATGGCATATGAGGAAGCAAATCATGATGGTAAACACTCCCCATGATCTTGAGCCAACACATTTTCTACCTGATATATGGTAAGTTTCACATGAACATTAGTTGAAGAAGGAACTATGGAGGTTAATTGCATCAGTATAGTGAGTCGATGGTGTCAAACACATGACATGTAAACTATTAAGGAAATCAATGCCCGCAATGTTTAAGAAACAAAGGATATGATAACTTAACCAGGAAGAGAGTTTGCTTGAGAAAATGAGCCTGCTGGAAGCACCGTGCCCACTGCTGCCTGTTGTCTGACTTGTAGACGCTAGGTTCGCGACTACTGGGAACCTAGCCACCGCCGTCGCGGCAGAGGAGTTGGATGGTTCAGTGCCATCGTTGTCGTACCCGTCGGCCCAGGAGGCGCCGGGATCAAGGCCGTGCACGGGCGGCGTTGAACGGGCTCGGGGCCGGCGTGCGGGTGCGTACTTGCGGAGGATTCGAGGGCTTCTTCCGGATGCGCACGGCGGGGCAGTTGATGGTAGGACAACGACTTGCGGTGGTCTGCACGGCAATCTCGCTTAGGCGCATGCTGAGACGGCGATGCACGGAGGAAGGTGGAGAACAAAGTGGGCTTGCGCGGGGGCCCTCGTGCAGCAGCGCCGCCATTGTGTCTCTTCAAACAGCAGCAGCTCCGACGGGTGGAGGAGATGGAGATCGCCATGTGTGGCGCCGCCTCGGGAGATGCGTAATACGCGGGTGGGAGGGGGGAGTGAAACTAAAACTTGTGGAACGGGAGGAAATACCTAACGCCTATCGTGGCCATCCATCTGGGATCGTACGTTAATTTTCATGGACTAACGAGAAGGCTTCGATTCGGCTTCGGGAACAGCGGCCCCTCAGGACATCCGGCCCAGGAGCAGCCCACGCTCGAGAGCAGACGCATCGGACGACCGAGAATGATCCGGGCACGGAATCTAACGGCCAGAAACGTGAAGCGCTGAGAGGGCTCGCTTTAGGTGCGGTTATACTGTCCTTAATATGTTCTTTCATCAACCGCACAGTTCACTGCTTTGTTCATCGTCTCGACGTAGCCGTTGTCAGGGTTCACCCGGAAATAAAAGGTGTGATGAGGTGCTCAACGCCTGCACAAGGGATGAAAATAAGCATTAGAATCAGTTCTGATTTTCAACTATTTACTTTTCTAGCAAGTAGGGAGATTTCTCAAGGGGGGAAAAAGATGGTGACAGATGAACCCTATGACATGGAAAACCGGAGTGCCTATCTTCTATCGATGGGAGGTTCATACAAAAAGGCATAGAAACTTGAGCAGGGTTGGTAAATGTCTGCACAAATGAAGAAAGAATCGTACCAAAAGCTTAGTTCTGCTGGGAATGGGGAGGGCTCGGGCTCCTGCTGGAGTGTCGTCGCCTCCGCTTTGGTGGGCTGTCTTGTGTGAGATGCCGTTTTATCCCAGTTCCTTCGCTTATTCCCCCCACCCGGTCTGAAGCCACCTTGTGCAGAGGAACTTGTTCAAATGCCTTGTGAGCAACGGCTGGGATCAAGACACCCCAGAGTGCAAAGA
>NC_041386.1:732149314-732155472 GCF_002162155.2 Triticum dicoccoides | reverse complement strand
GGGGAAAAATAGACTCCCTATAAAGGTGGAGGTGCAGTAACATCTCCAGATTAATACCTAATGGAACATCAAATAATCTTGCATGTACTTCCAGCGTCTCCAAGTGTCGGAGACTTCCAAACTCGTTTAGAAGTTTAAAGGTGGTATCACATTCAATCATGAGATGCTTCAGAAGTAATAACTAGAAGCTTGCCAGATATGAAATCTTTAACAATTTTTTTATAACAATCAACAATTGCTGCAAAATCACACGCGCAATCAAATTATTACAGCAAGCAGTCCATAGGTGACAAACCACACACCACACGCACACAGAGATCATAGCATCAACATTAGCACGCCACGGCTTATGCTGCATAAGCTGGATGCCACTCTTATTTATTTCTCTCTTGCTCAGAGCTTGTACCATCATCCATCCAACCAGATGACATATACTTGCTTTGATGCATGCAAATATGGGTTGATCCAGCAAAGTGGACCGAACCAATCCAAACCAACCAAACTGGAAGATGCAACAGCACGCCGACAATGTGGATTGACACGGGCGCAGAGCCACACCATGGCAATGCGGATGCAGAGCACAAAAAAACCAATCAAGCAACATGATTTTGGGTAGGAAAAATACACGCAACCATATATCACAGAGAAATCTTCAACTTTGTAGCCTGACATGCATCTAGCGCCGAAGCAAGCTGAAGATCAACTCAATGAAGGGTGGATTACCTACAATGCAGCATATAAATTGCCAGTTAGATAATTTGTTAATTATATACATTAATTACTGGCAGCAGACTAGTACTGGGACGATGATGAAGAAACAAGAAACTAAGCTGACTAGAGCACTGAGTTAATTATTAATGAATTGAAAGATGAATCCAGATATATCTCACCTGAGTATGGTGCCTCTTGGCAGCTGGGCCTTCTTGTAGTACCTCGAGTGCCTTGGCTTGTAGAGAGAAGGGTGGTGGTTCGCATCCCCCTCGTCCCACTCCAAGTTGTCCCACCAATCACTCTCGCAGTCCACCTCGGGGTATTGCTTGGCAACAGCAGGCAAGTGCTTGAGGCTCCAGCAGCCCCTTATCTTGATAGTCTTGAGCTTTGGCGCTAACATCTTACTCCCACATATGCACTGGAGCCTAGGGAGATCATGCAGGTGGATGCGCTTCAGCTTGGGGAAATATATAATTGTTTGCTTCTTTTGGCGCTCAGGGTCCAAAGGGAAGATCTCCATGAGATCGCCACAACACACGATCTCGAGGGTTGCTAATTGAGGTAAGGTAGTCATATGTGCGGATAAGGGGAGAACATGTATGAGCCTCGGACAATAGTCTAGGTGCAAGAAGGTTAGGTTTTGAAAGGAATTATTATTGGGTAGGAACATTGTGCTGCACATCCAGATGAAGCGTGCCTTCAGGAGCTGGGATGCCCAGAACGTGTTCAACTGACGAAAGCATTCAAACCCATTAGAATGGCTTTCCTCATCACCATCCAAGGTGGGAGTAGCAAAGACAGAGCTTAGGTTGGGGCACCTCTCAATCTGACACCATCCAAGGTGGCTCCAGGATTGTCTAACAATAGAGCGCCAATCTATAAAATCATATGGGAAAACCATAACATATGGGAATGGGATGCTAGTGATGGACAAGCTGTCATGCACATGCAGCTTCTTAGCACGATCACATATATAACCAGGGATTAAAGCACTAGTTCCTTGGGTCCTGCTCTGATTCTGCAGCAATTCACTCCTCATCTCCTCTTCATCTTGTATGCGGATATACCAGCCCGTTAACTCTTCGGCAACAACAGCAGGCGGGCTAGCCCACATCGAGCAGATTGCACCTTCATTAGCAGCAACAGCATGCAGGTGGTCTTGAAACGTGATATCTCTTTCATATAAATAATGATCAAGTTGTCTAATTCCTTGACCACATCCGCTATCACCAACAACAATGCTATTTGCATGAACATAAGCTATCTCTATATGTCCACCTAAGTCAGAATCTTCTTCAGACATTGTAGAGAAGTCGATATCTAGTAAGGTAAAAGGTCCTCTCACTCCTCTACAACAGTTGAAACATACTATGACGGGCCTTAGCGACCTAAGGAGTCTTGCATCCCTTACAGAAATGTAGCAATCAAAGGTTGGAGCTGGACTTGTAGCAGCGATTGCAACAATACATGATGACCCTGTAGCAGCACTAGTCTCCTTGGCCTTTTCTTCCCAATTAGCATGGCCAGATGTTGATCTAGATCGGATGGTTTCAATGTGCATCATCTCCAAGATTGCCATTTTGATAGGTGGTGGCCATTGTATTGCTTGCAGCTTCTCACAACCCAATAGGATGATCCGCTTGAGGTTCAGTGCTACAACTTCTCTGAGGTCAAGGGTCTTAATCGATGTTCCTGAGAGGTCCAGCTCCTGGAGGTTCTTCATCACACCTCTTAGCAGCATACTCTTCAATTTGGCACGGCCCGGGAAGGAGATGCTAGATATCTTAGGAATAGCAACATTAGTGATGATGAAACTAAATGACTCGAGCAATGGGGGCAGAACCTCGGGGACAACTTGTTCCAATCCAACACAATTCTCAAGGATTATTGTCTTAAGGTGGCTCGCATTGGATATGTTAGGAGCTGGCTGGTGCATGATTATTTCTGTTACATAGTCCGGGCTAGCTGCAACTCGGAGCTTGACAAGTCTATCTCTACTGCCACATAGTTCAACTATCCTCATCCAATCCTTGACTCCATCCACATTCAGCTCCCTGAGTTCATCCATTAAACACAACATTGTGTTTGAGTACCACTCTGTATTCCTCAGGTCCAACACCCATAGCTTTTGGAAACATGATCCATTTTGGTTACTGATTTGATGCTCCTCCTCTTTTACATCTGTGCAATGGTCCAACAAGAGGAATCTTAGGTGGCTGCAACAGAGGAAGGGAGGCAATGTAAAACTGAAGGTGCACCAAGATAGATGTAGCACACGCAGCCTATTGTTGTTCTGGAAAATGCCAGCTGGTAATATCACCTTGCCACCAGCTAGGAGGAAGAAGGATGTCGCCTGAGGAGGAAGAACATCAATATCATGTAGCAGGGCTTGGTGTGTGGCGGAAACCCAACGGTCATTAGAACTGGAAAGGGAAGAATCAATCCAATTTGCATAGGGATTATCTTCTTTTTTTTGATAAGTTCGGAGACCCCTGGCCTTTCGGTAGGGATTATCTACCTCCTTCATCCAATCCAAGTGTATGAATCTGTGCAGAGCATCACCAACCTTCCATCTAGATATATTGTCTTGCTCTTGTATAATCCCATCACATACCCAATAGTTTGAAGCATGTGTTTCCCAGTCGATACGGCTGACACGTCTTCTTGCCCAGATGTACTGGAGGCACTCAACTATTCTGTCAGGCTCAAGAATACCAATGTACTTAGCAACCTCTGCGGCCTCTTCATGCAATATATTTCCCATAAATTCTAGACCTCTCACGACAATATCAGCCTCAGTCGGAGTTTTATGGACTTCATCAACATCAGATCTGTCAATGAGTCGGAGCCTCCTGCCCCAGGTCCACAACACCTTGTTACTCAAAAATATTGTTACAGGGACACCACACTGGTACAAATCAATGTAGTGGCCGCTCCCGTTGTGAAAAATCACAACAAATGTACTGTTAACAAGCTTTCTGAAGATCTCCTCTGTGACCTCCAATATCACCCCTCTGGAGCCTTGGTCTATCCCATCGAAATCATCCTCCTCATCGTGCTGGTCGAATATGGCCATCACCGATTGGGGAAGCTCCAGCTCCTCAACAATTGCCTTTTGCAGGGCTCTCATTCCTTGCCACAATGAGCAATCCACATGAACAACCTTGTCAAACTTCATTTCTTCAGCGGCTGATGATTTCAAGCGTTGGGCTACCATTCTCAGAGTAGCGGATGCTCCAAGTCCACACCAGCCATGGAAGTAGATATTTCGTTCGTGTTTGCTCGCACCCTCCAAAATACGGAGTATCCCACCTGCTGCATCATCGATGGTATTTGCTTTGATCTTGATGTCCTGCAGTGTATAATAATCACCTGATGAGGTTCATCACTTTACCTTTGTTTATTCAAAAAATTCAAGTTATAAGACATATTTTAACTACATAAATAATACATAGAAATAACAAAGATAATATTTAATTATTACTCTGCCTGTTCTACTTATTTAGTAAAACTTCATTAGGAATATATAGATGCTTTACAGTGTGTGCAACGAAACGCTTAAGCTGGGCTACATCTATTCATAAAACAAAGTCAATCGCCAAATGCGTGCATAGGTAGAAAACCATGACGACAGAGGAATGATAGCATCTTCCCAAGGGATGGGTCATATAGTACTAAATATTTGTTCTGTCTAGCTAGATACATGGTCAATGCATGTAATTAGCTTCATCATCTTCTCAAACAAAAGCGAAAAAAAAAATATAGACAAGCCTACAAAGTGAACAGGGCACCAAGCAAAATATAATATAAATGTGAATCTAAATTAAGCCTGCAACATTGATTGCTGAAGATCAAGATGCATGACTGGATTACGTACCCTCGGCGCCATGACGTATTAAAATCGATCTGCAGGTTCATTTGGTGTTGAGTTGGCTCGTTCGATCTAACCCGTGGATCTGATGGACTGCACCAAGACACCAGGCTTAATTCTTCCTTCCTACGGGTGTCCAGGGAATAGGATCAATGCAAGCATTTGGGGAAATTACAACATGATATCTATTTCGTTATAAAAAGTCTTCAAAAGCTTGACAAATTTGGAGAAGCATCTTGCGGATCATATATAGTATAGACGATTGGCACAGTTACATACCTTGATTGCGGCGCTGGATTTAAGTGAACCGGCCAGAAGAAGCTAGCTTAGCTAAGAAGAAGCCAAATGTAGAGATCAATCTGGTGGACAAGAACTAGTATGCACACACTTCACCAGAACTAGTATAGAAAGGATAGGCAGGCATGCATACACCTAGCATAGTAGTATTCGGTGCATTGCTGCTTTATTTGCTTTTCTGTCAACAGAGCTGCGAAAATTCTTTGCTCTCTGCACACTCCAACCACCAGTCATCATCAGATTCTTTGCTTCGTAAGTTTAAAAGATCACAAAGGTAAAGCTAAAGAGAAAGTTACGCTACAGGTGACCCTGCATGTGATCAGGGCCATACATGAATTTATCAGTAAAGCATGATGAAGTGGAATAGTGGTATACGCTGCACAGAAGAGGTAAACTTGGTGCAAACATGCATGCGTAGAAAAGGCCAAACTTTAGTATATCCTGCAATTGCACTTAATAATGCATGATTTTTTTGCTTAGATAAATGAGTTGAATGCAAAAGAGAGATATGAGCGAGAACCTACATAACAGGGGCCAACTAACTCCGAAAAGGGAAAACCAAACGAAAACCTAACTACAGACATATGCATGTAAGTTCCTTCAGAGTTCAAACTGATGAAGCTGCCAGTGCATCTCGCAAACCCATGCACCTGATACATACGCACACAACAATGAAATGACACAAATTCTGGGATGACAACCATGAAACTAAGGGGAAGTCTTGCATTTAGAGACCGAACAACTGTGAATTAAAGTGAAGCAGAGAACAGCAACAGGTGTATAAACTTTCAGCAACACGAGAATCACCTTGGTATCAACAGCAAGTTGGAAATGGAGGGCTTATGCAAATACGCCATACCACCACGATGATCTGCGAAGGCGTAGTCGGGCGGCAGGCACTAGAAATCTATCTCTTCTTGCGGCATGAAGTTTGAGCAGCAGAACATAAGGCGCGTTTGGTTACCTGCATCATTTTTTTGCCACTTTGCATACTTGTCCCGGTTGTTGGGCCTGGCTGAGCATATGCAGGCAAAAAACAATCATCTGCATGCTGATTGGTTGCCTGCATCCCCTCTCCTTGCATAGTAGCAATGCCTCTATGCACCATGTTTGGTTGCTCGCATAGTCGCATTGGCTGTGCTCATACTAGTGCACGTAGTTTGGTTGCTTGCACGGGATATGATTAAGAGTTAATAGCTACCCATAACACACGGTGGCATGGCTATTGCAATAAACGATGATGAGGACACAAGCCGATTGAGTGAATTAACACCCCCCC
>NC_041386.1:732147253-732149182 GCF_002162155.2 Triticum dicoccoides | reverse complement strand
AAATGACGATGCAACTTGCCCCTTCATTTCAAGTTACCTCAGATCCGGCGAGCACCTGCTCAAATCACCCTGCTGCGGCTCTCCTCGTCGGCGATGACAATGCAAGTTGACCGTTCTCATCTTCCCTCCCAATCAAGATCCGACGGATGAGGATGTCCAAAGACCAAAACAGCCCCGCAATTACGTATATAGGTACAACTAGCAAAAATGCCAGTGCATTGTAGCAACGGAAGAAAATAATTCTCCCATGTTTAGCTGGTGTGTCCGTGGGTTGCCATGGGAGCACGCTCACATACGTGATGCTATCAAGATTCGTCTTGACCAAAAACTAAATTATCCATTTGTTAAAGTATCATGCTTGCACAATGCATGCATTTGTCTACATAAAGAGATGTGTAGTTGAATGCCCATGCATTGCTATGGAGAGAAAAAAATCAACTGATTGCAACTTTCTCATTTGTCAATTAAACCTAGGCACCTTGAGGCCTCTGAACTCTCTTTTCACCCAAGCAACATAAATCTACTTTAGTCACGGCAAACGCGGGACAAAAGTCTCTGGTGAAAAAAAAACTATGGATCAAAGTTACTTTGGGACGCTATTTTGGCAAAGAGTATGTATTCCCATTCTTGACTACCTAAATGTTTCAATAGACCATAGCCCCTTAGATATTTCCAGAAACATCATACGTCAATACCAGGCCTAGCAATCTCAACCGTGGCATTGTCTGAATCTCAGTGCAAAAGTTCGGGACATGCATCCTACCTATTTCTGTTTCTTAGGTTTAGAACCATTTAAAGTAAATAACTGAGCATTCTTGTCATGGTTAGAAATTAAATCAGGTTAAATTAGCAATGAAGTGTACAACAGACTAGACAAAATCTGAGTTTATACACCCACAAAATAAATTCTGAGTTTATACATCCGCTACAATCATTGTGATCCATATGCTAGAGTTACCAAAACAAATATTAATAAGTGGAGTAGGCCTTATCAACATTGAACAGGGGGTCGGGTGTTCGACTCCCAGATGGCCGATGGACCATACAAATATCTGGTAAAACTCAGGATGGGTTAGGGAGAAGTCCAACTCACGTAAAACAACAGCAAACTACGAAAATTTTGACGGACGGACGAAATTTAGGTGGGAAGAAGCGTTAGCCGCGTTATTATTAGGTAAAGATAATACACTTCCACATACCAAAATGTTGAATAGGTAGACAAATAACCGGCAGTGATGTCATATTTTTAAGCAAAGACAAATCAAACTTTTTGATGGCAAATTTAGTTTATGAGCATGTCAATTTCCTGGCAAAAAATAAATAAACTTGAGCCGGATTTAGCATCCTCAACAAACAAACTGCTAGGCTTTTTGCGCCTGCTACTGCTAGGCATTCCTAGAACAGTGATGGGTTGATCACTAGTCATATTAATTAAGAAGAGTTTATAAGGTTACACAGTGACAGATGAATAGTTAGGGACAATGTTTGTATCCTCACGGCGACAAATATCTCAAATGTTTAGTGCTCGCCAGAGCTCAAAGACTGGCCTCGGCCTTTATCTTACTGGTGAACACCAGTATCTACTAGCTACTAGAGGTGCACATGGAATTCTTAATACTAAAATTAAAATTAGAAATGATCCAATCGCATTCCAATTACTATGCTTAAACCAAATCCTTTGTCCCAAAACAAGTGCTAGTATCTTCTCAAGATCTTGGTTGATGAGATGTAACTCGTCCTACTTTGCTCCCCAGCCAGGGTAGCATGTGTCCGTGGCTGGCTGTCGATGCCGAGCCAAATCCCAACCCAGCAAGCACACATACTATACATAGGTGTTGAGCTGCCATGACTTGGTTTTCTTTTTAATCTGCACACGACAATAGCGTAGAGTCCAACCTAGACTACCCAAAGTGTTTTCTTCATGTACTC
>NC_041386.1:732126550-732147107 GCF_002162155.2 Triticum dicoccoides | reverse complement strand
ACTAGTTTTGTACGTTTTTCTTGTAGCACGATTCTTCTGAACCCTTGAACATGTTTGTCAACCATAATATCTTCATATAGGTTCAAGTTACCTCTGATCTGGCAAGCACCTACCCAGATCACCCTGCCGCGGTGGTCCTCGTCGGCGGCGACGATGATGTATCCGCTGGCGGCATGGGCTGAGATTTTTAGTATGCTGTAACAACTTGCCCCTTTTCATCTGCTCTCTGATCAAGATCCGATGGATGAGGATGTCCAAAGCACAAAACAGCCCCACACTTATGGATAGGTACCATAATACACTTATGTTTTCCGACAAGGGGAGCTTTATATTACTCCCTCCGTGCCGATTTACTCGTCATGGTTTTAATTCAAATTTGAACTAAAACCACAACGAGTAAATCGGAACGAAGGTAGTACTTAAAAGGTTTAAGCATTACATCTGGGCTCTGCATAACTAAGACGCACACAGTCAATCCCTTAAAATAAGATGCACACCGCCAAACAATGTCCTCTCACACAAATGAAAAAAATATAAAAAGACGAGATACAAAGAAACATATAGAGTTCGTATAACGTCTAAAGCGGAGGGGGGTCAATCCTAAGATCATGCTGCCACCCATGTTGGGTAAAAGTATCCCTCCGCGTAGCCTCCATATCGTGTACACACCTCCGTGAAAAGGTCTCGATTCTCACGCGTTGTAAAGATGACCATAAATGAAGAGTCATGATACATTTGTAATAACTTGCATAAGAGAATACCTTTATCGTTAAAAACTTTCTCATTTCTACAGAGCCAAAGTGGCCAAATAACGGCAAGTGCTCCCTGAGGGAGTCCTGGATTAGGGGTCCTCGGGGAGCCGGCCAATGTGGCATGGGCCAGACTGATGGGCCGTGAAGATACAAGACCAAAGGCCTTCTCTCGTGTCTGGATGAGACTCCGCTTTGCGTGGACGGCAATCTTGGCGTCCGGATGTGTGGTTTCCTTCCTCTATAAACTAACTTTGTACAATCCTAGTCCCCTACGGTGCCTATATAAACCAGAGGGCTTGGTCCGTAGAGATAATCATAATCATACAAGCTAGACATCTAGGGTTTAGCTATTACTCATCAAAGTCAATCAAGCAGGAAGTAGGGTATTACCTCCATCAAGAGGGCCCGAACCTGGGTAAACATCGTGTCCCCTGTCTCTTGTTACCTTTGATCCTTAGACGCATAGTTCGGGACCCCCTGCCCGAGATCCGCGGTTTTGACACCGACATTGGTGCTTTCATTGAGAGTTCCTCTGTGCCATCGGTAGAAGAGTTGATTTATCGCCTTGTCATCAAGGATAGTATTACTTCCGGAGGAGCCCGAGCTTTAGGGCAAGCCCTCCGGCTTGGAAGCTTCACCTTGTGCGCGCGTTCGGCTGTTAAGCTGAAGGCAGCCCGGCCTGTCACCAAAAATCACCTCCGCGTCGGCCCCGAATACTCCGACAAGATGGATCCGGCAGATGTATCGGCCTTAAACGAATTGCTAGATCGCATCGCCGCCCTGGGGATCGCCACTGACTATGACCGGATTGGGCTTAAACCCAATCAGAGAGAAATCAAATCTCCACCGATCACCCATCAGGTGGCAGTTGTGGAGGAACAAGATAACAATAACTCTTCTCCCACGTTGAGAACAAAGTATGTTCAGATTTCCGATCTCGGAGAGCCAGACACCCATCCTCGGGAAGACACTCACTGTCCTCCGAACATAGAATCGGGCATTGAGCCTGAGAACTCACGAGACACTCCGGAGCCCAGGCTGGTAACCTCGAAAGTTCTTCAAACACCGGACTCCACAGTGGGCTAGGGTTTGGATTTAACGCCACCCACCCACCGCAAGAAATATTCCCCAAGCAATTCCGGTCCTCCGGATATATGCGACCTAATGTTCATGCGGCAGCAACCTTAGGAAACGGTCCATCACTTCTGGGCTAGATTCCTCCTTGTTAAAAACAAGATAAAAGATTGCTGTAATGACGACGCGATCTCAGTACTTTGTAACAACTGTACGGATGAGGGAATCCTTAATGCCCTCAACCGCCGTTGTATACTGCACTTTATAGATTTGGCACACATAGTACAGAAGTACTGCACAATGGAAAGCGCCTGGAAAACACAGACAGCCTGCTGGGAACCGCAGGCTTTTAGGCCATCTCCCGGACGGGCAAAAAGGATGCACCCTCGCAGGGCACCTAATCATCATACCGTAGACAAGAAAATCAAGCCCTTTATGGGACATAGAGCCGTCCTCGAGGACTGGCTCGACGGGCCCTGTCAAATTCACATGACGTCGAATACCGAACCAACGCATAGCCACCTAGCATGTTGGATACTCTGGCAAGTGTCCAAAAGCGACGAGGGTATCGTCACCAACACTACCCCAAAGAACTACTCTTTGGAGGACAATGATCTCCAAGTATTCTTGGTCTTCGAGACCTTTTCATCAAATAATCGGCGCAAAAGGGCGCTCCGCGACCTCGCCGAAGTTTTCCAAGCGGCATCAATAATCCTTGGAACTACACGGCGATCACTTTCAATGCTGACGACGAACCAAGATCCCACTCAGTCCGGGCAACAGCCGCTTTGGTCCTAAACCCAATCGTGGACGGCTTTCGACTCACTAAAGTGCTAATGGATGGTGGCAGCGGACTGAACCTCATTTACGATGACACACTCAATAAAATGCAAATAGATAGGAGTTGCATTGAGAAAAGTAACACAACCTTCCGAGGCATTATCTCCAGTAGGGAAGCAAGATGCTCAGGGAAAATCAAACTCGACGTGGTATTCGGCACGCCGGAGAACTATAGGTTTGATGAGTTACTCTTCTGTGCGGAACCTTTCAACACCAGGTATCACGCCTTGCTGGGGCGAGACGCATTCACACGCTTCCAAGCCTTACCCCATTACGGGTATATGAAGCTCAAAATGCCCGGGCCCAACGGAGTTATCACTATCGCCAATGATCCGGACATAGCACTCCGGGCCGAAAACACAACCGCCTCTCTGGCCCTCTCTGGCGGCCTAAGAATTAACCACCACTACATTCCATGGTGTCTAGAGACGACGTAATCCTCGATAAGAGACCCAAATCCACTTCCTTCAAACCAGTAGACAAAATAGTCAAATTTCAAGTCCACCCGATGGACCGCAAGAAGACAACTTCCATTGGGGCACAACTGGATCCGACGGTCGATGCAGCATTACGCGCATTCTTGCATGAGAATTGGGACATCTTTTCCTGGCACCCTTCGGATATGCTAGCTATCCCACGCAGACTGGCTGAACATAGTCTCAATATACTGAAAGGATACAAACCAGTCAAGTAAATGTTGCGCTGATTTTCCGAACCCAAACGACAGGCTATGGGGGAGGAGCTAGTCAAGCTACTCGAAGCCGGGTTTATCAGAGAGATCAAACATCTGGACTAGCTAGCAAACCTGGTGATTGTACCGAAGAAGGATAAATCTTGGCGCCTGTGTGTCGATTTCAAAGACCTTAATAAGGCTTGCCCTAGGGACCCCTTCCCACTACCTCACATTGACCAGATTATTAACGCGACCGCGGGACACGATTCACTGTGTTTCCTCGACGCATACTCTGGATACCATCAAATTAAGATGAAAGAATCCGACCAAGCCGCAATGGCATTCATCACCCCGCATGGGCCCTTCTGCTTCAACACTATGCCTTTCGGGCTCAAGAACGCCGACGCAACCTACCAACGCATGATTCAAAAATGCCTAGAAAAGAAAATCGACAAAACTGTGGAGGCATATGCAGGTGACGTAGTCATCAAAACCAAGCATGTTGAATCATTGGTGGATGACTTATGCCTTAAATTCGACAACCTCCGAGCATATGACATACGGCTCAATCCAAAAAATATGTTTTCGGCGTTCCAGCCGAAAAACTGCTTGGATTCATTGTCTCCAATAGAGAAATCGAAGCAAACCCAGCCAAAATCCAAGCCCTGTCACAGTTGGCAACACTAATAGACCTCAAGCAGGCCCAAAAACTAGCGGATGCGTGGCAGCTTTGAGCCGTTTTATCTCCAGACTAGGGGAAAGGCATTGCCATTATATTGCCTGCTCCGTCGCACCGACCACTTCGTGTGGACAGACGCTGCCACAACCGGACTGGAAGAAATAAAAACTTTGTTAGCAAGCAACCCAATCCTGGCCGCACCAAACGTCAGCGAACCAATGTTGCTCTACATATCTGCAACTCACCAGGTGGTGAGTGCGGTGCTCGTCGTTGAATGAGATGAAGAGGGACATAAATTTCACTCTAAAAACCAGTATATTATGTATCGACGGTCCTTACACCATGCAAGTCCCGATACCCGCATTATCAAAAGATAGCATATGCGGTCTTCATGGCATCCCGCAAGCTACAACACTACTTTCAAGAGTGCTCGATCATGGTGGCCTCTGAAGTACCACTCAATGATATCATAAAAAACCGGGACGCCACTGGCCGGATTGCCAAATGGGCCATTGAGCTCTTATCATTCGAAATAAATTACAAGCCACGCCGAGCTATTAAATCTCAGGTGTTGGTCGACTTCGTCGCCGAATGGACAGAGGCAGAACTCCCTAAAGAGTACGGCACATATTCAAACTGGGTGATGCACTTCGATAGCTCTAAAATACTAGCCGGACTAGGGGTTGGTGTCGTCTTGACATCCCCCACAGGAAACACAGTCTGCTATGTGCTCCAAATACTGTATACATACTCCAACAATGCAGCCGAATACGAGGCCATATTGCACGATCTCCGGATGGCCGTCTCCATGGGCATACAACACCTCGAGGTGTGCGGGGATTCAAACCTCGCAATATCCCAAATAAACAGAGAATTCAACGCAAAAGATCCAAAGATGGAAGCTTACCGCAACGTCGTACTCAAAATATTAGCTCGGTTTTAGGGGCTTGAGTTTCATCACGTGCCTCGAGCGAGTAATCAAGCCGCAGACATCCTTGCTCGCATGGGCGCTAAACGCGACACCATCCCACCTAACACCTTTGTGGAGAGGCTCTTCAAGCCATCCGTGGTGTGGCAGGACGAGTGGCAACACTGGTCCGGAGCTGACCATACCCCCAGACTCTGAACACAGTTCCGATATAATCGGGGGTTCGGGCACCGAGATAACACCATCAGCCCATGAAATCATGGTTGTAATTACCCCATGGACTGAACTTTTCCTCGCCTACCTTACTAGGAACGAGCTCCCTGATGATTAGACCGAGGACTGTCGTATTGTTTGATGCTCGAAGGCCTACAAAGTTCACGACGGGGAACTATACAAGAAAAGTACCACCGGAGTACTTCAAAGATGTATCTCCGAAGAAGAGGGACGGCAGCTCGTGGCTGAAATACACGCCGGTCTTGGTGGCCATCACACTGCAGCTCGGGCCCTTGTAAGTAAGGCCTTTCGTACGGGTTTCTTTTGGCCCACGGCCCGAGCAGACGCTCAGGACCTCGTACAATGCTGCGTTGGATGCCAGCATTTCGCCAATCAAAGCCATATGCCGCCCATTGCCCTACGAGCAATTCCCATTACTTGGCCTTTTGCGGTCTGGGGGCTAGACATGGTCGGACCCCTTAAAGGGGGAAGCCATAAGAAGAAATATTTACTGGTTATGGTCGACAAGTTCACTAAGTTGATAGAAGCCAAACCAGTCAAAACAGCCAAAGCCGGACCGGTTATAGACTTCATATCCAGTGTCGTACATCGTTATGGTGTCCTGCACAGTATATTACTGACAAGGGTTCTAACTTTACGTCCGATGAGGTGAAAACCTGGTGAGCTAATTTGGGCATCCAGCTCGATTACGCCTCTGTATATCACCCTCAGACAAACAGTGAGGTTGAAAGGGCTAATGGCCTGATAATGAGCGGCATCAAACCCAGACTAGTGCAATCTCTGCAAGAATCAGACAAGCACTGGGTTGAAGAACTCGATTCTGTACTTTGGCAGCTGCGGACCACGCCCAATCGCATGACTAGATATACACCTTTTTTCATGGTGTACGGCGCAGAGGCAGTTTTGCCTTGCAACATTATTCATGACTCACCTCGAGTGCGAATGTACGAAGAGAGAGAGGCCGAGATCGATCGGCAGGACGATCTAGTTGGCTTGGAGGAGGAGCGCGATGTCGCGAAGGCCTGTTTCGCATTCTACCAACTGCAAGCTCGGCGATATCAAAGCAGGGAAGTACGGGCAAAGACTTATAATGTCGGTTAACTCGTTCTACGCCTACTAGAGAAGAAAAAGGACAAGCTCAAACCCAAATGGGAGGGTCTCTTCATTATAGATGAAATTCTCACTGGAGGAGCCTATCGCCTTCGTAGCGCTTCGGATAATCGCTTGGAACCAAACCCATGGAACGCTGCCCGGCTCCGAAGATTCTACGCCTAAGTTCGCACTTATACATTTTTCTTCGTTCCTTCTTTTCTCCCTCTCACTTTTTTTCTCTTTTCGTTTTTGTACGACTTCTAGCCAGTGTTCGGATAAACCGCACACTTGAGGGGCATACATCACTAAATGTACATACCCCATAATACCTGGGGGCTTCTTTTCATAGAAGCTTATTATCATTATTATTTTTTGAGCATCAAGCTCACCGTATATATGTGTTGTCTACTCATATATGTCTTTTCTTTGCCATTATATGGACCTTCATGACTTAAGTTTTTGCCAAGCTGGGTTGCCTGGCTCCTGTGCTTATGCCCAACGTTCCCGCTTGTTCGGCTAGGGCATAAAGGGAGCACCTCTGCGATTGTTACAGCCGGATTATCTGGACATGTACCTCAGACGGGTGAAGCCGAAAGCTAGCATTCTTAAGGGAATAATTGGTCGGCGGAAAAAAGACGAATTTCCCTTGCTACAATACAAGCCCCCAAATTATAACGTGTACTGTGATTTTTAGCATCACAGCTTCGGCATGCACAAAAACACATGCTGGCCTGGGAAGAGGAACCTTTAACGGAACTATTCTCTCTGGAAAATGTTTCTTACGATTAAATGTAATATAACATAACTCCCCGAATACAACTTGTCTGATCAAGCAACTATGACCGGACTACCTGGTTTCCGACCATACTTCAGTGTTTACCAACAGTATGGTATTCGAAAGCACTCCAAACCTTGGGTTTCAAAGGTTGAAACAGAAAGTCTGCCATGACAATCGTTTTACAATTCGGTTGGAGATAAGTTTGCCAATGAAAGTACATTGCTACTTGGACTCAAAAACTTCTTCCTCCTCTAGACCATCTAACAGGTTGTCTAGTTTACAATCCTGCAGAGAAAACTTAGCTGCTATTTTTACTTCGTCATACACTAAGCTAACAGGAATTTTTTATCCATCTGGTCCCCAAGGTCCGACCCGGGCCATATGATTCGGATCAAGGTAGGTGTACCGCGTTTTCACCATGGCCCAGGCTTCTCGTGCGCCTTCCCGACATGCTGATATCTTCCATAGCTCAAAACGGTGACGAGCTCCCTTGAATAAATTCACGAGCTCCTCCATATTTCTTGGGGGAGGATCGGATGGCCATAAAGCCTTAGCCATGTTCCGCATTTCTTTCCGAGCTTGCTCGTGCACTTTGGACAGATCTTGCAGCAGGTCGCCTTGAAATTCAGACACTTCTCCCTCGGGACGTCCAGTCAGCACACCTACAAAAACAAACTTGTAAAACTTTCCATCAGGGGATCATGTGAAAGTCAGGTTAAAAGAGCATACTGAATATGCCGCCTTTGAGCTTTCCGTTCTCCTTCAAGGCATCCGATAGTTGGGTTCTTACGTCCTTCAATTCTTCGGCTTGCTTGATATTTGCATCATGTAGTTTGTTCTTCTCATTAATGGTCCATGTTAATACACGCTGACCAGCGGCTTATTTCCCTTCGGCATGTTTTTGTCCGCCTGAGCAGCCCTTAGCCTCTCCTCCAGCTGATCTGTCGACCCTACTAACAAAACAATACATATTTAAGCAATATCATTGTAGGCACGGAATCTTATTTCCGGGCTACTGTTGTGCTTACCATCAGGTGCCTTCTTGGATTTCTTTAAATTTTCCAGTTCGGCGGTGGCAATAGTTAGCTTAGTTTGGCATTCTTCTAGCTCCTTGGATAATGTGTTATTTTTCTCCATGAGTACCTGATAATATAACGACCCTTAAATCAGTTGGGCCAGCTGCTTCAAGACTCGGGGGCTACTGGCATATGATTATTCAATCTGCACAAAAAGTTCTTACCTACGTATCCTTTGAAAGCTGATGAGTGGATCCAGCAAGTCCATTCCGAGCAGCTCGGATGTAAGCATCCGCTGACCTGAGAGCGTTGAATGCCTCCTCGGTAAAATTTGGGTCGCGCATAGCCGCTCTCCGCTGCCGGTGATTCATCGCACTCTCCACTTCGGAGTTGGTGATGGATACATTATCTGAATCCTCTGGGAGATGACAATCCGACATGGCCTTCGCATCAACCCCAGTTCTTGTGGTAGGGTCTGGGGCTGAATTAGCCTGTGCATGGCCGGTCAGGTCTCCGGATACAGTCCGGCGCACGCTCCTCCTCTGATATGGCATAGCAGGAAACGTCACTGTCCGATCTATCCACCGAGTGCGTGTTACAGAATTATACCTCTTTGATGAGGGAGAGGGCCTGATAGTATCATCGTTTGCCTTTCTTTACAAAGGCTCGCCCTGTGCAAGCGTCGTCTTCTTAGAGGACGCCTTTTCCTTAGTATGATGGTGCGAGCATCGCCCGTTGGGAGCAAGATGTAGTGCGGTGGGTGAGTCGGAAGGGGAAAACTCTTTTTGAGGGGATGTCTCCTGGGTACTTACATGGGCGGAGGGGAGAAGGCTGGGGTAATCGGCTATAGTGGCCACTTCCGTGCCGTCGTAGCTCATCTGATAAAAGAATCCCTCCTTAAATTCTATAAATATATCTGGATCCTCTTCGAATCTAGGATCAAGGGCTCGATTATGGTTCTCCGGCTGTGGAGCGGGGCTGTAGATCCCCGTAACGACCTTTCTCCATTCCTGTTAAAGGTAGCCGGATTATGTTCGACTAAGCATTATTAAGGAAAAAGATTGAGTGAGGCCTATGATCAAAAACTCACCCAGTCAATGGGATTATACATGTAGAAACCTTCTTGGCACTTCAGGCGAGTGAAGTCTTCCTTTTCCCCTTTGAAAATGTCAGCCAACATGGTGGCCAAAGCGGCATAATTGGCCGGACCATTGCACCCACAGCGTGATGCGTCGTCCTCCCCATTGTAATGCCACATGGAAGCCCTCTGGATTGGAGTGGCTGAAAGCATCACATTATTGAAATCTCCATTACCTCGACTATAGATAGTCCGCAGTGGGCGAGTATTCTGATCTTACTCACTAGCCTCTTAATCTCCACACTGTCTTCTTCTTCAAAGCTGCAGGGATGCCAACTGGCGCACTTCTTTAAAGGAGAAGTGGAAAATTCAGGAAGACCTTGCCGGATTGAGTCCGGGAGAACAACGTATTTGATGTAGAAACATTCCGAGGGCCACTTTTTGAATGCCTTCTTCAGAGTGCCGGACAGGTATCATGTTCCGGCTATGCGCCACACCTCGGCGCCGCCCACCTCGAATATGGATTCCCTTTGGGAGCGGGGGACGAGGCAGAAAAATTTCCTCCATAACTCGAAATGGGCCTCGCAGCCTAGGAACAGCTCGCAAAGAGCAACGAAACCCGCGATGTGCAGGATGGAGCCAGGCGTGAGATTGTGCAGTTGGAGGCTGTAATACTCCAGGAGACCTCTGAGGAAAGGGTGAATCGGAAATCCCACGCCTCTCAGCAGGAAGGAAACAAAGCACACCCGCTCCCCTTTAGTAGGATTGGGGAAGTTCTCCGCCAGGGCTTCGTCATTTATAGAAGTTAATCCCGCCCAAATGGGGACTAGATCCGGGGGACACTACTAGGGAAAACCCTATACACAGAACTTTAGCAGTAGCGTGGGTCAGAAAAGCACGCTGGTGCTAATTAGCAGTAGCGCGCCAGAGGAAACCACGCTGCAGATAAAGATCTAGCAGTAGCGCGTCTTGCTGAACACACGTTACTACTAAAATTCCCATCGCTTAGCCCATAGGCTACACATAGTAGTAGCGATCTATGATGAACCGCGCTACCGCTACATCGTTTGTAGCAGCGCGTTTTAATATAAACTCGTTGCTGCTAAAGGTTATAAAATTAAATGGAAAGAGAATGGAAAAGTAATTGAAAATGAAAGAAATAGAATAAGGTGAAAGGAAACAAATAAAATGTGAAGAAAACTAAATGGAAAAGGGAAAGAAGAGAAAGGAGTAGCAGTAGCGTGTATCAGAGAATGCGTTGTAGCTAAGATAGCAGCAGCGCTTTTCCCGGAACGCGCTACTGCTACTTCTGACTTAACCACAGGGTTCATCCTTCCCCACGCCACTTTCCCCCAAATCCAACTCTCTCCACTCTCGCCGCCGCCGTCGCCCGTCGGCCGCCGCGCGCTCTCCGCACCCTCTACGCCGCCCCGACCCCCGACCTCAACGCCGCCCCCACCCCTGACCTGAACACCGCCCCGGACGCCGCCCTGACCCCAGATTCAACGCCGCCCCCGCCCCCGCCCCCGACCTCAACGCCGCCCCGGACGCCGCCCCGACCTCGACGCCGCCCTGCCCCTCCCTCGTCGCAGTCACCCGAGGTGAGCACGCCCGCTCCTCCCTCTCCCCTACCTCCGCCTAGGGTTTCTTTATATTTTAGTTGCATATTAAGTTTATTTTTATTTATAGTAAGTTTATTTTAGTTGCATATTAAGAACTAGGTACTAATTAGGTAGTAGAATATTTTTATTTATATTAAGTTTATTTTTAGTAACAACTAGTTGAATTAATAGAACTAGTTAGTAAGAACTTGTTTATACTTTTTAGTTAAAGCAATTTTTCCCGCCTCGACGTCGACGATGCCTATCCCGCATCCTCGTCGTCTAGTCGGCGGAGGATGACACCTGCTTGACCAGATCGGCCATGTCCGGAACTGGGCTCCGCCGGGGTGGTACTGGGAGGCGCTACCTATCGGGGGGCGCAGGTTGGTGAGGAGCCAACCTGTCGTTGACCCGAACCTTCTTTGGTGGCGGTCGCGTGGGCCAGTGATGATCGAGAGGCTCGAGGACTCCGTGGAGGTGGTGCATCACCGTGTCAGTGCGGAGGACGCGCACGTCAGTCGCTACTTGTTTGCGTTGGAGCACAGGTCGTTCTCCAATACCTGGCAGGTTTTCCGGGGATCTCACTGGAGCTATGATCCCGTGATGGTTCCTTCTCTGTGGGTGTCCACCGCCCGCGCCGATACCCGTCGTGTGCTAGGGTTTTAGTTGTATTAGTGATGTTATATGTATGACACTATTCATGATGTATTAGTGATAATATTCGACGATGTACGGACGTATGAGATGATTTACTTTTGCTTATTGAATGCATGCTAATTTGAGTCCTATAAGATATTTTGAAATGTATATCTTGTGTTGCTCAATATCCAAGTGGCCCGTCATGTTTGCAGGTTACACCTCCGAGTGGCCTATGTTTTGCCGGAGTGTTGATTCATTTCTGTTCCGGCAAATTTCAGGCGCTCGATATGTCCTATTTTAGCAAAGGTCATGCCGGATTTTTCCGTGAATTTTGGCATGACTTGTGCCAGAATATGTAGGAAATATCGTGTGCCCCGGATTTGTGTGTTGAGTATCTTGGTAGTTGTCTTTGATCGATTTTCAATTAATGTTTTAACTATGAACATAGGAAATGTCTGACGACAAAAAGGATTTCGGTATTTGCAAATACTGCGAAGACGAGCGCGGCCTATGTGATGGAATCTTCCTTGATGATGATAGGCGCTTCAGCATCAAGCTGGACGAGAACTTCGAAGTGGATACAGTAAGTCACAGTGACAAGTCTTTTTTCGTAATCAAGCATGACATCTGCTTCATTTGCTTCCACTTATATTTTTTTTACTATTCTACTAGCGTATCCCCTGCCATGCAAGAGTTTTTGTATTGGATAAGATAGGTTTCAGTCATAGTATGGAGGAAAAGAAAGTTTACTTGAAGACCGAGCATGATTATATTTTCCATGCAAAATTATATAATTCAGACGACTACACCTATTTTGGATGCAAAACATGGCGAGCACTATGCAAGACTTATGCATTTGAGCCTGATATGGTTATCACCTTTGATATTCGTCCGGAAGATGGTATTGAAGGTAATACCAACATCTGGGTCGATGTGCAGACGCCTCCAGTTATACCATTATGTAAGTTTCTCAACCATATTTATGTCTTTGATCGATATTGTTTATTCAAAAATAGTTGACAACTAATTTGTATTGTCAGCTTATTTCGGTGCAAGCAAACATGTCCAGCGCTTGGTAGACAGGACCGTATACTGTCCTGGGGCTGAACTCAACTGCGAGGAGCTCAGTCATTATGTTTCATGGCTTAAGGATCTTGATACTGTCAAGACAAATTTTCTTCCTTCATTTAGAAATGTTAGTACTGAAAATGTGCGACCAGTAGTGTTCGTAACGAACTATGGTCACATCTATTTAGGAAGGATGGTAAGATTTTTACTATTTGTCATCAGTGCATCTTTTCCATACATTATTTTTGAAACTAAACTTCATTGCTAAGTATGTTAACATACGATGTTCTTCAACAGGGACTCCCGATGAATGTTGTGCCTTATGGGATCGAGACTAAAGGTCCCATGAGTATTATCAGCTTACGGCCAAGATATCCTACAGATTACTTTAGTGCATTCAATATTAGCGACGGATGCTTAATAGTGCAAGACTGGACCAAATATGTGATGGGGGAGCGCAGAGAAGTACTAGGGGGCAGCAAACAGATGTGCTACCCACGATTAGGAGACAGGTTCATCTGCATGCTCCAGCTTGATCAAGGAGGAGAGCTATACATGTTTTATATTATTTTACCTCAGAGAGAGCAGCAGGAGTGATTACCTAGCTAGAAATGAGTTTTAGGATGATGATGTGCTACACTATATTACTATGATGATAAAATAGCTAGTGTTGGTGGTAATGACTATGATGATTATTATTAGCTAGTGTTAGTGGTGATTAAATAAATACTGTTTTTTTAGACAGAAATAAATATTGTTGGTGGTAATGACTATGAGGATGATTAAATAGCTTGTGCTGGCGGATTAGATTCAAGTGGAGACAACATGTGGTGCACATCGAAAGTACTACTAGTCCAAACTAGATCAAGTTTGGATTAGTAGTATACTTTTGACATGCACCACATATTGCCTCCACTTGAACCTAATCCACCTTCATTTGACACACTGTTATGGACATAATGATGTAAACCTCATAACTGGTATTGTATCAATATTTGTACGATGGCGCATAAATACAGTAGAAATGGAAAAATAAAAAAAATGTACTAATAGCGATGGACAGAAAACACGCTGCAAGTAGTTACCTTAGCAGCAGCGTGGTACTGAACAAACGCTGCAGCTATTCGTCCTAGCAGTAGCGCGGGCATGCACACGCTGCTGCTAAGCAATAGCTGTAGCGCCTTATTAGTAGCGCGCCCTCCCGCGCTACTAGTGAGCACAAAACCCGCGCTGCTGCTAGGGTTTTCCCTAGTAGTGGGAGGAAGATATCCCTGCATCTAGGGTTTTCCCTAGTAGTGGGAGGAAGATATCCCTGCATCTGAAGCTTTGTTAACTGGGCATGGGATACCGAGCAACTCTCCCAATCACCTTTTTGAATCGTTTCTTATTGCGAGCTCTAAGAATTTTTCGTTTGGTGAGGAATGGCATCTAAGATTAAATCTCTTTAAATAGACGCCTTCCCTACTTGGTGAAGGGGTTGCCTGTAAAAACACTCAGACCCTTTGTATTCACTCAACGCATGGAGGCCGAGGCAACGACAGCACAGAAGATGAAGGATATGGTATTTAATGTAAAAGCCAAACTATATGAAGTACAATGGGGAACCCGCCTTGCAAAGCCGAAGACAAGAAGCCGGATACAAGGTCATCATTGAAGGCAAGTTCAGGGGCCATTGAGGGAGTCTTGGATCAGGGGGTCCTCGGGGAGCCGGCCAATGTGGCATGGGCCGGACTGATGGGCCGTGAAGATACAAGACCGAAGGCCTTCTCCCGTGTCCGGATGAGACTCTCCTTTGCGTGGACGGCAAGCTTGGCGTCCGGATGTGTGGTTTCCTTCCTCTGTAAACCGACTTTGTACAACCCTAGACCCCTTCGGTGCCTATATAAACCAGATGGGTTGGTCCGTAGAGATAATCATAATCATAGAAGCTAGACCTCTAGGGTTTATCTATTACGATCTCGAGGTAGATCAACTCTTGTAACCCCTATACTCATCAAAGTCAATCAAGCAGGAAGTAGGGTATTACCTCCATCAAGAGGGCCCGAACCTGGGTAAACATCGTGTCCCCTGCCTCTTCTTACCTTCGGTCCTTAGATGCACAGTTCGGGACCCCCTACCCGAGATCCGCCGGTTTTGACACCGACACTCCCACCATACATTAGCAATTCTATAAGGAGGATACACGCCAGAAGCTATTTGGATGACCACCATATAGAACGACGCAATTTGCATTGGAAGAATAAATTTTATTGTCTCATCATGGTGACAAAAGACACATTGCGGATTTCCATGCCAATTCCTCTTAACAAGGTTATCTTTAGTAGGAATGACTCCGCGATGATATCATACAAAGATTTTATTCTTAAGATGGATCTTCATCTTCCAGATCTTCTTGTTATTATCCATGTATGCCTCTGAATATATAATCTTGCTTGAAAAAAACTTGATTAATATACACATAAAAGGCTAATATATCATGCTTCGTACGGTCCAGATATACAAACTTGCATGATTATTACAAGTTGGATCACCATTAACCACTTAGCAGGCAGCTCAGCTAGCTGGTATGAAAGGAAATCCTTGTGCATAGATTTGCATGAATGCATGCCTCTAAGTAATGTTTGCAAAAAAAAGTAGTGGTATAACCAAAAAGTGTACAATCTATTTATACTGCAAACTTATATGACCATTAGCCAACGCAGAACAAAGAAAATCATAATAAAGCTAGAACCATAACATATAAGAAACCAAGGCAGAAGGAAGCAAATCATAATAAAGCTAGAACCTTAACGTATAAGAAACTTCAGACAACAAATTTATAAAAACACAACATTGTTGCAAAAATCACACGCACAACCTTCATCACCGTAATTTAATTTTTCGGACAAACGATATATTGTTGCAAGAATCAAGAGGATACAAACACATTGAGCACACACCCGGCCTTTCCATAGCTAAGATGCGCACAGCCATCATCAAAGCACGCACGCACACAAAAACACGCCAGCAAATAACAAAGGAATATAAGACCAAAACCATGCGTAGGCAAGGAAAAAACCCAAAGTGATGAGATCCACGATGGGCAAACCACAATAATGATCATATACGCACAAACCACCTCATGACACACACATGAACGGTGAGGTTCTTTAATAGAAACACCTTTTGGAAGGGAGTGACGCTTAAGCGCCGTTGTCACTGGATCCAACCAGCTAAGGCCAGAATCTAGATTTTTCACCTTGAAGAGGCAATCCGAGCAATGCCTTCACCAAGGTAACCATGTCAAAACAACAACATTGCCGCGTATAACCGTAATTTATATGGAAGTCGGAGTATAACAAATTATTACAAGAATCAGTGGATAGCTCATAAATCAAACCCCACACAGCATGGGCCTGGCAGCACGTCAGTGGCTCATGCTGCATAAGCTGAAGGCCGCTACTATTTATTTCTCTCTTGCTCAGAGCATGCATATCTATCCAACCAGATGAAAATACTTGCTTTGATGCATATATGGGTCAATCTAACAAAGTTGGCCGAACCAAAACCAACCAAACAGGAACATCGATGCAACATAAACCGATACAAACCAATCGAGAAGATCGATGCAACATAATAACAATTTAGATCAATGCAAGTGCAGAGCCACACCATGCCAATAATGCAGACAAAGAGCACACAAAAACCAATCAAGCAGCATGAATTTGAGTAGAAAAATATACACAACCATATATCACGGGGAAATCTTCAACTTTGTGGGCCGACATGCTTCAAGTGTTCAAGCAAGCTGAAGATCAAACTCATTGAAGGGATGGACTACCTATAACACAACATAATAAATCGGCAATGAGATGATTGATTAACTATGTAAATAACTGAAAGTAGAGTAGTACTGGGAGGACGATGATGAAACTAACTTGACTATCACACTGAGTTAATGATTAATGAATGGAGAGATGGAGCCAAGTATATCTCACATGAGTACGGTTCCTCTCGGCAACTGGCCTTTCTTGTAGTACAACGGGTGGCTCAGCTTGTAGAGCAAAGGGTCATGGTTCGCATCACCCTCGTCCCACTCCAAGCTGTCCCACCATTCCTTCTTGCAGTCCACATTGGGGAATTGCTTGGCAACGGCACAGGTAGACGCCTGAGGTTCCAGCAGCCCATTATCTTGATAGTTTTGAGCTTTGGTGCCAACATCTTACTCGCATAGATGCAGTGCGACCTAGGTAGATCGTGCATGTGGATGCGCCTCAGGTTGGGGAAATCCATAAGTGTTAGCTTCTTTTGGAGCTTAGGGTCCAAAGGGAAGATCTCCGTGAGATTTCCACAACACCCGATCTCGAGGGTCTCTAGGTGAGGCAAGGTAATCATATGAACGGATAAGGGGAGCATAGGTATGAGCCTGATGCAATTGGCTATGTGCAAGAATTTTAGGTATTTAAAGAATATTTATCGGGTATGCATATTGAACTCCAATTTCAAATGTAGCATGTCATTAGGAGCTGGAAAAAAAAGTTGATGAGCGCTCCTTCGGGAGCCTCACAACGATTAGTGCCATTTGGCGCGCTCTAAGCCGCCACCACATGTCGCGCTCTGGGCGCTCCCTCCAAATTTTATTTTTTTTTTATTTATTCGCATGTGTTTTCAGTTTTCTAAACAATTTTTTCAGTTTTATTTCGAATTTCTGGTTTCCAGCCTTCCTTAGCTTTTGGATTAAAAAAATCGAATTTTCTTTTGCGCAAAAAAACGCGTTTTTTTGCTTCACCGAGAGGCACGGTTTTGATTTTGCGAGAGGCACAATCATGCCTCTTGGGAACGAAAAAAGAACACATTTTCTTTTTTTGTCCTTCTGCGAGAGGCACGGTTTTGCTTCCACGAGAGGCACGGTTGTGATTTCGCGAAAGAGGTACGACCGTGCCTCTATTAGAAAAGGAAAAAAACCTTGCTCCCGGTTTGGTTTTTCGTCTGATTTTTTCCGATCTATTCTTTTGTAAAATATAGTTCATGAAAACATATCAATACAGAATCTAACGGTGAAAACGGTTTAAGATTTGGATGCACGGTTTAAGAGGTAAAACGTTTTGAATAAACAGATATACGAAAAAAAGGAAAAACTATCAGGTTGCGATGCAGTGCGTCACTTGTCACAACATGGAGAAGTGAGATGATCTTTACAAACAGTACTCCTCAATTAGTGATTTCGAAGTGAAAGATGCGCGAGAAGAATTTCCAATGGAGTCCCGGATTGGCGCTTGGGCTTGGGCCACCGTCACCGCTAGGGCCAGTGCAGACGGAGAGAGCTGGGGGCAGAGACAGAGAAGAGAACACTTAATTCTCAAAAAAAAACTTAATCCTCAATGCGCGTCGGCTGAGACGCTCCTCGATCACACCTTCTCGACAATATGCTCGTCTCGAGCCCAATTGTGAAATGGTCTATCTAAGACACATCTAGATGTGACATAGTTATGTCACATCTAAGCTGATGTACACTCTATTTGTGGTCTATTTTTTTGTTCTAGTTTTTTTGTTTCTTGTTGCTGCATTATATATTTATGGGAGTTTAGATTTGACATTCTTAAAAAACATCTAGATGTGAATTAAACAAACCCATCGTGAAAGCATGTCGCTGGGACATGTTGGACGCAAATAACAAACAACAATATGTTAATTGAGTGGCAATAAACAATAATATATACAATATTTTTTAGTTGAAATAATATATTTATTTGACAGGTAGTTGAAATAATATATAGTACTATCCTTTATCCGGAGTTCCAGACACACAGCAAAGGCCACGGCCCGCGGCTCCTTGGGTTTTGTTTTGGGCCGTGGAGAGGTGATCCAGCGTGAAGTGCAGCGGCCGTGGAGAGGTTTTGTCTTCGGCTCGCAACCCTCGTCTCCGCCGCTCGCCCAAACCCTTGACTTCCGGCCTGATCGCGCCGCCCGCCTACCTTCTGCCTCTCGTCGCTGTTCCCCTCGACCAGCTCTCTCATCGCCCTTGATCTCCACCGTATAGCTCCCACGATCGATGGCATCATCCCAGAGGCCGACAGAAAGGATGGCGTCGAGGTGCACCCCAGTCATGGCGCGGGCCACGCTCGTATTCGACATCGTCGGGTACAGCCTGCATAAGGGCATGGGCGCCGGAAAATTCATCCGGTCCCCTCGCACCTCCGTTGGCGGGTATGAATGGTGCATCCGCTACTACCCTGACGGAGACGAGGGCGAGGACCATGTCTCGGTCTACCTTGAGCTTCTTAGCAAGGGTGCTAGGGCAAGGGCGCTCTTCGATTTGAGGTTGCTCAACCAGGCCACCGGGCTGTCAACGTCGGTGACGTCCTGCTTGAAGTCACCGAGAGTGTTCGATTCGGTCGACACCATTAAGAACAAATATGCTTGGGGTGTTCATTCTTTTAAGAAAAAGAGTGAGCTGGAGAACTCACCTTACCTGCGCGATGACCATCTTATAATTGAGTGTGATCTCAGTGTGATCAGCAACGTACCGCTCGTTGTAGAAACCGTGGACATCCAGGTGCCACCTTCAGACTTGGCAGATAATCTCGGAACATGGCTGGAGACGGGGGAGGAAGCAGACGTGACATTCATTGTCAGAGGGGAGAGTTTCCCGGCACATAAGATCTTGCTTGCAATGCGGTCACCGGTCTTCAAGGCAGAGCTCTATGGACCGATGGGAAACCGGACGGCGCGCAACATAACCGTGGAAGATATGCAGCCTGCTGTTTTCAAGGAATTGCTTCGATTCATGTACAAAGATGCATTGCCTTCTGTGGACAACCTCGATGATGACATGGTTAAGCATTTACTGGTGGCTGCAGATCGGTATGCCATGGAAAGGATGAAGATGATATGCGAAGGCATTCTATGCAGAAGCCTTCGTGTCGAGACTGCGGCAACCACGCTAGCTCTAGCTGACCAGCATCAGTGCAGCAGGCTCAAAGAAGCCTGCATTGAATTTATCATCTCTTCAAATAGAATGGCTGCTGTGGTTGCAAGCCAAGGGTATGCGCACTTGAAAAGATCATGCCCTGCTGTCTTAGGAGATATCTTGGAGAGTGTAACAAAGTCTCGCACAGTTTAATGTGCTCATTCCAAGGTAAAACTTGGATTAGTTGGCTTACCTTCACTTATCAGTTTCTAGAAATCTTTTTGAGTTGCAACTATATAAGTATTGGAAATTTACTTGTTTCAGAAAAAATATTAGTATTGGAAATCTTAGTATGCTCATCTTGGATTCATGTGTTAGCTTCCATGTACCTCCTTGATACATAGCCATCTGAGATGAATCTAGTCTATATCTGCTCTCTTTGATTTCTCCTTGTTTTTCTGAAATGTGGGGATGCCTTCGTATTCGTTGTCATTTACTTTTTGAGAATATATATGCATGCATGAGCTGCTGTACTGATGCACTTGCAGGTGAAGGTTGAGTGATAGATTTTAATTGGAGAAAAGGCTTTGAAATGTTTTCCATACACGATTGGTTGACAAACAGACATGAACTTGACAATCATCAGAGTTATATGACATTTGGCAAGCACATATCAGTTATCATGGATATTCTGGTCTGCAGTCGGCAGAGGTAGAGTCGTAATATACTCGACTGGTCTTCTGTTCGCGCATCATGTCCGTAAGGCATGTCATAGGCATTATGGCATTACCAGAAGAGAAAGCGTGAGATCTGCTTGAACAGAACAGTATAAGTGGCTACGGAAGGAATCGTAATCCCTTTGTGTCCACCACTGGAAAATCCATCTGTGCCGACTGCTTAGTCTTTCGCTGAGTTCCAAATCACCGTCTCTAGGCAACCACAATGTAACATACTCGGCTTACGCAACCTATTCCGAAATCTAGAGGAACAGAACAAGGCAAAGTTGCTACCACGTGGGATCATGGCAGTTGTCGTCTGCTCTGTCAGGGCGGGCCGCTTTTGCCGAGTGCACGTAAGACAGGGCATATTTCCATGCTACTTCGTCATCTTGAATCTCGGCGATAGGCTCGATCTCTAGGAGTTGATAAACAGTGACATCATCCTCTTTAGCCATCCTTATATGATCGTCGGTTATTACCAACTGATCGGCAGTACT
>NC_041386.1:732118192-732126215 GCF_002162155.2 Triticum dicoccoides | reverse complement strand
ATTGCTTGTTCTCCCAGCCGCGGAACAGTTTTTCTGCTTTTTTACCTGCTTGGCTCAAGCTCGAGCTCGACTCCTTCTCTTTTTATGCAGGATGAGCGCTCATAGTCTGAGTCTGTTCTCTTCACAACCGGTTGAGCAATATCAATAAAGTGTTGTATGACTTCCTCAGGTATTTTCTCCTTTGGCGGCGGGGGCGGTTTCGACACAAATGGGTCTTACCTTCGCCATCCACTATGGCCTTGTTTTCCTCGTCAGTCAAGTCGTAAGGCAACTTTGGAGGAGCCTTGAGGCTTGGACCAGCTCCGAATTTCTTGCATGTTGTACCGCTAGCCGCCGTAGCTGCGGCACCTCTCTTCCTGTGTTGCTGAGGCAGCGGAAACGGCTGACGCTCCTCGCCACCTACAGGAATGTCAAGCTTTAGCTCGTAATATCCTGACATCACTTCATCAACCCCGACACGAGAATAGCTAGCTGGAACCAGATTGCGATGATAGGTTGCTTTAGGGAAATTTGTTAAATCATAGTCGTCCGGCACCTTCGTGGATATGTTCCTTCACTTTCATGTGTAGCTCACACAGTGTCGACGCTTTGATATCATCCACAGGGTATCTATCCAGCAGTGCATCATCGGCCGGGGTGGAACCCACGCTGCTTTTCAGCATAGATGGGACGACGCTATCCAATGTTGGATCTACTTGCTGCTGCCGCTAAGACGCCCTTCCCCTGCTAAGTGAGTCGATCTGCTCATGTTGCCGCATGAAAGCGCGTCCCATCTCCGCGTGCTTTGATTCTACCGGTTGAAGGCGGTCTGCTTCCAACTACCTCTGCTACTGCTCCAGCTTCCTCTGCTCCTCCTCCAGCTTCCTCTGCTCCTCCTACTTCTTCTTTCTCGCACGGCTTCTGTAAGTGGCTTTCCAATTCGCAAACTCCTCAAACCACGAAACAACGCCTTTGCCTCGTGTTCTTCCCGGGTGTTCAGGATTCTTCAGGGCGCACGTAAGCTCGTCTTTCTCTCTGTCAGGCTTGAACGCCACCATTCGAGCATCTTCTATTGCAACAAGTAAAGCGTCGGAGGCTTCTTTAAGACTTGCCCACTCCATAAGCAGCCCCGTCTCTGGGTCCAACTTTCCCCCATGCGCATAAAACCAAGTCCTGCACCTGTCGGGCCAACTGAATGTAACTGGAGTGACCCCTGCATCAATCATCTCTTGCTCAGCGCGATCCCAGTTAGGCCTGCCCACCTGGTAGCTGAAGAAAATATGCGCTAGAGGCAATAATAAAGTTGTTATTTATATTTCCTTATATCATGATAAATGTTTATTATTAATGATAGAATTGTATTAACCGGAAACTTAGTACATGTGTGAATACATAGACAAAACATAGTGTCCCTAGTATGCCTCTACTTGACTAGCTCGTTAATCAAAGATGGTTATGTGTCCTGACCATAGACATGTGTTGTCATTTGATGAACGGGATCATAACATTAGAGAATGATGTGATGGACAAGACCCATCCATTAGCTTAGCATAATGATCGTTAAGTTTTATTGTTATTGCTTTCTTCATGACTTATACATGTTCCTCTGATTATGAGATTATGCAACTCCCGAATACCGGAGGAACACCTTGTGTGCGATCAAGCGTCACAACGTAACTGGGTGATTATAAACAACGTAACTGGGACGCGGTCCGGCACGGCAGTGACGGAGCTCGCGCGCGAGCGGGGGCCGTCCCGGGCAGCGACAAAACGGAGAGGGGAGGCCAGTGTCCATGTCCATGCCGACGGCGAGCCCTCGGGGCGGCGTCGGGGCGAGGTGGCGCCGGCATCGGGGAGCCATGGACGGAGCGGATCCGGCAAGGGGGAGGGGGAGGAAGCGAGGAGGAGAGAGAGGGGAAGTGGAGCGGGGAGGCGAGGGGACCGAGAGGAGGGCGGCCTTATCCCCTCCCCATCGGTTCCGGCCAGACAGTCTGGGACAACCCGTCCCGTGTAGCGACGCATTGGTTGAACATGGGAGGCTGGGGAGGGTTGTGTCGGATTGGCTGGGGTGGAGTTGGACCGAGGCCCTGGGGAAAAGGGGGGGGGGCGGCTCTCTCCTTTACCTTTTGTTTTCTTGTTAGTTTTATTTTATTATTAGTCTTATAAAATATAACACTAGTCCCTAAATTAGAATTAGTATTTATGCCACTGCCACAAATAATTTGGCACCTTAATAAATTAGGTTTATAATTGTTTATTAATCAAAATCATTTAATAATTGTGTTTAGCCCCTATTCTAGATAGTTTAGGGCATTTAAACATTTTACAATAATGTTGGTTCACCACAATAATTAATTACGACTATTTGCAACACTTTGCACATTTTAGTTTTGACATTTTAAAACTTTTAATGTTGACTTTGTTTTAAATTTGAATTTGAACCAACTTTGAAACAACGCGAGTTTAACAACAGTAATCGTGGTGACGTGGCATCCTTAACATGGGATTACTGTAGCTTAATTATTGGGACATCACAAGTCTAAACTCCTAATTAGACGGGCTCTAATCCCAATCCAATTGGTCTAATAGAATTGGTTTGTTGCTGGCACTTGTGGAAGCATCAAAACGACGTGGTGTTCCGTGGTCTTCAACCTTCCCTCCAGCTCATGCCCAAGTGTTGTCACCATGATGTTGCACTTCCGTGTGGTCGACTGAAGCGGGACATGCAAGTTGATACCAAATTTTGGTTGTCTGCCCTTGCAGCCTAGCCTGAGCAATGGTACACTTACGGAATCCTCTACGGACTACTTCTTACGCACAAGTTTCCCACAAATCCACCCGAAGTTTCACTAGTGGATCCCACCTCCTCCATAATCCCAACTATAGTTTGGCAACTCAGCCTGTAACATCAATCTCGTAAGTATCTGCCTGTTCATAACTCTTACATACATCTCATTGGAGCGTAATAAGTGGTTTTTCTTTTACAAGTTTGCTACGATGTCTATTGGCTGGATCAAAAGGAAGATTTTGCATTGTGGAAACTGGCGAGTAGAAGTTGGGATGTTAATAGGATTACCCGTGTGTGTGTGTGTGTGTGTGTGGTGGGGGGGAGGGGGGGTGCCTAAAACCAAAGTCTCATGCATATTCTGGAAAAAGAATATCTTTAGCCGTGTGCATCATAGAAGCCTCTATTGCTACCAAGATATTTAAATATATTAAAATAGGAGGTATAACATATGAAGACAGTACAAAATAAGTAAGTAGCACAAATTCTGTTGATGGAAATGCATTATTTTGATTTAGACGAAATCTAGTTTAACCAAATGTCCAAACTAGAAATTATTATATAAGTAATGCATTTTCAGATTAAACTGTAATTCCACCATAATATTTTAATGTTTATGATTAATAGATGTTTGAGTTGCACACATTAAACTTTGATATCAACATTATCAATGCAATTTTGTATTCAATATTAAATTAAAAATATTTGGTATAAATGGATAACAAATGTACTTAGAGATGTTGAAGTTATTATTAATTATAATATATCACTATAGCAAATCATAAATGAAGTATATTCCTGTATGCACAACTACTGCTCAGTTACTTGCTGTTAAAAGAGGTTATTGCATAAATTTTCACAAATTAATTTTCCAACACAATCGTTGTAACAACTGTTGTAGGCACCAACTAAAATAAATGTGCGGTGTTATGTGTTTGCCCATTCTCACATTTGGAAAAAAAACCGCTTTTTTGTTTCGAATTATGCATTTATTTTTTTTATGCTTTATACTGTTTTTTTATTCAAATGAAGTAAAATGTCGGTATCGGTAAGTTTTGAGAAGTTAATTAATACAATATCGTATACTTTGATATAACCATCCGTCAGATTAAAACTATGCATATAAGATCTTTTCTTTTCCTGAGTTGAGATATATATATATATATATAAACGGCAAAACACTTGTGTTTAAATAAAGAGACAATATACAACATAAAGTAGCCAAAAAAATTGGTAGTGCCGTAGGAATTTGTATGAACTGAAGACGAGTGGATCTCTAATTTGTAAATGCGGCACACGAGCAATTGCGTAAATTGTAAGAATTATTAACAATTATGTTTTTTAGCAATGTCAAGATTGCATATGGTCTTACTATGAATTTATTACTCTCACGTGTAACACACAAGTAAATGACACTTAACTGAAATGTGATTGAGTAAATCATGTGTGGGAATGATTCTAAAGAAAAATGTGAGGGGTCCAAAAGCGCAGCTCCACCTCGTAATGGATTGGGATTCTCTCTCCTTTCAATGGCAGAGATGTTTGCGATGTGGTTTTGTGGTCTGGCTGCTCTCATTGGTGGTAAGATTCTCAAACCCTCTGTATTAATCATGTTTAGGTGGTCTAATCTTCACCTAATAATAAAGGACAGAGACTTTCATAGTCATCCATCCGTCACTGTTTAATATCCGTTGATTTTGTTTTATGTATAAAAATCGACGGCTGGGATTAAAAGTATGTCTAGAGTAGATGAAACTTACCCACCAATGCCACCCATAACTAAGGAAAAAACTATTTGTTTTTCTTCTTGTCCGTCAAACAGAATAATTTATCAATGTTAGGCACTATACATCAGGGCAGTCGAACTCGCCTCTTAAGCCCAGCTCGAGGCCAACAAAAACTGTGACACTCGGGGTGAGGCCTACGGTATCAATGTTAGGCACTGTAGCACGTGATGCTCTTAGCCAGCCGGGCCAAGGCGCGTGGGCGCTCGGGGTGCGGTTGCTAGCAGGACATGGTAGCTACGACTAGGAGTGATGCGGCTTCTCCTACTGATAGGCGTGAAGCTTGCGTCGGTGCACACATGGGGAAGGTCGACAGACGAGAGTGGGCGATGCACATCTGCCGGCAGGGACTCGGCAAACCAGCGGTAGCCGGCAACGCAGTGGGCGGCAGCATCAAACCAGCTCGAGGCTAGAACTAGCTGTGGCACGAGCAAGCACGACAGTCAGCCAAAGCACGGTGGCGTGCTTGACCAGCACTGGCATCTGCTCCTTTTTATCTCCCGTTGCAAGGCACGGGCAGTTTTGCTAGTGCTAGGCCAATGATCCCATTACGATAATCCTAAACTGTCAATTCTAACACTAAACAACTAATTATATCCATTGCAAATTTACCCGTTTTTAATGATCCAAGGGATTGTACAGCCCAATGTTGTGCTAGTTCGGAGCACATTTTTATACTTTGAGCTTTTAGTGTGATACACTTTTGTTTTCTTTCTTTCTTGATTTCTACCAGTGGCGATTGCTGTTAGCTAGAGAACCAAACAAGTAATTTCCGTCTCGGTGACCCGAGATTGTTGCGTTGTTGATGGCACCGATGCAAATTCCAAATTTGTTGGGCTTATTGCTGACCACGGCCCTCTTAACCTTGAGAGATATTTCTCTGAAGTTGTATGAAACATCAAAATTCATCTTTCTTAATCTGAAAAAGCATAGCATTGGTTGTTGCAATGTGAACTGCTCCGTTTTGTGAAAGGTCAAAAGCTGGGATTGGTGAGATGATGATGATGATGGATTGCCACCAACCCCACGAACAGAGGCAGGTCAGCTGAGACTCTCACCAACCAACTTTCTCTCATTGCCAATATAATCATCGCCATCAAAAGCATCCATCCTATCTGCAGATCAGCAGAGCATCCTCAAGAACACAACAACCCCATGGAAAGGTACACTCTTTCTCCAAAGATGTGATCTTTCTTTCTTTCTGGTCATCAGCAATCTGCGAGTTCTTCCTCTGTTTTTGTCTCTGAAATCTGAATCATGTGTACGTTCTCCAGCAGCGGTGGGAACGGGATTTGCCGGGCGCCGCCGCTAGAGGCGCTGCTGTTCGACATCGACGGCACCATGTGCGTGTCCGACCCGTTCCACCACCGCGCCTTCTCGGAGCTCCTGCAGGGCCTGGGCTACAACGGCGGCGCGCCCATCACGCCGGAGTTCGGCATGGCGCACATGGCCGGCCGCAGCAACGAGCAGATCGGCCGCTTCCTCTTCCCGGACTGGCCGCAGGCCCGGCTCGACGCCTTCTTCGCCGAGAAGGAGGCCCTCTTCGCGCGGTACGCCGGGGAGGGGCTCCGGGAGGTGCCCGGGCTGGGGGAGCTGTGCCGGTGGGCGCGGGAGCGCGGGCTGAAGCGCGCCGCCGTCACCAACGCGCCCCGCGCCAACGCCGAGCTCATGATCGGGATCCTCGGCCTGGCCGACTTCTTCCAGCTCGTCGTCGCCGGCGAGGACTGCGGCGAGGGCCGCTCCAAGCCCTGCCCCGACCCCTACCTCCGCGCGCTCGACCTGCTCGGCGCGTCGGCGGAGCGGTCCGTCGTGTTCGAGGACTCCGTCGTCGGCGTGCAGGCCGGCGTGGCCGCGGGGATGCCCGTCGTGGCTGTCGCGAGCGAGAGCCGGGAGGCCAAGGTCGTCGCCGCCGGCGCGTCCATGGTCGTCAGGGACTACCGCGACGCCGAGCTCTGGGCCGCGCTGGAGGCAGCCGCCGGAGCGCCCAAGATTGATTCAGAGGTCAACGCGGTGGACGCCAAGCTCTGAGCCTGTTGCTTCCGTTCCCGTGGAGAATTGAGTAGCTGGAATCCCATTTCCTTTTTCCTTGTCATAGTAGTGCAGAATCCAGATTCCAAATTCAGTTCAGGATTGAAAGAAATGAAAGTAAACCGTGGCTCAAATTGAGACTTTCGTACAAACAAATCAAGCATTTCCTACAATGTTCATACTATCAATCCTTAGTGGTTACATACACCTCTTATACACTAATCGCATGTATTAGGCCTTATAAATCTGGACAGGAAAAATCAATCTTTGAAGGGAGACAACATCTATCTTCTCGGCCTGGCAGGAGTTAGATCTACTCCCTCTGTTCATAAATGTAAGACGTTTTGACAGTTTATAGAGAGAGCGTCTATCTTCCCAGCTTGTCATCAATAGTGTGGTCGCTTTGCAAAGGTGAGGCAAGCCTATCATCATGCATGTGTCTACAAACGTATTTCCTTCAAAGTTGTTCACGAAGGATGATATAGAAGATTGCCATCTTTGTAAATCAAATTCAGACACGGTTGTTTTGTTCGCTAAGATTATTGGAGAGCAAAATACACTTGCATGTTCCCGTGGTAACCGTGGGAGATTTGAGGTGAGCACTGCATGTTGGTTACATTGTGCTCTCGAGTTGTTTCAAGTTTAGTGTTTTTCTTTCGGAAGAGTTTCAAGTTTAGTGTTAGCAGATTGTAATCCTTTATTGTTTGATAAAGATCTTGTTGTTTTTCCGACAATATTTTCATGATGAAGGGTAAATGCTTGGCTCACCTACAAGATTGCAACAAAGAGCAATGAATGGATGTACTCCCTCTAATGTAAACTAGCTATTGATAGGGCAACAAATAAACACCCACAAGATTGCAAGGACAGGACACAACTTCATTTGTAGTCTGTTTTGTTCTCCTTTTGTTTCTCTTTGTGATTTTTGTTTGTAAATACTTTCTCACGACATCTCCAATGCGGACCCACAATACGTCCACAAACGTCTGGACCAAGGTGCCCGAACGTTGTTTGTTGTTCAATGCGGACCCCTAGTCGTGTCGGCCAAGAGCAGACGCAATCTGACACTAGAGCCAGCATTGAAGCGGCATGCCGACCGAGAGCGCCGCCCACGCCAAATCCGCTCCACTAGTAGAAAAGGGGGCAATGGCCCAGGCCAGTTCAGCCCATTAGTCCCGGTTCAATCCAGAACCGGGACCAATGGAGCTATTTGCCCCGGTTCGTGAGCCCAGGGGGCCGGCCGGGCCACGTGGGCCATTGGTCCCGGTTCGTCCGGACCTTTTGGTCCCGGTTGGTGGGACGAACCGGGACCAATGGGCCTGGCTCCTGGCCCACCACTATTGGTCCCGGTTGGTGGCATGAACCGGGACCAATGGCTACCCGTTAGTCCCGGTTCATGCCACGAACCGGGACCAATAGTGCTGCCTATATATACCCCCTCGCTCGC
>NC_041386.1:732112603-732118182 GCF_002162155.2 Triticum dicoccoides | reverse complement strand
AGGGGGCCGGCCGGGCCACGTGGGCCATTGGTCCCGGTTCGTCCGGACCTTTTGGTCCCGGTTGGTGGGACGAACCGGGACCAATGGGCCTGGCTCCTGGCCCACCACTATTGGTCCCGGTTGGTGGCATGAACCGGGACCAAAGGCTTCCCTTTAGTCCCGGTTCATGCCACCAACCGGGACCAATAGTGGTGCCTATATATACCCCCTCCCGCAAGAGCAGAGCACAGTGCTCTGTTTTTTTCTGGCCGAGGGGGAGAGGGCTTGGTGGTGCTCTAGCTCACCTCCTATGCACACAAGGTGTTCGATGGAATGCCCGAGCCACACTACTTAAGGTTTCTCCTCTCCAAGCTCGACCGCCAAGCTCCGTTTTCCTCAAGATTGATCTAGGTTTAGCGGTCCGTCACGCCCCGTCCCCGTCTTCACCGCCGTCGATCACCCGCGCCGATCTCATCGCCGGCACCACCGTGGTGAGCCTCTTGTTCTTATCTTCTTTCTGAAAGGAAAAACATTCTTACTTGTGTGTTTAGATAGATACTTGTATTATTTTCTTACTTTTATTATTGCATCTTATATAGTGCGATGGTTTTGGTATCCGCCCCCGTCGGCCCTCGTCCTGTCTATGATTCGGATGTGGTATATATTATCTTTTCATAACTATTGGTTCATTTATTGTTTATGAAAATTATGCCGACCAACGTGACATAGATTTTATTTATCTAGGAGGTTGTTGAACCGGAAATTCCAACCGACCCTATTGTCGAGAGGTTAAATTTAGTTGAAGAAGAAAACAATTTCTTGAAGGAAAAAATAAAAAAACTTGAGGAGGAGAAGATGATATTGGAGTTGCATGTTGCGGATGTCGTTGATGATCACAAGATCAAGATGGATGCAATGCGCTTGAAGATGAGAAAGATCAGAAAATATGCCATTCATACCGAGGCTTGGTATCATTATGCCGTTGGATTAGTTGTTACCTTGGTTGCGATTATGATCGCATTTGTTTTCGCATTGAAATGTTTTACATAGTTTCAATGTATGGTTTAATTAATTTAGATGCTCTGCAGAGCTTTATGTTGTTAGATGAGAACTATGTATGTACTTTGGTTTATATGTGATGATGAACTTCTATTAATTTGGTCACTTATAATTATCTATTCATGATGTTCTGTAATGATTTTTGACACACTTAATTATATATAATGCACGCAGATGAACTGGCAATGGATGTACGGTGACAGACACACCTCCGAGTACATTAAGGGCGTGCATGATTTTCTCGAAGTGGCTGAGGCAAACAAGCAGAATGGTTTTATGTGTTGTCCATGCCCTATATGTGGGAATACGAAGTCTTACTCTGACCGGAAAATCCTTCACACCCACCTGCTTTACAAGGGTTTCATGCCACACTATAATGTTTGGACGAGGCATGGAGAAATAGGGGTTATGATGGAAGACGGCGAGGAAGAAGAGTACGATGACAACTATGTGCCCCCTGAATACAGTGATGCTACTGAACATCAAGATGCACCAGACGATGTGCACGATGGTGCTGCAACGGGCGAAGTTGCTGAAGATCAAGAGGAACCAGACGATGTGCCCGATGATGATGATCTCCGCCGGGTCATTGTCGATGCAAGGACACAATGCGAAAGTCAAAAGGAGAAGCTGAAGTTCGATCCCATGTTAGAGGATCACAAAAAGGGGTTGTACCCCAATTGCGAAGATGGCAACACAAAGCTCGGTACCGTACTCGAATTGCTGCAGTGGAAGGCAGAGAATGCTGTGCCTGATAAAGGATTTGAGAAGCTACTAAAAATAATGAAGAAGAAGCTTCCAAAGGATAACGAATTGCCCGACAGTACATACGCAGCAAAGAAGGTCGTATGCCCTCTAGGATTGGAGGTGGAGAAGATACATGCATGCCCTAATGACTGCATCCTCTACCGCGGTGCCTACAAGGATCTGAACACATGCCCGGTATGCGGTGCATTGCGGTATAAGATCAGACGAGATGACCCTGGTGATGTTGACGGCGAGCCTCGCAGGAAGAGGGTTCCTGCGAAGGTGATGTGGTATGCTCCTATAATACCACGGTTGAAACGTCTGTTCAGAAATGGAGAGCATGCCAAGTTGATGCGATGGCACAGTGAGGACCGTAAGAAAGACGGGAAGTTGAGAGCACCCGCTGACGGGTCGCAGTTGAGAAAAATTGAGAGAAAATACTGGGATGAGTTTGCAAAGGACCCAAGGAACGTATGGTTTGCTTTAAGCGCGGATGGCATTAATCCTTTCGGGGAGCAGAGCAGCAATCACAGCACCTGGCCCGTGACTCTATGTATGTATAACCTTCCTCCTTGGATGTGCATGAAGCGGAAGTTCATTATGATGCCAGTTCTCATCCAAGGCCCTAAGCAACCCGGCAACGACATTGATGTGTACCTAAGGCCATTAGTTGAAGAACTTTTACAGTTGTGGAATGGAAACGGTGTACGTACGTGGGATGAGCACAAAAAGGAGGAATTTGACCTAAAGGCGTTGCTGTTCGTGACCATCAACGATTGGCCCGCTCTCAGTAACCTTTCAGGACAGACAAACAAGGGATACCACGCATGCACGCACTGTTTACTTGACACCGATAGTATATACCTGGGAAGCTGCAGGAAGAATGTGTACCTGGGCCATCGTCGATTTCTTCCGACCAACCATCAATGTCGAAAGAAAGGCAAGCATTTCAAAGGCGAGGCAGATCACCGGAAGAAGCCCGCCATGCGTACCGGTGATCACGTACTTGCTATGGTCAATGATTTACACGTAATCTTTGGAAAGGGTCCCGGCGGACTAGCTGTTCCGAATGACGCTGAGAATCACGCACCCATGTGGAAGAAGAAATCTATATTTTGGGACCTACCCTACTGGAAAGACCTAGAGGTCCGCTCTTCGATCGACGTGATGCACGTGACGAAGAACCTTTGCGTGAACCTGCTAGGCTTCTTGGGCGTGTATGGGAAGACAAAAGATACACCTGAGGCACGAGAGGACCTGCAACGCTTGCACGAAAAAGAGGGCATGCCTCCGAAGCAGTGTGAAGGTCCTGCCAGCTACGCTCTTACGAAAGAAGAGAAAGAAATATTCTTTCAATGCCTGCTCAGTATGAAGGTCCCGACTGGCTTCTCGTCGAATATAAAGGGAATAATAAATATGCCAGAGAAAAAGTTTCAGAACCTAAAGTCTCATGACTGCCACGTGATTATGACGCAACTGCTTCCGGTTGCATTGAGGGGGCTTCTACCGGAAAACGTCCGATTAGCCATTGTGAAGCTATGTGCATTCCTCAATGCAATATCTCAGAAGGTGATCGATCCAGAAATCGTACCAATGCTAAGGAGTGATGTGGCGCAATGTCTTGTCAGTTTCGAGCTGGTGTTCCCACCATCCTTCTTCAATATCATGACGCACGTCCTAGTTCATCTAGTCGACGAGATTGTCATTCTGGGGCCCGTATTTCTACACAATATGTACCCCTTTGAGAGGTTCATGGGAGTCCTAAAGAAATATGTTCGTAACCACGCTAGGCCAGAAGGAAGCATCTCCATGGGCCATCAAACAGAGGATGTCATCGGGTTTTGTGTTGACTTCATTCCTGGCCTTAAGAAGATAGGGCTCCCTAAATCGCGGTATGAGGGAAGACTGACTGGAAAAGGCACGCTTGGAAGGGACTCAATAATATGCAGGGACGGATATTCTTGGTCTCAAGCACACTACACAGTTCTACAGAACTCTACCTTGGTGACCCCGTATGTCGATGAACACAAGAACAGTCTGCGCTCCAAACACCCGGAGTAGTGCGACGACTGGATTATATGTGAACACATCAGGACTTTCAGCAGTTGGTTGGAAACACGTCTCAGAGGTGACAGCACTGTTTGTGATGAGCTGTACTTGTTGTCCAGGGGACCATCTTCGACTGTAATGATTTGGAAAGGATACGAGATAAATGGGAATACATTTTACACGATTGACCAAGATGAAAAGAGCACCAACCAAAGCAGCGGTGTCCGCTTTGATGCAGCAACCGACAAGGGAAATGACACATATTATGGTTACATAGTAGACATATGGGAACTTGACTACGGAGTAGATTTTAAGGTCCCTTTGTTTAAGTGCAAGTGGGTCAATCTGTCAGGAGGCGGGGTACAGGTAGACCCACAGTACGGAATGACAACAGTGGATCTGAAAAATCTTGGGTACACTGATGAACCGTTCGTCCTAGCCAATGATGTGGCACAGGTTATCTATGTGAAGGACATGTCTACCAGACCGAGGAAAAGAAAAGATAAGGAAGCGAATACATCATACAATGAGCCAAAGCGCCACATAGTTCTTTCAGGAAAAAGGGACATCCTGGGAGTGGAGGGCAAGACAGACATGTCTGAAGAGTATGAAAAGTTTCATGAAATTCCCCCCTTCAAAGTCAAGGCTGACCCAAGCATCCTGATAAACGATGAAGATTATCCATGGTTACGGCGCAATAAGCAAACGACACAAGCGAAGAAAAAGTGAAGACTTTCTCCCGCAACTATTATGATGATACCATGCCAACTTTGTAACAGACGAGTATGATACCATTGTCCGTTTTGTACATGCACATGCTATGCCAACTTTTTCAGAGTTCATTTGAAAACTATGAATTTGAAAACCTCGCCAACCGAAGGGGGCTCACACCGGTTTATAAGCCCGTCCCTCTACACGCCTTGTTGAGCTCACAAACTTGTGATTCATACAAATTTCAAAGAAAACTAATGGCACAAACAGAAAGTTTATAATTTTGCTGACCTAAAAGCAAAAAGAATTAAAAAATAAAGCAAAAAACCAAAAGAAAATAAATAATGCAGAAAACAAAACAAAAAAACTTGAAAAAAAATAAAAATAGCAACAATAAGTATTTTGTTGTAAGTAGAAACAAATTAAAATAAATACATAAAGCAAAAAAGTGTTTTCAAAATTGAAAACTAATAGCACTAACAGAAAGTTTATAATTTTTCTAAAACTAAAAGCAAAAAGAATTAAAAAATAAAGCAAAAAACAACAAAAAATAAATAATGCAGAAAACAGAACAAAAAACTGAAAAATAATAAAAATAGCAACAATAAGTATTTTGTTGTAAGTGCAAACAAAATAAAATATATAAAGCAACAAAGAAAACAAAAAAAGTGTTTTCAAATTTGAAAACTAATGGCACTAACAGAAAGTTTATAATTTTTCTAAAACTAAAAGCAAAAGGAATTAAAAAATAAAGCAAAAAACAACAAAAAATAAATAATGCAGAAAGCAAAACCAAAAAACTGGAAAAAAAATAAAAATAGCAACAATAAGTATTTTGTTGTAAGTAGAAACAAAATAAAATAAATAAAGCAACAAGAAAACAAAAAAAAGTGCCACCTACTGGGCCCCCACGGCCTGAATACGACTAGAAACCCTACCATGGGCCAGGATTCAGGCCCCCCTTTAGTCCCGGTTGGTGCCACCAACCGGGACCAAAGGCCGCCGCTTCCCGCCCTTTGGGCTGCTGAAAATTG
>NC_041386.1:732093547-732112092 GCF_002162155.2 Triticum dicoccoides | reverse complement strand
CCCCGTTCGGTCCGGCTCCGGCGACCCCCTTTCCTCCCTGTCCCCTCTCGATCCTCTTCATATAATTTTTTTTCATATGCATATGTTGATTATATGGATGGATGGATGATGTATATGTTCATTATATGGATGGATGGATGATGTATGCTTTTTTTCATATAATTTTTTTAGGCAGATTTTTCGAAATTTTTGTGTATGTATGTTATGTTTATATGTATATATGTATGTTCATATGTATGTATGTTTATATGCAAAGCATATGCAAAGAAAATGTATGAATGGTCATATGCAAAGAAAAATGTATGTATGGTCATATGCAGAGAAAATGTATATATGTATGTTCATATGAAAGAAAAATGTATTTGATCATTATTTTAAAAAAAACAAGCAATACTACTTCATGTATTTTTAAGAAAGGAAGAAGAAGAAAAAGAATGAGAGGAAAAAGGAAATAAGAAGAGGAAGAAAGGAGAAGAAGAGGGGAGAGGAAGAAGAGGAGAAATAAATAAGAAGAAGAAAAAAGAAGAAAAAGAAGAGGAGAAGAAGAAAGGAATAGAGGAGAAGAAGAAAAAATAGAAAAATATTCTATTTTTTCTTCTTCTCCTCTATTCTTTTCTTCTTCTCCTCTTTTTTTTTCTTCTTCTTCTTCCTTCTTCCTTCTTCCTCTTTTCTTCCTTTTTCCTTATTTTCCTTTCTCGAGGGATAAGAAGAAAAAGAAGAGGAGAAGAAGAAAGAAAGGAATAGAGGAGAAAGAAGAAACTTTGACACGAGGGGGGGGGTACCGATACCCCCTCCCCGATAACATTATTTTCCCATGTATATGTATGTTGCGTTGTTGTCGATATAACGAGGGTGTCGAGGATCGCCGAGGGGTCGAGGGTCGGGAACTAGGGTAGAGGGTCGAGGGTCGTTAAGGGGTCAAGGGTCGAAGGTTTCAGGGTCGAGGGTTCCTATAGTGTCAAAGTATTGAAGAAATCCATGGCTTCATCATTAGCCGGAAGTAACCATGGCATGATGGTACGAAGTCCTCCAAAGTTATTCTGGAATGGAGTCCCGGATAGGATAATTTGCCTTTTTGTATGAATCTCAGCAAAGGCCTTTCAAATAACAATATTCGGAAGGTTCTTGCTGAACTTTGTACCAAAAAGCGAATTATCCTATCTGGGACTCCGTTCCAAAATAACTTTGGAGAGCTTCGTACCATCATGCACCTGTTACTTTCGCCTAATGATGAAGACATGGTTTTGTTGAATCCTTTGACACTAGGCAACCTCCCGACCCCTCGGCGATCTTCGACCCCTTGACCCTCGACCGCTTGGCGATCCACGACCCTACCCTACCGCGGGCGTCGATGCCCACGTCACTTGTGGGACATAGATGTAGTGTTCAACACCGACCCCCTCCTGATAGCTTCAACACGTGGGGGGGGTCGATATTACCCCCTCCTAGCTTGAAGCGTTCTCGAGGCCACCCCCTAATCCTTGAAGCGTTGTCGAGGCCACCCCAAACCCTAGAGAAGCAGCATCGAGGCCACTAATATGATTCCTTATTGTGATTAGCTAGCTAGTTCTACGTTTGCCACTAATATATCCATATCTGTCATGTTTGAATAATAATTGCCATGTTGTAAATATTTGTAGAAACTATGGACACCCCCCGAGACGAAGCACAAGAAGCGTTGTTGAGGGACATAATCGCACAAGAAAGTGATGCCGTCTGCGCGTTGATGTTTCTCAACGACAACGATGGTCTGGAAGGAGAGGGTGAAGAAGTAGCTGGCTATGATTTACATGGCTCCGATGACCCAATGCCGGTGCAAGAAGGAGAGGGTGAAGAAGTAGACCGTGAGGACGGCTCCGGTGATCACCAAACCGAGTCCGGCCAGGTATATATATTGGTTAAGCCTGTGCTGACTAGCTAATTGATGCATTCATTGTTTTGGTATATATGTACACATATTAATTAACTCTCGTCTTTGTTCTTTTTTCTAGCCCTCCGGATCGAGCACAACTTCGGTAAAGAGACGAGGCCCGAAGAAAAAGTTGAGCTCGGATGAAAAGTTTGAGATCATACAAATCGCGCGGGACGGCCAACCGATTGAACCCTACCGGACAAAGAAGGCATTTGTTGCTCAGTGCGGGGTTCTGGTTAGGGACAAGATCCCGATCAGCATCCACCAATGGTATAAGCCTAAGAACGAAGACCCTGAGGTGTCTTATGTCAATGATATGCAGAAAAATGATCTTTGGACTGAGCTGAAGTCAAATTTCACCCTACCGCCGAAGGATGATCCGGAGAAGCCAGTTATAGAGCCATTAATCAAGTCTTTTGCTCTGAAGAAGATGGCAGACCTATTTAGGAATTGGAAGAAAGACCTGAATAGGTATGTCGAAAAAAATGAGACACCAGAATTCAAGGGCAAATATGAGAAGATCAGAGATGACTGGCCCGCATTTGTGGCCCACAAGACATCGGAAAAGAGTAAAAAGATGTCGGCGACAAACAAGAGAAATGCTGCGAAGAAGAAGCTTCACCATCGCACGGGGTCAGGTGGCTACCTCGTAGCCCGGCCTAAGTGGGCCAAGGCTGAGAATGATCTGCATGATAAAGGGATCGAACCAGAGACAATGAACTGGCCAGACCGTTGCCGGACTTGGTTCTTTGGGCCGGCGGATCCTTGGACCCTATAACAGGGAAGTGCATTTGGACGGACGAACAATTGGACATACCAGTCAAGAGGCTTCAGCAATATATCGAAGCAGCGCAGCAAGGGACGTTCGTTCCAGACAGGGAGAAGGACGAGCTCACAATGGCCCTCGGCAATCCTGAGCACCCTGGACGGACACGAGGCACGCCAGGCTCCGTTTCGTGGAAGGCTGGATTTCCGGACGCAGGGGGTTACAAAACCCAGGAGAGGAGGAAGAAACTGGAGCAGAGCCAACTGCAGGCGCTGCACAAAAGGGTAATGGGGCTAGAGGAACGAGAAGCAGATCGCAGCAAACGACCTGCCGAAGCTTCCCCCGAAGCTACCCCGCCATCTCAGCGGAGAAGCAGCGTGGCTTCCATCGAGCTGCTTCAGCCAGAGCATGCCTTGACGGCTCCTGCCAGCTATCCCGTGGATGCTATCACGGATGCTGAAAATTGCAACCTTATGGCGCAATGGAGCAATTTGAAGGTCAAGGCGGCTGTTGGCTCAGTTTATCCTACTAAACCCGACTCAACTTTTCACTGCCGGCCGATTCCCGAAGGATATGCTAAGGTGATGGTCGATGAAATAACGGAGGGATTCGAGGATCTCCGGCTTGACCACCCTACCGGTGAAGGGGAGTATCGGCTGGGTTCTGCTCTGAAGACTCCATGCCTATGGCGGAAGGATCTCATCAACCTTACGAACTGGACGCCTCCGCCTCCTCCTCCTCCTCCGGCGAGTCAGGGCACTCCGCCTCCTCCTCCGGCGAGTCAGGGCACTCCGCCTCCTCCACCGCCTCCTCCTCCGGCGAGTGACGATCAGGGCACTCGGCCGGCTCCTTCTCCAGCGCGTGGCGGCACTCCGCCTCCTTCTCCGCCTGCGCCGGCGCGCCCGAGCAGCCAGCCTCCTCCTTCTCCGCCTCGTCAGCAAAGGCGGAAGAGACCCGCCGCCGCTCCGGCTGCTCCGGCGCGTCGTAGTCCTTCTCCTCCGCCTCGTAAGCAAGGAAAGAAGACATCCGCTCCATCTGCTTTGCCGGCGTCTAGCAGTACAGCCAAAGGCGGGAGGAGATACAGATTCGGTCCTTCTCTAAAGACTCCAGAGAAGTTACTGTACGAGAGGAGCGAGGAGGAAAAAGCGAAGATCACGCAGACCGAAGTGGATGACTGGTTTCAAGGGTTGAAAGCAAAGAGACATCCACCTCCGGAGGAGAAGGTAGATCCGGTGAAAGCGAAGCGCACTCTGGCTGCCCTGACAAAACCACCCAAGTCTCCGCCGAAAGGCAACTATGAGCGCATTATTGGAAAGGCATTTGCCGAAGCGGAGAGGTCGGGAAGTACTAAAAGTGATCAAAGGATGAAAGAACGACGAGCTGGGAAACAAATTGCCCAGCTCGGCGAACAAGCGAAGCAATCGTGCCCCCCGCTCAAGGTGCCTGCTAGCGACATCGTCGATCCGAGGATGGTGCCCAGTTATGGCAATCCTACAGATTACCTGCCCGACGATGTACATTATGATTTCTTGGAGGTGCAGATACAAAGATACGAGTACGGGAAGCCTCTCGTCAAAGATGAAAGTTCTCTATCAACGATGATGCGAAGATTGCATGATTGGTACATGAAAACCTGCAAAGAGTCTGAGGGGAGGAGTACTTTGTATGTGAGAGTTAAAAAGGAGCATGACCTCCTTGGAATTGAACTGTTGCCTATTCCATTTGAGGAGTTCTATTAGTTTTTCAATCAATTGGCCATCGATAAATCAACGGTCACCTGCTACTGTCTGTAAGTAGTACTACTTCTGTCATTAAGTCTCTCTATATAACTCAGCCCTTTCATTGCATGTATCTATAATTATCCTCACTATATAGACATCGGAGGGGGCTAGGGTTACATAGAGTCGGTTATAGAGAAGGAAATCTACATATCCGAATCGCCAAGCTTGCCTTCCACGCAAAGGAGAGTCCCATCCGGACACGGGATGAAGTCTTCAATCTTCAATCTTCATAGTCCAACAATCCGGCCAAAGTATATAGTCCCGCTGTCCGAATACCCCCTAATCCAGGACTCCCTCAGTAGCCCCTGAACCAGGCTTCAATGATGATGAGTCCGGCGCGCAGATTGTTTTCGGCATTACAAGGCGGGTTCCTCCTCCGAATACTCCATAGAAGATTTTAAACACGAGAATCGTGTCCGGCTCTGCAAAACAAATTCCACATACCACCGTAGAGAGAACAATATTCCACAATTCTAATCTGGCTCTGGATTTCATCCTTCACATCTCGTTGTTTATCGTCGTGTGTGAAGCCTTCCTCCACGTCACCCCACACTTCGGCCTGTGGCTCAAGACCTTCAATGTGAAGCTGAAGATGATTGACGGGTGACACGCGGAGTGCAGAGGTGCTATAATAAGCAAAGGCGTCGATGCCCCATGGCCCAAGGGTTCCTTCCCGGAGGTGTCCGACTTATGGCAACGGGAGTGGATCTATATCACAGCTCCCCGAGGCACAAAGTGGGCGGCTGCCCCTGCCTTCCGCTCGGGCCCTCCACCTCAACTAGCATCATGGGTCAACAAGGGACTGGACTGGGGGCCTGCTAATGACGTACCTACATTGCAAAGCCGCATTCGGGATCTTCTTAAGAGGGATGTCAGCCTCGTCAAAATAATTCAAGTAATGCTAGTCCGTCGGATCCTGCCGTGCAAACGTCGAACTCTCCGGATGTCGGAGTTCAACCAAGAAGGACCGCGAAGTATTCAGCACTTCTTCGGCATGACGCTCGAAGGGATGTATCGGTTATTCTTCGGATCACGAATAAAGTGTCCGGACACCACTGAGGACGCGGGCCTGAACTGCAATCATCCGGATACCCAAGTAAGTAACTCCGCAACCGAACATGCTGTTTATGTTTATCATAACATTATTCTGGCCAGGACTGGCTAAGGAAGGCGGAGAGGATTAGGTGTTCGGCCCCTCTTCCCGAAGGCTTGCCGGATCCTTTATTAACCAGGATGCTTGAGCGCGGACTATATCAGGTGCCATCAGGAGAGGATGAGGGGAGGGATAGAGAAGGCGAAAGCGGACTTCATACATTGTACATCCAGACTGGGGGAATTGATGTCTCCAAGAAGGAGGATGAATGGGGAGGTGAATCTAAAATCCCCTCCCCTCACAGGAAGAAAAGGGCCGCCTCTGAAGAATTGGAGACGGAGGTTTCCAAACGAGGGAGGAAACCCTTGCCAGGGGGCCCTTCCCCGGAGGGCGTCTTCACCGCACAGCGCCCGCAAGGGGGCCCGCCCTCCACCGAGCCGTAAGTGAATCAAAAGTACTTTGGTGGATATATCCTGTTTTATCTCTGGGAATAATAACCGAGACCCATCTCTTGCAGTCCGGCTCGTAGCCCTTCTCAACAGAGCTCGTCTTTGGGGGATCTTCTTCCGGAGATGATGGAGAGCGAAACGCCTCCTCCTGCCTCTCCGCCCCATGGGGCAGACGACCCCGAGGTGTCATCACTGAGGATTTCTCCTGATCCGCCAAGGCCAGAAGTTAACACTTCGGCCGCCTGAAGCCCGGAGCATTCGGCTCCCAAGGAGAGCTACAGGAAGAGTCCGGGGTTGTCCGGCACGCAGCCGGACACACTGATGGGTATTCTGGAGCAAGCGGCTATCCCAGAGGCGCATCGTACCTTAATGGGTACGGTGTTTGAGAGGATTTCGTAAAAGCTGGTTGGATGAAGCTTTTACGAGCCTACTCAAAGGATTTGCGGTACACAAAGTAATATGTGTATTTTCAGCTGTACCACACATGCTAGGTGTGCTCTGTATAGATAGTAGCCCCTGAGACTCTGGTTGCCATCCTGAGGTGACAGAAAGAGGATCATAATCCCAGGTAATCACCGCAGTGCTTTTATGTACAGGCGGCTAAGGGTCCGGCGGCTGGCCGGACTGCTGATTTTGCCGAACTAAAGCGGCAGCTTGACGTGGCGGATGCCGACATCGGCTTGTGAACAAGCGGCTTGACGAGGCCCAGGGTATGTATTTTCGGCTTGTCAACAAATATTAATAGGAGCATGATGCTAGTATCTATAATATGTTGTGACTGCAGATGGAGTTGCTGCCATGGAGACCCTTAGGGAGGAGCTTGCCCGAGGCAAGGAGCAAGCCAGGAGAAGTGATGCGGCTTCCCTAAAGGCGGCCGAGGAGTTGAGAGCCGATCAGGCTGCTCATCGCTAGAGCGAAGATAAAATAGCCAAGATGGTTGTTGAGCTTAAGGATGCCGCCGGCCGTTATGAGCTCCTTGAAAAGGAAAATCAAGTGAAAGCGACTGACCTGAATAAGGCCTTGGAAGCAGCTAAGGAGACTCGCTCTGAGATCAGAGCGGCAAAGGAGGAGCTTCATCAAGCCGGAGATATCACGACTGGGAAGCCCTTTCTGTTGCGGATGAAGTTCAGAGACCGAAGTATGCCCCTCTGGATCAATTATGGAGTGCTGAGGACGCGTACTTGGAATTGGCCAAGAGTGCTGCTGATGCGACTGAATATTTCAAAGATCAGAAAGATCAAGAGATAGAACGGTTGTTCTAGTCGCAGTTCAGTGCTCCAAAGCATCCGCTGCTTTTGAATGAACTAATGGCCGAGTGGGCCGAGCTCCAAGGTCATCCGGGCTTTCCATGAGGTCTGTCGTGGACCATCTTTGGCCGAAGGGACCAAGGCCAGACAGTTATTTTGGTTTAGTGCAACAATTCCTTGGTGTTGTTTCGCATATCAACACTGAGAAGAGTTCGGCATGCATAGAGGGTGCGCGGATGGCTCTTGCCTGTGTCAAGACATACTGGGCAGGGATGGAGGCCACTTCTATTGCGACCCGGGGTCCGGCGGGAGGCCAAGACCCAGCCGAGCACTATTTTGAAGAAGTCCTAGAAGGTGCCCGCTTAATAGAGGCGCAGTGCTCGAAGAGTACCATGTTCGAGTGACATGTATCTGAATTGTAAAGACAATGCGATATTGATTATAAAGGTTGTGTTTATACTTTTGCCTGAAAGTATTGTAGTGCCTCTTGTGCGGCCGTTTATGTATGTATGTATATAGCCTGAAAGTTAGCAGTCGTCGGCTTCCGCCCCCACGCGTATAATGCGGGGGTGTTCGAAAAAGCGCGTAATCACACTTGATCCAACGTCTTGGTCCATTAAGGACGTGATAGCACGGCGAACCAGGCAATCAGACTATATAGCTTTAACACTTTCACTTAGCCATAGGAGTTTGATGGTGGGGCTACTATATAGCCCCTGGTACATTCGCGTTCATCTGAATATGGTGTGCGTACGTACGTGACCGGGAAACCGGTCCTTCGTTAATGCGAAGGAATAGCGAAGATTCTGCTGAGTCATCGAGTGGTTGACCAGTATCTTGCTTTATCATGACAGTTAGTTTTCGGCTTTCTCTACTGAGGTGCTCATCCAGATGAACCAGGGCACAATCGCAGTAGTTCTCCCGATGCCGCCTTAGCTGATAGAGCGGAACGTAAGGTAGCAAAACACGGGAGCCGAGCAAACCAAACATTCGACCAAAGACATGATTCAGAGCTGATGCATATAAGGCCAAAATTGCGACGCCGAACACTCCCTAAGGTATTCGGACTTTATGACATATACTGGGATGAGTAACGCCCTCGATAATGAGCCCTGAATTTCCAGATACATGCATTGGTCTGGCGTGCCGAAATGCCAATAACGCCAGCATCCCTCCCGGTTGTGTTCAGTAACCGGAGGGTATGAAGCAACAAGAGACAGTAAAAAAGGTTTACGCAGGGTCTTAATCTAAAAAGAAACCTTTGAGTGGGGCCCTGCTGCACGTCTGCGCCCGTGTCTCCGTTGTGCCGTATCCTGGAAGGGTGTAGCACGATGATCATCTGTAGAAAGGAAAAACCCAGGTGAAAGACTTCGTGCGAAGAGTTGGTTAATCTGAACAAACCATGAAAATGCAATATGTTATTGTATTAAAAGGGTCGAGCCGAACTATGGGCTCCTTTTTTTTGCGAGTAGCCCCTGGCACCACGTATGGGGGTATATCTATCAACCCAAGCTCAGGTTCATCTAAGCTGTTACACCTGGTGGGGTGCCTGAAGGAAATATGCCCTAGAGGCAATAATAAAGTTATTATTTATTTCCTTATATCATGATAAATGTTTATTATTCATGCTAGAATTGTATTAACCGGAAACATAATACATGTGTGAATACATAGACAAACATAGTGTCACTAGTATGCCTCTACTTGACTAGCTCGTTAATCAAAGATGGATATGTTTCCTAACCATAGACATAAGTTGTCATTTGATTAATGGGATCACATCGTTAGAAGAATAATGTGATTGACTTGACCCATTCCGTTAGCTTAGCAGTTGATCGTTTAGTATGTTGCTATAGCTTTCTTCAGTACTTATACATGTTCCTATGACTATGAGATTATGTAACTCCCGTTTGTCGGAGGAACACTTTGTGTGCTACCAAATGTCACAACGTAACTGGATGATTATAAAGGAGCTCTACTGGTGTCTCCAAAAGGTACATGTTGAGTTGGCGTGTTTCGAGATTAGGTTTTGTCACTCCGATTATCGGAGAGGTATCTCTGGGCCCTCTCGGTAATGCACATCACTATAACCTTGCAAGCAATGTAGCTAATGAGTTAGTTACAGAATGATGCATTACATAACGAGTAAAGAGACTTGCCGGTAATGAGATAGAACTAGGTATTGAGATACCGACGATTGAATCCCCGACAAGTAACATACCGATGACAAAGGGAACAACGTATGCTGTTATGCGGTTTGACCGATAAAGATCTTCATAGAATATGTAGGAGCCAATATGAGCATCCAGGTTCCGCTATTGGTTATTGACCGGAGACATGTCTCGGTCATGTCTACATAGTTCTCGAACCCGTAGGGTCCGCACGCTTAAAGTTTCAATGACGATTATATTATAACTTTATGAGTTTTGATGTACCGAAGGTTGTTCGGAGTCTCGGATATGATCACGGACATGACGAGGAGTCTCGAAATGGTCGAGACATGAAGATTGATATATTGGAAGCCTATATTTGGATATCGGAGGTGTTCCGGGTGAAATCGGGATTTTACCGGAGTACTGGGAGGTTACCGGAACCCACCGGGGGCTTAATGGGCCATAGTGGGCCTTAGTGGAGAAGAGGAGAGGAGGCCAGGGCAGGGACGCGCGCCCCTCCCCCCTAGTCCGAATAGGACAAGGAGAGGGGGGCGGCGCCCCCCCTTTCCTTCCTCTCTCTCCCTCCTCTTTCCCCCTTCTCCTAATCCAACAAGGAAGGAGGGAGTCCTACTCCCGGTGGGAGTAGGACTCCCCTTGGCGCGCCTCCTCCCTGGATGGCTGCCCCCTCCCCCCTTGCTCCTTTATATACGGGGGCAGGGGGCACCTCTAGACACAAAAACAGATCATTGATCTCTTAGCCGTGTGCGGTGCCCCCCTCCACCATAGTCCTCCTCGATAATATTGTAGCGGTGCTTAGGCGAAGCCCTCCAACGGTAGAACATCATCATCGTCACCACGCCGTCGTGCTGACGAAACTCTCCCTCGACACTCGGCTGGATCGGAGTTCGAGGGACGTCATCGAGCTGAATGTGTGCTAGAACTCGGAGCCATGTTTTCGGTGCTTGATCGGTCGGGCCGTGAAGACGTACGACTACATCAACCGCGTTGTTCTAACGCTTCCGCTCTCGGTCTACGAGGGTACGTGGACAACACTCTCCCCTCTCGTTGCTATGCATCACCATGATCTTGCGTGTGCGTAGGAATTTTTTTGAAATTACTATGTTTCCCCAACAGTGTCGGACTCGTCTAACCTTGTCCGTGGTCCTGACGACTGATTGTTTATTCTGGTTGGAGGGGCTGCTCAATGTTTGGCTACTAGAGCCGCCACATATTCTTCCGCATGTAAGGAACGCTTTGTATTTCCGCTAACTGTAATGACGCCGCATGGACCGGGCATCTTAAGTTTAAGGTAGGCGTAGTGCCGTACTGCATTAAAACGAGTGAAGGACGTTCTTCCGAGTAGTGCATGATAGCCACTTCGGAATGGAGCGATGTCGAAGAGTATTTCTTCGCTTCTGAATTTCTCGAGGGAACCGAATACAACCTCTAGTACTAGAGATCCCGTACAGCGGGCCTCGACGCTTGGTATCACTCCTTTAAAGGTAGTATTACTTTGGCTAATTCTTGACGGGTCTATCCCCATTTTGCGGATGGTGTCCTGGTATATCAGGTTAAGACTACTGCCGCCGTCCATAAGGACTCGAGTGAGATGGTATCCATCGATTATTGGGTCGAGCACCAAGGCAGCTGATCCTCCGTGCCAGATACTAGTCGGATGATCCCTGCGATCAAAAGTGATCGGGCAGGCCGACCAGGGATTGAATTTTGGGGCGATGGGCTCTACAGCGTATACGTCTCGGAGTGCGCGTTTGTGCCTTCTCTTTGGAATGTGAGTTGCGTAAATCATATTCACTGTTTTGACTTCTGGTGGGAATTTTTTCTGTCCCCCAGTGTTCGGCTGGCGAGGTTCTTCCTCGTCTTCACTTGGCGTCTCCCTCCCCTTGTGTTCGGCATTTAGCTTGCTGGTCTGCTTGAAAACCCAGCACTCTCTATGGGTGTGGTTTGCAGGTTTTGGGGGGTGCCATGAATCTGACATAACTTGTCTAGAATCTTATTTAGGCTGGACGGTCCATCTCTAATGCCTTTAAATGGCTTCTTCCATTGACCGGGTCGAGAGCTCCTGAATCCGGCGTTGACCGTCATGTTATCTGGGCTGTCTTCATTTTTTCAACGCTTGGTTTTATTGCGTCGAGGCTTCCCGTTTCCCATCCCTGACTTCGGATGTGCCTGGGTCACTGGTGCTGCTACGGGCCAACCAGCTGTCCTCGCCCGCGCAAAAGCGGGTCATAAGGCTTGTAAGGGCTGCCATTGTCCTTGGCTTTTCTTGGCCGAGGTGTTTGGCGAGCAATTCGTCTCGGATACTGTGCTTGAAATCCGCTAAGGCTTCGGCATCCGGACAATCAACGATTTGATTCTTCTTAGTAAGAAATTTGTTCCAAAGTTTCGGGCTGACTCTCCGGGCTGTTGAATTATGTGACTTAAATCGTCTGCATCCGGAGGTCGTACATAGGTCCCTTGAAAATTGGCCCTGAAAGCATCCTCAAGTTCCTCCCAACTTCCAATGGAGTTTTCGGGGAGGCTTTTCAACCAATGCCGAGCTGGTCCTTTTAACTTGAGGGGTAGGTATTTAATGGCATGGAGATCGTCTCCACGAGCCATGTGGATATGGAGGATAAAGTCCTCAATCCAAACCCAGGGTTTGTCGTTCTGTCGTATGCCTCTATATTTACGGGCTTAAATCCCTCTAGAAATTCATGATCGAGCACCTCATCGGTGAAGCACAGGGGGTGCGCGGGACCCATGTATTTGGATGTGTCATGGCATGCTGTCGACGGTTGTTGTGTTCGGTGTTGATTCCGAGCTGGTATTCCATCGGTACGATCGCTTTGTGGCTGTGATCCTGCGCTGGAGCACGTTTTCTAGATCCATAGATGGACGTGGCTACACTGGCTTTTTTATCCAAGAGGTCACGTAAATCTTGTGCTAACTTGTGTGCGGCATCAGTAGCCGCTCTGTCGCGGCCACGGGGTGGTCGGTCCGGCTGATCGGCCGTATTGTTTTTCGGCGGAATGGGCTCTATGGCCTCATCGTCGAATTCGGGCAGCAGCTTGCGCTTTGGGTAGCTCTTTGTGTGGCGATCATCACCATATTTTTCTTCAGTGTCGAGCACTTTGTTCCATCTGCGGTTGAGCGTATCCTGCACGACTTTAAGCCTTTGCTTCTGCTTCTTCAAGCTCCTCGCCGTGGCAATAAGCCTTCGATGGAGGTTCTCTTGTCCCAAGTGTTTCTTCGGGATGATGAATGCATCATCGTCCGGACTGTTCACCTCTCCGGAGATGGGTTGGTGAATTTTACCCTCGGGATCGGCATCGTCTGACATTGGCTCCAGACTATGTGTACCGTCCCCTGGCTCATCCTGCTCCATCACTGGATCCATGGGTCTTTGTTTCCATTGGAGTCGACCGAAGTGTTATTCTTTCTTGCGTTGTTTTTACTGTGACTGGATTTAGAGCGGTGCCTACAGCGTCGCTTTGGTGGTTTATCGAGGGGACTATCCTTCATTGTATCATCGCCATCGCCTTCTTTTCGCGTGTCCACCATATATATATCATATGATGAGGTGGCAGTCCAGCGCCCGGTGGGCGGTGGTTCCTATTCTTTTCCTGCATCGCCGTAAATACCGTCGATGTCTTCAGAGTCCAAATCCAGCGTGTCGGTTAAGTCATTGACAGTGGCTGAAGTGGGTGGTGGGCGGGGAATGAATTTCTTCGTCGTCCGCTTCCCGCTCAAGCCGGACATAGTTCGGCCAAGAGTCTCCTGACAAAGAGAGAGACCTTAATGAGCTTAGCACATCACCCAAGGGCGAGTGCAGAAAGATATCCGCGGAGGTGAACTCAATGACCGGCGCCCAATCAGATTCAATAGGCACGGGCGTACGCGGTTCAGATCCTGTAGCCGGAGATGAGTCTGAGGGTCCGATGGTACCGACCTCATAGGAGGTGGGATCAGTGTTTGGCTCGAAGGCCGATGAGTGTGCGGCCTCCGTGGTGGGGTCCATCCACCCATCCTCGGATGGCACAATCTGCTCTGGATTGTTTCCCGTGGCAGCCGTAGGCGCGATCCCCCGAATACTGTCTGATGGCAGATCTAAGTCATGCTCATTGTGACTGTTTGGTGCACCCGACACGGGCTCGAATCCGTCGAAGATCAAGTCTCCGCGGATGTGGTAGTGTAGTTCAAGCTTCCAAACCTGACCTGATGGCCAGTGGCATAGCTATCGATCTGCTCCAGATGGCCAAGCGAATTGGCCCGCAGTGCGAAGCCGCCAAATATGAAGATCTGTCCAGGGAGAAAAACCTCCTCCTGGACCTCGTCATTGAAGATGATTGAAGGAGCCATCAAGCCTTATTGTGACGACACCGCGGAACTCTCAATGAAAGCACCAATGTCGGTGTCAAAACCGGCGGATCTTGGGTAGGGGGTCCCGAACTGTGCGTCTAAGGCTAATGGTAACAGGAGTCTGGGGACATGATATTTACCCAGGTTCGGGCCCTCTCGATGGAGGTAATACCCTACTTCCTGCTTGATTGATCTTGATGATATGAGTATTAGAAGAGTTGATCTACCACAAGATCGTAGAGGCTAAACCCTAGAAGCTAGCCTATGATTATGATTGTTGTTGTCCTACGGACTAAACCCTCTGGTTTATATAGACACCGGAGGGGGCTAGGGTTACACAGAGTCGGTTACAGAGAAGGAGATCTACATATCGGAATTGCCAAGCTTGCCTTCCACGCAAAGGAGAGTCCCATCCGGACACGGGATGAAGTCTGCAATCTTGTATCTTCACTGTCCAACAGTCCGGCCAAAGTATATAGTCCGGCTGTCCGAATACCCCCTAATCCAGGACTCCCTCAATGGTGATCGGGCAATTGAGGATGCGCCCCAGGTCGAGCCCGAGCCCACACTCGTGCCCATGCTAGTTGTCAGCTTTACTATGGCGCGGGCGCAGAAGCACTACAAGGTTGTCATGGCAGAGAATGATACATTTCAAATGTATCTATAACTTTTTTTATTGTTGTGTGCTATTATATTATCACTTTTGCATACTTATTATAACAATATATATAATTTTTTAGACCAACCCATTAATTCAGCCAGTTGATGTTGTATGCATGATTTTGACTTTTCAGAAATCAATATCTATGGAGGTCAAAAAATCTTGAGGATTTAATAAGTTTTTTTTTCCAAGATACGAGGAGTCCAGTAAGTGTCGGGACCTGCCAGGGGGCTAGGCAAGGGCCCGGCTTGGCCTGGAGGCTCCCTTACGTTCATTCTTTCGTCTATAAATCATATATTTTGCGACACCTTTTGTACCATTTTTTTCTTTATCTTTTTGTCGTCGCAAGTTCCTGTTCCAAGGAGATCCAATCTAGAGGCCACTTCTGGCACCCTGTTGGAGGGGGAATCCATCATCAGAGGCTTCTTCATCAACGTCATTGCCTCCATGACCATGTGTGAGTAGTTTTCTTAGGACCTTACAGTCTATGGCAGTGACTAGATGGCATCTTCTCTTTATTGTGATTCAATACAAAGTTCCAATGAGCTGCCCCACATGATTGGGATCAATATGATCTAATCAGTGGTGTGTTTGTTGGGATATGATGAATTGCCACTTTATGATCAGATTTTTCATTGAATTATATTGAATCTTTTGAAGTTTCTTTGTTGTATAATTAAGTAGCTATGTATGCTTTCAAGATTGATAGGTACTAGAAGGGTAGGAGCGCTTTGCTGCGCCCGTAATGAGCAATGAAGAATCAAACATGCCCTATTGCCGCCAAAATACTTAAGCTTCTTTTAGGTATGTGATACCACCAGTTCATTTCATAGGAAGAACATGTTATATATGTGGCTAGGCAGAGAAATTGTGGTGGAAAACCAAGGTAGAAAAAAGAAAAACTCAAAAACTCAAACAGAACATAAAGGGATAACTCCTGATGAATGGGCAATACGCCTAGCTTATTGTAATGTTGAAGTACATAACTTCTCATTTCATTCAAATGTAATCATGGATGCATCACAACATAAAGCAAGAAAATGTGCACCGCTATTTCCTAAATGCACTGAACAACATTCAGTATCAACCACTCTCGACATTTATTGCATTTTCGCTCGTGTCACCGTTCTTTGGCAAAGTGCAATCACAGACAATAAAGTTAACCAATACTGGGTAAAAGGTAGTACTTTTTGTAGTCTTGATAACCAATAGTAATAAATATAGTTGCAAATTCTTTGGTTTCTAAGAGTATAATAAGCTCTAGCATAATGTTTCTTTGTTATACATGGACATAGAAGGGAAAAACTAATTGCAACAAATACATGGAACAATTCGTAAGGAAGGGGAGAAATAATCAGTACATAATGTGAGAATAACCTGCTAAAAAATATGTGCACATGTGCCCAAAAGTGTATGTTCCCATCAAATAACACCTGATAACTCATATAGGCATACAATTTAGATCTAACATTTTATTTCAACAATACTTCTATTCAGCGGCATCAACTTGATAAGTATATTGGGATTCAGTTTACTTGGTGGTAATTTAACATAATGTAGCGTAACTGATTGACCAAACTAAGCTCTATTATGGCATGACTTGAAAAGGGGAACCTTTTTTCTTTAAACAAATGCTTACTGTACTATATTGGCCTTTGAGACACATAAGTGCAATTCCTTGAGTTGGCAAAAAATATAAGGACAAAACCACAAGAATCGATGAATAGTTGTTTTTGCTTCAGTCCGTCCCAAAATAAGTGTCTGAACTTTAGTACACCTTTGTACTAAAGTTAGTACAAAGTTGAGACACTTATTTTAGGATGAAGTATGATTTTGGGTCTAATAAATTAAGAGTGAGCACACAACATGAAAGGATTGGTGTGTCAGATAATAGTTAATGAAGCAGATATGTAATGAAACATTGGAAAAATGTTATTATTAATTGCATAATCTAGGGTAATATAACTAACCAATAACAATATTGTGATTTAAATAATTATTTACAAATTAGGTCTTCCTTATCAGGAGAACATCATCAAGAAAGCGAACTAATTCCATCATGTACTAAATACTTCCAGTTGAGAAGAACATCGTGATGATAGTAATTAAATCAAACCGCACTATGCAAAGCAGTCAGCCAAAGATGTCAACATCACTATAATGTATAGCATGTCATGGATTATTTTCCACATAAAGTAAAAAATGCGGGGTATCTTAAGATCATAATTATAGCTCAAAGAAAATGTATAATGTCTGGTGGCTAGGAAAATGATATAAATTTGAAAAATTAACATCCCAACATTTAGGTGATAAGTCTCCTTCGAGAGAATTAAGATTTCTTTATTGTAAACATGGTAAATCTTAATCGGGCTCAATGCAGAGATCGAACATAGGGCAACTATGCAAGTGTAGCGAATCCTGACTCTTTCTAATAATAATTGTTGGATATTTTCTCTTTACACTCAGAGCAAATTTGCAAGTGTTGTCTGTCATGATATTTATATTTTATTGGATTATCAATTTCATCCATTTATAATAAACATTTTTAATTCTTTACATTTCACTATCATGATATTTTCAATTGTTTTTAATTAATATATAACATTGAGTATATGTTTTATTATTTTGTCTATTAATACGGAATACACAATTGCATTGGTACTAATAATATCAAACTTTATCATTTACAACTCAAACATGTATAATCATGAACACAACAATGATATATTGAAACTATAATTTGTTGTGTAAAAATGTATTGTTTGTTCATCTATTTTTAGTTTGGACATTTGTTAAATCAAATTTCTTTTGAACCTAAACAAAGCATAAAATATCACAAAAACATTTCCATCACAGAACAATTTGTGCTACTTAAATAGGTATTCTAGTGTCTTTATACATTTCTATTTAATATATTCAAGTATCATGGTAGAGGCTTCTATAATGCACACGTCTAAAATATATTTTAATAAAGGTTCATAGAATATAAGAATGTTGCTTTCTCTTAGCTAATAGAAAATTCTCATCAAAAAAACTAATAGAAAAATCAAGAATATACAAGCATGTCCACGGGTGGTTCGTCAATGTTTTCTGGTCGTTGTAGCTAAGGTAGCCCCGCCCTGCCAAGTACGGCGAGGTAGACACCAGTCTTTTTTGCTTCGAGATATTTTTCCGGAGGTGAGCTGCGTGATCGGTGGGATCCACGTCCATGTTGGCCCTGATGTGCCATGGAATGTTCAAATTGGTAAAGAGAAGTTTGTTAGTGAGGCTTGGTGAGGTTTTTGGGGCAATACATCATCAGACCAGTTCTAGCTTTTGTCACTTGCTTTCTGAAAGAAGCGGTTCCCATTGTGAAGACCATCATCACTGCATACTGTTTTGAGATTAATAGTAAAGAGAAGTTCAATCAAAAATAATGATCTGAAGATTAACAAGTCATAACTCAGAGGTGGTAACAGATTTGCAATTTTCATAGGTCCCATCTATTGGGGAACGTAGTAATTTCAAAATAATTCCTACGCACATGCAATATCATGGCGATGCATAGCAACGAGAGGGGAGAGTGTTGTCTACGTACCCTCGTAGACCGAAAGCGGAAGCGTTAGCACAACGTGGTTGATGTAGTCGTACGTCCTCACGGCCCGACCAATCAAGCACCGAAAGCACGGCACCTCCGAGTTCCTGCACACGTTCAGCTTGATGACGTTCCTCGAACTCCGATCCAGCCGAGTGTTGAGGGAGAGTTCCGTCAGCACGATGGCGTGGTGACGATGATGATGTTCTACCGACGCAGGGCTTCGCCTAAGCACCGCTACATTATTATCAAGGTGGAATATGGTGGAGGGGGCACCGCACACGGCTAATAGATCTCAAGGATCAATAGTTGTTGTGTCTAGAGGTGCCCCCTGCCCCCATATATAAAGGATCAAGGGGGAGGGGCGGCCGGCCAGGAGGAGGCGCGCTAGGGAGGAGTCCTACTCCCACCGGGAGTAGGACTCCCTCCTTTCCTAGTTCAAGTAGGAGAGGGGAAGGAAGGGAGAGAGGAGAGGAAGGAAGGGGGGCGCCGCCCCCCTCCCCTTGTCCGGCCTGCCCTGGCCACCCCTCCTCTTCTCCACTTTGGGCCC
>NC_041386.1:732079551-732093334 GCF_002162155.2 Triticum dicoccoides | reverse complement strand
CCGTTAACCCCCCGGTACTCCGGTATATATCTGATAACCCCCGGAACCATTCCGGTGTCCAAATATAGTCGTCCAATATATCAATCTTCATGTCTCGGCCATTTCGAGACTCCTCGTCATTTCCGTGATCACATCCCGGACTCCGAACTATCTTCGGTACATCAAAACACATGAACTCATAATATAACTGCCATCTAACTTTAAGCGTGCGGACCCTATGGGTTCGAGAACTATGTAGACATGACCGAGACATGTTTCCGGTCAATAACGAATAGCAGAACCTGGATGCTCATATTGGCTCCTAAATATCCTACGAAGATCTTTATCGGTCAAACTGCATAACAACATACGTTGTTCCTTTTGTCATCGGTATGTTACTTGCCCGAGATTCGATCGTCGGTATCTCAATACCTAGTTCAAACTCGTTACCGGCAAGTCTCTTTACTCGTTACGTAATGCATCATCCCGCAAATAACTCATTAGTCACATTGCTTGAAAGGCTTATAGTGATGTGCATTACCGAGAGGGCCCAGAGATACCTTTCCGACAATCGGAGTGACAAATCCTAATCTTGAAATACGCCAACTCAACATGTACCTTCGGAGACACCTGGAGAGCTCCTTTATAATCACCCAGTTAAGTTGTGACGTTTGGTAGCACACAAAGTGTTCCTCCGATAAACGGGAGTTACATAATCTCATAGTCATAGGAACATGTATAAGTACTGAAGAAAGCTATAGCAACATACTAAACGATCAAGTGCTAAGCTAACGGAATGGGTCAAGTCAATCACATCATTCTTCTAACGATGTGATCCCATTAATCAAATGACAACTTATGTCTATGGTTAGGAAACATATCCATCTTTGATTAACGAGCTAGTCAAGTAGAGGCATACTAGTGACACTATGTTTGTCTATGTATTCACACATGTATTATGTTTCCGGTTAATACAATTCTAGCATGAATAATAAACATTTATAATGATATAAGGAAATAAATAATAACTTTATTATTGCCTCAAGGGCATATTTCCTTCAGTCTCCCACTTGCACTAGAGTCAATAATCTAGATTACACAGTAATGATTCTAACACCCTTGGAGCCTTGGTGTTGATCATGTTTTGCTCGTGGAAGAGGTTTAGTCAACGGGTCTGCAACATTCAGATCCGTGTGTATCTTGCAAATCTCTATGTCTCCCACCTGGACTTGGTCCCGGATGGAATTGAAGCGTCTCTTGATGTGCTTGGTCCTCTTGTGAAATCTAGATTCCTTTGCCAAGGCAATTGCACCAGTATTGTCACAGAAGATTTTCATTGGTCCCGATGCACTACGTATGACACCTAGATCGGATATGAATTCCTTCATCCAGACTCCTTCATTTGCTGCTTCCGAAGAAGCTATGTACTCCGCTTCGCATGTAGATCCCGCCACGACGCTTTGTTTAGAACTGCACCAACTGACAGCTCCACCGTTCAACATAAACACGTATCCGGTTTGCGATTTAGAATCGTCCAGATCAGTGTCAAAGCTTGCATTGACGTAACCATTTACGCCTAGCTCTTTGTCACCTCCATAAACGAGAAACATATCCTTAGTCCTTTTCAGGTATTTCAGGATATTCTTGATCGCTGTCAAGTGATCCACTCCTGGATTACTTTGGTACCTCCCTGCTAAACTTATTGCTAAGCATACATCAGGGCAGGTACACAGCATTGCATACATGATAGAGCCTATGGCTGAAGCATAGGGAACATATTTCATTTTCTCTCTATCTTCTGCTGTGGTCGGGCATTGAGTCTGACTCAACTTCACACCTTGTAATACAGGCAAGAACCCTTTCTTTGCTTGATCCATTTTGAACTTTTTCAAAACTTTATCAAGGTATGTGCTTTGTGAAAGTCCAATTAAGTGTCTTGATCTATCTCTATAGATCTTGATGCCTAATATGTAAGCAGCTTCACCGAGGTCTTTCATTGCAAAACTTTTATTCAAGTATCCTTTTATGCTATCCAGAAATTCTATATCATTTCCAATCAACAATATGGCGTCTACATATAATATCAGAAATGCTACAGAGCTCCTACTCACTTTCTTGTAAATACAGGCTTCTCCAAAAGTCTGTATAAAACCATATGCTTTGATCACACTATCAAAACGTTTATTCCAACTCCGAGAGGCTTGCACCAGTCCATAAATGGATCGCTGGAGCTTGCACACTTTGTTAGTACTTTTTTGATTGACAAAACCTTCTGGTTGCATCATATACAACTCTTCTTCCAGAAATCCTTTCAGGAATGCAGTTTTGACATCCATTTGCCATATTTCATAATCATAAAATGCGGCAATTGTTAACATGATTCGGACAGACTTAAGCATCGCTACGGGTGAGAAAGTCTCATCGTAGTCAACTCCTTGAACTTGTCGAAAACCTTTTGCAACAAGTCGAGCTTTGTAGACAGTTACATTACCATCAGCGTCAGTTCTTGAAGATCCATTTATTCTCGATGGCTTGCCGATCATCGGGCAAGTCAACCAAAGTCCATACTTTGTTCTCATACATGGAACCCATCTCAGATTTCATGGCCTCAGGCCATTTTGCGGAATTTGGCCTCATCATCGCTTCCTCATAGTTCATAGGTTCGTCATGGTCAAGTAACATGAGCTCTAGAATAGGATTACCGTACCACTCTGGTGCGGATCTTACTCTGGTTGACCTACGAGGCTCGGTAGTAACTTGATCTGAAGTTTCATGATCATTATCATTATCTTCCTCACTAATTGGTGTAGTTGTCACAGGAACCGATTTTTGTGATGAACTACTTTCCAATAAGGGAGCAGGTATAGTTACCTCATCAAGTTCTACTTTCCTCCCACTCACTTCTTTCGAGAGAAATTCCTTCTCTAGAAAGGATCCGAATTTAGCAACAAAAGTCTTGCCTTCAGATATGTGATAGAAGGTGTACCAATAGTCTCCTTTGGGTATCCTATGAAGACACATTTCCCCAATTTGTGTTCGAGCTTATCTGGTTGAAGTTTCTTCACATAAGCATCGCAGCCCCAAACTTTATGAAACGACAACTTTGGTTTCTTGCCAAACCACAGTTCATAAGGCGTCGTCTAAACGGATTTTGATGGTGCCCTATTTAACGTGAATGTGGCCGTCTCTAAAGCATAACCCCAAAACGATAGCGGTAACTCAGTAAGAGACATCATAGATTGCCCCATATCTATTAAAGTACGATTACGATGTTCGGACACACCATTACGTTTGATGTTCCGGGTGGTGTGAGTTGCGAAACTATTCCACATTGTTTCAAATGTAAAACAAACTCGTAACTCAAATATTCTTCTCCATGATCAGATCGTAGAAAATTTATTTTCTTGTTACGATGATTTTCCACTTCACTCTGAAATTCTTTGAACTTTTCAAATGTTTCAGACTTATGTTTCATTAAGTAGATATACCCATATCTGCTTAAATAATCTATTAAGCTGAGAAAATAACGATACCCGCCGCGAGCCTCAATGTTCATTGGACCACATACATCAGTATGTATGATTTCCAACAAATCTGTTGCTCGCTCCATAGTTCCGGAGAACGGCGTTTTAGTCATCTTGCCCATGAGGCATGGTTCGCAAGTACCAAGTGATTCATAATCCAGTGATTCCAGAAGTCCATCAGTACGGAGTTTCTTCATGCGCTTTACACCAATATGACCCAAACGGCAGTCCCACAAATAAGTTGCACTATCATTATCAACTCTGCATCTTTTGGCTTCAACATTATGAATATGTGTATCACTACTATCGAGATTTAATAAAAATAGACCACTCTTCAAGGGTGCATGACCATAAAAGATATTACTCATATAAATAGAACAACCATTATTCTCTGATTTAAATGAATAACCGTCTCGCATCAAACAAGATCTAGATATAATGTTCATGCTTAACGCAGGCACCAAATAACAATTATTCAGGTCTAAAACTAATCCCGAAGGTAGATGTAGATGTAGCATGCCGACCGCGATCACATCGACTTTGGAACCATTTCCCACGTGCATCGTCACCTCGTCCTTAGCCAATCTTCGCTTAATCCGTAGTCCCTGTTTCGAGTTGCAAATATTAGCTACAGAATCAGTATCAAATAGCCAGGTGCTACTGCGAGCATTAGTAAGGTACACCTCAATAACATGTATATCACATATACCTTTGTTCACCTTGCCATCCTTCTTATCCGCCAAATACTTGGGGTAGTTCCGCTTCCAGTGACCAGTCTGCTTACAGTAGAAGCACTCAGTCTCAGGCTTAGGTCCAGACTTAGGTTTCTTCTCTTGAGCAGCAACTTGTTTGCCGTTCTTCTTGAAGTCCCCCTTCTTCTTCCCTTTACCCTTTTTCTTGAAACTGGTGGTCTTGTTGACCATCAACACTTGATGCTCCTTTTTGATTTCTACCTCCGCAGCTTTTAGCATTGCGAAGAGCTCGGGAATAGTCTTGTTCATCCCTTGCATATTATAGTTCATCACAAAGCTCTTGTAGCTTGGTGGCAGTGATTGAAGAATTCTGTCAATGACACTATCATCAGGAAGATTAACTCCCAATTGAATGAAGTGATTATTATACCCAGACATTTTGAGTATATGTTCACTGACAGAACTATTCTCTTCCATCTTGCAGCTATAGAACTTATTGGAGACTTCATATCTCTCAATCCGGGCATTTGCTTGAAATATTAACTTCAACTCCTGGACCATCTCATATGCTCCATGACGTTCAAAACATCGTTGAAGTCCCGGTTCTAAGCCGTAAAGCATGGCACAGTGAACTATAGAGTAGTCATCAATACGCAACTGCCAGGCATTCACAATGTCAGCAGTAGCTGGCGCAGGTGGTACACCTAGCGGTGCTTCCAGGACGTAACTCTTATGTGCAGCAATGAGGATAATCCTCAAGTTACAGACCCAGTCCGTGTAATTGCTACCATCATATTTCAACTTAGCTTTCTCAAGAACGCATTAAAATTCAACGGAACAACAGCACGAGCCATCTATCTACAACAAACATAGACAAGCAAAATACTATCAAGTACCAAGTTCATGATAAATTTAAGTTCAATTAATCATATTACTTAAGAACTCCCACTTAGATAGACATCCCTCTAATCATCTAAGCGATCACGTGATCCAAATCAACTAAACCATGTCCGATCATCACGTGAGATGGAGTAGTTTTCAATGGTGAACATCACTATGTTGATCATATCTACTATATGATTCACGCTCGACCTTTCGGTCTCAGTGTTCCGAGGCCATATATGTATATGCTAGGATCGTCAAGTTTAACCTGAGTATTCCGCATGTGCAACTGTTTTACACCCGTTGTATTTGAACGTAGAGCCTATCACACCCGATCATCACGTGGTGTCTCAGCACGAAGAACTTTTGCAACGGTGCATACTCAGGGAGAACACTTATACCTCGAAATTTAGTGAGAGATCATCTTATAATGCTACCGTCAAACAAAGCAAAATAAGATGCATAAAGGATAAACATCACATGCAATCAATATAAGTGATATGATATGGCCATCATCATCTTGTGTGTGTGATCTTCATCTCCGAAGCACCGTCATGATCACCATCGTTACCGGCGCGACACCTTGATCTCCATCGTAGCATCGTTGTCGTTTCGCCACCTATTGCTTCTACGACTATCGCTACCGCTTAGTGATAAAGTAAAGCAATTACAGGGCGATTGCATTGCATACAATAAAGCGACAACCATATGGCTCCTGCCAATTGCTGATAACTCGGTTACAAAACATGATCATCTCATACAATAAAATATAGCATCACGTCTTGACCATATCACATCACAACATGCCCTGCAAAAACAAGTTAGACGTCCTCTACTTTGTTGTTGCAAGTTTTACGTGGCTGCTACGGGCTGAGCAAGAACCGTTCTTACCTAAGCATCAAAACCACAACGATAGTTCATCAAGTTAGTGTTGTTTTAACCTTCTCAAGGACCTGGCGTAGCCACACTCGGTTCAACTAAAGTTGGAGAAATTGACACCCGCCAGCCACCTATGTGGAAAGCACGTCGGTAGAACCAGTCTCGCGTAAGCGTACGCGTAATGTCGGTCCGGGCCGCTTCATCCAACAATACCGCCGAACCAAAGTATGACATGCTGGTAAGCAGTATGACTTGTATCGTCCACAACTCACTTATGTTATACTCGTGCGTATAACATCTACGCATAAAACCAGGCTCGGATGCCACTGTTGGGGAACGTAGTAATTTCAAAAAAATTCCTACGCACACGCAAGATCATGGTCATGCATAGCAACGAGAGGGGAGAGTGTTGTCCGCGTACCCTTGTAGACCGAAAGCGGAAGCGTTAGCACAACGCGGTTGATGTAGTCGTACGTCTTCATGGCCCGACCGATCAAGCACGGAAAGCACGGCACCTCCGATTTCTTGCACACGTTCAGCTTGATGACGTCCCTCGAACTCCGATCCAGCCGAGTGTTGAGGGAGAGTTCCGTCAGCATGATGGCGTGGTGACGATGATGATGTTCTACCGACGCAGGGCTTCGCCTAAGCACCGCTACAATATTATCGAGGTGGAATATGGTGGAGGGGGGCACCGCACACGGCTAATAGATCTCAAGGATCAATTGTTGTTGTGTCTAGAGGTGCCCCCTGCCCCCATATATAAAGGATCAAGGGGGAGGGGGCGGCCGGCCAAGAGGAGGCGCGCTAGGGAGGAGTCCTACTCCCACCGGGAGTAGGACTCCCTCCTTTCCTAGTCCAAGTAGGAGGGGGGAAGGAAGGGAGAGAGGAGAGGAAGGAAGGGGGGGCGCCGCCCCCCTCCCCTTGTCCGGCCTGCCCTGGCCGCCCCTCCTCTTCTCCACTTTGGGCCCATGAGGCCCATTAACCCCCCCCCCCCCGGGGGGGGGGGTCCGGTAACCCCCCGGTACTCTGGTATAAATCTGATAACCCCCGGAACCATTCCGGTGTCCCAATATAGTCGTCCAATATATCAATCTTCATTTCTCGACCATTTCGAGACTCCTCGTCATTTCCGTGATCACATCCGGGACTCCGAACTATCTTTGGTACATCAAAACACATGAACTCATAATATAACTGCCATCTAACTTTAAGCGTGCGGACCCTACGGGTTCGAGAACTATGTAGACATGATCGGGACATGTTTCCGGTCAATAACGAATAGCGGAACCTGGATGCTCATATTGGCTCCTACATATCCTACGAAGATCTTTATCGGTCAAACTGCATAACAACATACGTTGTTCCTTTTGCCATCGGTATGTTACTTGCCCGAGATTCGATCGTCGGTATCTCAATACCTAGTTCAAACTCGTTACCGGCAAGTCTCTTTACTCGTTATGTAATGCATCATCCTACAAATAACTCATTAGTCACATTGCTTGCAAGGCTTATAGTGATGTGCATTACCGAGAGGGCCCAGAGATACCTTTCCGACAATCGGAGTGACAAATCCTAATCTTGAAATGCGCCAACTCAACATGTACCTTCGGAGACACCTGTAGAGATCCTTTATAATCACCCAGTTAAGTTGTGACGTTTGGTAGCACACAAAGTGTTCCTCCGACAAACGGGAGTTACATAATCTCATAGTCATAGGAACATGTATAATTACTGAAGAAAGCTATAGCAACATACTAAACGATCAAGTGCTAAGCTAACGGAATGGGTCAAGTCAATCACATCATTCTTCTAACGGTGTGATCCCATTAATCAAATGACAACTTATGTCTATGGTTAGGAAACATATCCATCTTTGATTAACGAGCTAGTCAAGTAGAGGCATACTAGTGACACTATGTTTGTCTATGTATTCACACATGTATTATGTTTCCGGTTAATACAATTCTAGCATGAATAATAAACATTTATAATGATATAAGGAAATAAATAATAACTTTATTATTGCCTCAAGGGCATATTTCCTTCAGTCTCCCCCTTGCACTAGAGTCAATAATCTAGACTACACAGTAAAGATTCTAACACCCTTGGAGCCTTGGTGCTGATCATGTTTTGCTCGTGGAAGAGGTTTAGTCAACGGGTCTGCAACATTTAGATCCGTATGTATCTTGCAAATCTCTATGTCTCCCACCTGGACTTGGTCCCGGATGGAATTGAAGCGTCTCTTGATGTGCTTGGTCCTCTTGTGAAATCTGGATTCCTTTGCCAAGGTAATTGCACCAGTATTGTCACAGAAGATTTTCATTGGTCCCGATGCACTAGGTATGACACCTAGATCGGCTATGAACTCCTTCATCCAGACTCCTTCATTTGTTGCTTCCGAAGCAGCTATGTACTCCGCTTCGCATGTAGATCCCGCCACGACGCTTTGTTTAGAACTGCACCAACTGACAGCTCCACCGTTCAATATAAACACGTATCCGGTTTGCGATTTAGAATCATCCGGATCAGTGTCAAAGCTTGCATCGACATAACCATTTACGCCTAGCTCTTTGTCACCTCCATAAACGAGAAACATATCCTTAGTCCTTTTCAGGTATTTCAGGATATTCTTGATCGTTGTCAAGTGATCCACTCCTGGATTACTTTGGTACCTCCCTGCTAAACTTTTTGCTAACCATATATCAGGTCTGGTACACAGCATTGCATACATGATAGAGCCTATGGCTGAAGCATAGGGAACATATTTCATTTTCTCTCTATCTTCTGCTGTGGTCGGGCATTGAGTCTGACTCAACTTCACACCTTGTAATACAGGCAAGAACCCTTTCTTTGCTTGATCCATTTTGAACTTTTTCAAAACTTTATCAAGGTATGTGCTTTGTGAAAGTCCAATTAAGTGTCTTGATCTATCTCTATAGATCTTGATGCCTAATATGTAAGCAGCTTCACCGAGGTCTTTCATTGCAAAACTTTTATTCAAGTATCCTTTTATGCTATCCAGAAATTCTATATCATTTCCAATCAACAATATGTCGTCTACATATAATATCAGAAATGCTACAGAGCTCCTACTCACTTTCTTGTAAATACAGGCTTCTCCAAAAGTCTGTATAAAACCATATGCTTTGATCACACTATCAAAACGTTTATTCCAACTCTGAGAGGCTTGCACCAGTCCATAAATGGATCGCTGGAGCTTGCACACTTTGTTAGTACTTTTTTGATCGACAAAACCTTCTGGTTGCATCATATACAACTCTTCTTCCACAAATCCATTCAGGAATGCAGTTTTGACATCCATTTGCCATATTTCATAATCATAAAATGCGGCAATTGTTAACATGATTCGGACAGACTTAAGCATCGCTACGGGTGAGAAAGTCTCATCGTAGTCAACTCCTTGAACTTGTCGAAAACCTTTTGCAACAAGTCGAGCTTTGCAGACAGTTACATTACCATCAGCGTCAGTCTTCTTCTTGAAGATCCATTTATTCTCGATGGCTTGCCGATCATCGGGCAAGTCAACCAAAGTCCATACTTTGTTCTCATACATGGAACCCATCTCAGATTTCATGGCCTCAGGCCATTTTGCGGAATTTGGCCTCATCATCGCTTCCTCATAGTTCGTAGGTTCGTCATGGTCAAGTAACATGAGCTCTAGAATAGGATTACCGTACCACTCTGGTGCGGATCTTACTCTGGTTGACCTACGAGGCTCGGTAGTAACTTGATCTGAAGTTTCATGATCATTATCATTATCTTCCTCACTAATTGGTGTAGTTGTCACAGGAACCGATTTCTGTGATGAACTACTTTCCAATAAGGGAGCAGGTATAGTTACCTCATCAAGTTCTACTTTCCTCCCACTCACTTCTTTCGAGAGAAATTCCTTCTCTAGAAAGGATCCGAATTTAGCAACAAAAGTCTTGCCTTCAGATATGTGATAGAAGGTGTACCAATAGTCTCCTTTGGGTATCCTATGAAGACAGATTTCTCCAATTTGTGTTCGAGCTTATCTGGTTGAAGTTTCTTCACATAAGCATCGCAGCCCCAAACTTTAAGAAACGACAACTTTGGTTTCTTGCCAAACCACAGTTCATAAGGCGTCGTCTAAACGGATTTTGATGGTGCCCTATTTAACGTGAATGTGGCCGTCTCTAAAGCATAACCCCAAAACGATAGCGGTAACTCAGTAAGAGACATCATAGATTGCCCCATATCTATTAAAGTACGATTACGATGTTCGGACACACCATTATGTTTGGTGTTCCGGGTGGTGTGAGTTGCGAAACTATTCCGCATTGTTTCAAATGTAAAACAAACTCGTAACTCAAATATTCTCCTCCACGATCAGATCGTAGAAAATTTATTTTCTTGTTACGATGATTTTCCACTTCACTCTGAAATTCTTTGAACTTTTCAAATGTTTCAGACTTATGTTTCATTAAGTAGATATACCCATATCTGCTTAAATAATCTATGAAGGTGAGAAAATAACGATACCCGCCGCGAGCCGTTTGGGTCATATTGGTGTAAAGCACATGAAGAAACTCCGTACTGATGGACTTCTGGAATCACTGGATTATGAATCACTTGGTACTTGCGAACCATGCCTCATGGGCAAGATGACTAAAACGCCGTTCTCCGGAACTATGGAGCGAGCAACAGATTTGTTGGAAATCATACATAAGTTGCACTATCATTATCAACTCTGCATCTTTTGGCTTCAACATTATGAATATGTGTATCACTACTATCGATATTTAATAAAAATAGACCACTCTTCAAGGGTGCATGACCATAAAAGATATTACTCATATAAATAGAACAACCATTATTCTCTGATTTAAATGAATAACCATCTCGCATCAAACAAGATCCAGATATAATGTTCATGCTTAACGCAGGCACCAAATAACAATTATTCAGGTCTAAAACTAATCCCGAAGGTAGATGTAGATGTAGCGTGCCGACCGCGATCACATCGACTTTGGAACCATTTCCCACGTGCATCGTCACCTCCTCCTTAGCCAATCTTCGCTTAATCCGTAGTCCCTGTTTCGAGTTGCAAATATTAGCTACAGAATCAGTATCAAATAGCCAGGTGCTACTGCGAGCATTAGTAAGGTACACCTCAATAACATGTATATCACATATACCTTTGTTCACCTTGCCATCCTTCTTATCCGCCAAATACTTGGGGTAGTTCCGCTTCCAGTGACCAGTCTGCTTACAGTAGAAGCACTCAATCTCAGGCTTAGGTCCAGACTTAGGTTTCTTCTCTTGAGCAGCAACTTGTTTGCCGTTCTTCTTGAAGTCCCCCTTCTTCTTCCCTTTACCCTTTTTCTTGAAACTGGTGGTCTTGTTGACCATCAACACCTGATGCTCGTTTTTTATTTCTACCTCCGCAGCTTTTAGCATTGCGAAGAGCTCGGGAATAGTCTTGTTCATCCCTTGCATATTATAGTTCATCACAAAGCTCTTGTAGCTTGGTGGCAGTGATTGAAGAATTCTGTCAATAACACTATCATCAGGAAGATTAACTCCCAATTGAATCAAGTGATTATTATACCCAGACATTTTGAGTATATGTTCACTGACAGAACTATTCTCTTCCATCTTGCAGCTATAGAACTTATTGGAGACTTCATATCTCTCAATCCGGGCATTTGCTTGAAATATTAACTTCAACTCCTGGACCATCTCATATGCTCCATGACGTTCAAAACATCGTTGAAGTCCCGGTTCTAAGCCGTAAAGCATGGCACAGTGAACTATAGAGTAGTCATCAATACGCAACTGCCAGGCATTCACAATGTTAGCAGTAGCTGGCGCAGGTGGTACACCTAGCGGTGCTTCCAGGACGTAACTCTTATGTGCAGCAATGAGGATAATCCTCAAGTTACAGACCCAGTCCGTGTAATTGCTACCATCATCTTTCAACTTAGCTTTCTCAAGAACGCATTAAAATTCAACGGAACAACAGCACGAGCCATCTATCTACAACAAACATAGACAAGCAAAATACTATCAAGTACCAAGTTCATGATAAATTTAAGTTCAATTAATCATATTACTTAAGAACTCCCACTTAGATAGACATCCCTCTAATCATCTAAGCGATCACGTGATCCAAATCAACTAAACCATGTCCGATCATCACGTGAGATGGAGTAGTTTTCAATGGTGAACATCACTATGTTGATCATATCTACTATATGATTCACGCTCGACCTTTCGGTCTCAGTGTTTCGAGGCCATATATGTATATGCTAGGCTCGTCAAGTTTAACCTGAGTATTCCGCATGTGCAACTGTTTTACACCCGTTGTATTTGAACGTAGAGCCTATCACACCCGATCATCACGTGGTGTCTCAGCACGAAGAACTTTTGCAACGGTGCATACTCAGGGAGAACACTTATACCTCGAAATTTAGTGAGAGATCATCTTATAATGCTACCGTCAAACAAAGCAAAATAAGATGCATAAAGGATAAACATCACATGCAATCAATATAAGTGATATGATATGGCCATCATCATCTTGTGTGTGTGATCTTCATCTCCGAAGCACCGTCATGATCACCATCGTTACCGGCGCGACACCTTGATCTCCATCGTAGCATCGTTGTCGTTTCGCCACCTATTGCTTCTACGACTATCACTACCGCTTAGTGATAAAGTAAAGCAATTACAGGGCGATTGCATTGCATACAATAAAGCGACAACCATATGGCTCCTGCCAATTGCTGATAACTCGGTTACAAAACATGATCATCTCATACAATAAAATATAGCATCACGTCTTGACCATATCACATCACAACATGCCCTGCAAAAACAAGTTAGACGTCCTCTACTTTGTTGTTGCAAGTTTTACGTGGCTGCTACGGGCTGAGCAAGAACCGTTCTTACCTAAGCATCAAAACCACAACGATAGTTCATCAAGTTAGTGTTGTTTTAACCTTCTCAAGGACCTGGCGTAGCCACACTCGGTTCAACTAAAGTTGGAGAAACTGACACCCGCCAGCCACCTATGTGGAAAGCACGTCGGTAGAACCAGTCTCGCGTAAGCGTACGCGTAATGTCGGTCCGGGCCGCTTCATCCAACAATACCGCCGAACCAAAGTATGACATGCTGGTAAGCAGTATGACTTGTATCGTCCACAACTCACTTATGTTATACTCGTGCGTATAACATCTACGCATAAAACCAGGCTCGGATGCCACTGTTGGGGAACGTAGTAATTTCAAAAAAATTCCTACGCACACGCAAGATCATGGTGATGCATAGCAACGAGAGGGGAGAGTGTTGTCCGCGTTCCCTCGTAGACCGAAAGCAGAAGCGTTAGCACAACGCGGTTGATGTAGTCGTACGTCTTCATGGCCCGACCGATCAAGCACCGAAAGCACGGCACCTCCGATTTCTTGCACACGTTCAGCTTGATGACGTCCCTCGAACTCCGATCCAGCCGAGTGTTGAGGGAGAGTTCCGTCAGCATGATGGCGTGGTGACGATGATGATGTTCTACCGATGCAGGGCTTCGCCTAAGCACCGCTACAATATTATCGAGGTGGAATATGGTGGAGGGGGGCACCGCACACGGCTAATAGATCTCAAGGATCAATTGTTGTTGTGTCTAGAGGTGCCCCCTGCCCCCATATATAAAGGATCAAGGGGGAGGGGGCGGCCGGCCAAGAGGAGGCGCGCTAGGGAGGAGTCCTACTCCCACCGGGAGTAGGACTCCCTCCTTTCCTAGTCCAAGTAGGAGAGGGGAAGAAAGGGAGAGAGGAGAGGAAGGA
>NC_041386.1:732072117-732079100 GCF_002162155.2 Triticum dicoccoides | reverse complement strand
GTCCGGTAACCCCCCGGTACTCTGGTATAAATCTGATAACCCCCGGAACCATTCCGGTGTCCCAATATAGTCGTCCAATATATCAATCTTCATGTCTCGACCATTTCGAGACTCCTCGTCATTTCCATGATCACATCCGGGACTCCGAACTATCTTCGGTACATCAAAACACATGAACTCATAATATAACTGCCATCTAACTTTAAGCGTGCGGACCCTACGGGTTCGAGAACTATGTAGACATGACCGGGACATGTTTCCGGTCAATAACGAATAGCGGAACCTGGATGCTCATATTGGCTCCTACATATCCTACAAAGATCTTTATCGGTCAAACTGCATAACAACATACGTTGTTCCTTTTGCCATCGGTATGTTACTTGCCCGAGATTCGATCGTCGGTATCTCAATACCTAGTTCAAACTCGTTACCGGCAAGTCTCTTTACTCGTTATGTAATGCATCATCCCGCAAATAACTCATTAGTAACATTGCTTGCAAGGCTTATAGTGATGTGCATTACCGAGAGGGCCCAGAGATACCTTTCCGACAATCGGAGTGACAAATCCTAATCTTGAAATACGCCAACTCAACATGTACCTTCGGAGACACCTGTAGAGCTCCTTTATAACCACCCAGTTAAGTTGTGACGTTTGGTAGCACACAAAGTGTTCCTCCGACAAACGGGAGTTACATAATCTCATAGTCATAGGAACATGTATAATTACTGAAGAAAGCTATAGCAACATACTAAACGATCAAGTGCTAAGCTAACGGAATGGGTCAAGTCAATCACATCATTCTTCTAACGATGTGATCCCATTAATCAAATGACAACTTATGTCTATGGTTAGGAAACATATCCATCTTTGATTAACGAGCTAGTCAAGTAGAGGCATACTAGTGACACTATGTTTGTCTATGTATTCACACATGTATTATGTTTCCGGTTAATACAATTCTAGCATGAATAATAAACATTTATAATGATATAAGGAAATAAATAATAACTTTATTATTGCCTCAAGGGCATATTTCCTTCAGTCTCCCACTTGCACTAGAGTAAATAATCTAGATTACACAGTAATGATTCTAACACCCTTGGAGCCTTGGTGCTGATCATGTTTTGCTCGTGGAAGAGGTTTAGTCAACGGGTCTGCAACATTTAGATCCGTATGTATCTTGCAAATCTCTATGTCTCCCACCTGGACTTGGTCCCGGATGGAATTGAAGCGTCTCTTGATGTGCTTGGTCCTCTTGTGAAATCTGGATTCCTTTGCCAAGGTAATTGCACCAGTATTGTCACAGAAGATTTTCATTGGTCCCGATGCACTAGGTATGACACCTAGATCGGCTATGAACTCCTTCATCCAGACTCCTTCATTTTTTGCTTCCGAAGCAGCTATGTACTCCGCTTCGCATGTAGATCCCGCCACGACGCTTTGTTTAGAACTGCACCAACTGACAGCTCCACCGTTCAATATAAACACGTATCCGGTTTGCGATTTAGAATCGTCCGGATCAGTGTCAAAGCTTGCATCGACGTAACCATTTACGCCTAGCTCTTTGTCAGCTCCATAAACGAGAAACATATCCTTAGTCCTTTTCAGGTATTTCAGGATATTCTTGGTCGCTGTCAAGTGATCCACTCCTGGATTACTTTGGTACCTCCCTGCTAAACTTATTGCTAAGCATACATCACGTCTGGTACACAGCATTGCATACATGATAGAGCCTATGGCTGAAGCATAGGGAACATATTTCATTTTCTCTCTATCTTCTGCTGTGGTCGGGCATTGAGTCTGACTCAACTTCACACCTTGTAATACAGGCAAGAACCCTTTCTTTGCTTGATCCATTTTGAACTTTTTCAAAACTTTATCAAGGTATGTGCTTTGTGAAAGTCCAATTAAAGTGTCTTGATCTATCTCTATAGATCTTGATGCCTAATATGTAAGCAGCTTCACCGAGGTCTTTCATTGCAAAACTTTTATTCAAGTATCCTTTTATGCTATCCAGAAATTCTATATCATTTCCAATCAACAATATGTCGTCTACATATAATATCAGAAATGCTACAGAGCTCCTACTCACTTTCTTGTAAATACAGGCTTCTCCAAAAGTCTGTATAAAACCATATGCTTTGATCACACTATCAAAGCGTTTATTCCAACTCCGAGAGGCTTGCACTAGTCCATAAATGGATCGCTGGAGCTTGCACACTTTGTTAGTACTTTTTTGATCGACAAAACCTTCTGGTTGCATCATATACAACTCTTCTTCCACAAATCCATTCAGGAATGCAGTTTTGACATCCATTTGCCATATTTCATAATCATAAAATGCGGCAATTGTTAACATGATTCGGACAGACTTAAGCATCGCTACGGGTGAGAAAGTCTCATCGTAGTCAACTCCTTGAACTTGTCGAAAACCTTTTGCAACAAGTCGAGCTTTGTAGACAGTTACATTACCATCAGCGTCAGTCTTCTTCTTGAAGATCCATTTATTCTCGATGGCTTGCCGATCATCGGGCAGGTCAACCAAAGTCCATACTTTGTTCTCATACATGGAACCCATCTCAGATTTCATGGCCTCAGGCCATTTTGCAGAATTTGGCCTCATCATCGCTTCCTCATAGTTCATAGGTTCGTCATGGTCAAGTAACATGAGCTCTAGAATAGGATTACCGTACCACTCTGGTGCGGATCTTACTCTGGTTGACCTACGAGGCTCGGTAGTAACTTGATCTGAAGTTTCATGATCATTATCATTATCTTCCTCACTAATTGGTGTAGTTGTCACAGGAACCGATTTCTGTGATGAACTACTTTCCAATAAGGGAGCAGGTATAGTTACCTCATCAAGTTCTCCTTTCCTCCCACTCACTTCTTTCGAGAGAAATTCCTTCTCTAGAAAGGATCCGAATTTAGCAACAGAAGTCTTGCCTTCAGATCTGTGATGGAAGGTGTACCCAATAGTCTCCTTTGGGTATCCTATGAAGACACATTTCTCTGATTTGTGTTCGAGCTTATCTGGTTGAAGTTTCTTCACATAAGCATCGCAGCCCCAAACTTTATGAAACGACAACTTTGGTTTCTTGCCAAACCACAGTTCATAAGGCGTCGTCTAAACGGATTTTGATGGTACCCTATTTAACGTGAATGCGGCTGTCTCTAAAGCATAATCCCAAAACGATAGCGGTAACTCAGTAAGAGACATCATAGATTGCACCATATCTATTAAAGTACGATTACGATGTTCGGACACACCATTACGTTTGGTGTTCCGGGTCGTGTGAGTTGCGAAACTATTCCGCATTGTTTCAAATGTAAAACAAACTCGTAACTCAAATATTCTCCTCCATGATCAGATCTAGAAAATTTATTTTCTTGTTACGATGATTTTCCACTTCACTCTGAAATTCTTTGAACTTTTCAAATGTTTCAGACTTATGTTTCATTAAGTAGACATACCCATATCTGCTTAAATAATCTGTGAAGGTGAGAAAATAACGATACCCGCCGCGAGCCTCAATGTTCATTGGACCACATACATCAGTATGTATGATTTCCAACAAATCTGTTGCTCGCTCCATAGTTCCGGAGAACGGCGTTTTAGTCATCTTGCCCATGAGGCATGGTTCGCAAGTACCAAGTGATTCATAATCCAGTGATTCCAGAAGTCCATCAGTACGGAGTTTCTTCATGCGCTTTACACCAATATGACCCAAACGGCAGTGCCACAAATAAGTTGAACTATCATTATCAACTCTACATCTTTTGGCTTCAACATTATGAATATGTGTATCACTACTATCGAGATTTAATAAAAATAGACCACTCTTCAAGGGTGCATGACCATAAAAGATATTACTCATATAAATAGAACAACCATTATTCTCTGATTTAAATGAATAACCGTCTCGCATCAAACAAGATCCAAATATAATGTTCATGCTTAACGCAGGCACCAAATAACAATTATTCAGGTCTAAAACTAATCCCGAAGGTAGATGTAGATGTAGCGTGCCGACCGCGATCACATCGACTTTGGAACCATTTCCCATGTGCATCGTCACCTCATCCTTAGCCAATCTTCGCTTAATCCGTAGTCCCTGTTTCGAGTTGCAAATATTAGCTACAGAATCAGTATCAAATACCCAGGTGCTACTGCGAGCATTAGTAAGGTACACCTCAATAACATGTATATCACATATACCTTTGTTCACCTTGCCACCCTTCTTATCCGCCAAATACTTGGGGTAGTTCCGCTTCCAGTGACCAGTCTGCTTGCATTAGAAGCACTCAGTCTCAGGCTTAGGTCCAGACTTAGGTTTCTTCTCTTGAGCAGCAACTTGTTTGCCGTTCTTCTTGAAGTTCCCCTTCTTCTTCCCTTTACCTTTTTCTTGAAACTGGTGGTCTTGTTGACCATCAACACTTGATGCTCCTTTTTGATTTCTACCTCCGCAGCTTTTAGCATTGCAAAGAGCTCGGGAATAGTCTTGTTCATCCCTTGCATATTATAGTTCATCACAAAGCTCTTGTAGCTTGGTGGCAGTGATTGAAGAATTCTATCAATGACACTATCATCAGGAAGATTAACTCCCAATTGAATCAAGTGATTATTATACCCAGACATTTTGAGTATATGTTCACTGACAGAACTATTCTCTTCCATCTTGCAGCTATAGAACTTATTGGAGACTTCATATCTCTCAATCCGGGCATTTGCTTGAAATATTAACTTCAACTCCTGGAACATCTCATATGCTCCATGACGTTCAAAACATCGTTGAAGTTCTGGTTCTAAGACGTAAAGCATGGCACAGTGCACTATAGAGTAGTCATCAATACGCAACTGCCAGGCATTCACAATGTCAGCAGTAGCTGGCGCAGGTGGTACACCTAGCGGTGCTTCCAGGACGTAACTCTTATGTGCAGCAATGAGGATAATCCTCAAGTTACAGACCCAGTCCGTGTAATTGCTACCATCATCTTTCAACTTAGCTTTCTCAAGAACGCATTAAAATTCAACGGAACAACAGCACGAGCCATCTATCTACAACAAACATAGACAAGCAAAATACTATCAAGTACCAAGTTCATGATAAATTTAAGTTCAATTAATCATATTACTTAAGAACTCCCACTTAGATAGACATCCCTCTAATCATCTAAGCGATCACGTGATCCAAATCAACTAAACCATGTCCGATCATCACGTGAGATGGAGTAGTTTTCAATGGTGAACATCACTATGTTGATCATATCTACTATATGATTCACGCTCGACCTTTCGGTCTCAGTGTTCCGAGGCCATATATGTATATGCTAGGCTCGTCAAGTTTAACCTGAGTATTCCGCATGTGCAACTGTTTTACACCCGTTGTATTTGAACGTAGAGCCTATCACACCCGATCATCACGTGGTGTCTCAGCACGAAGAACTTTTGCAACGGTGCATACTCAGGGAGAACACTTATACCTCGAAATTTAGTGAGAGATCATCTTATAATGCTACCGTCAAACAAAGCAAAATAAGATGCATAAAGGATAAACATCACATGCAATCAATATAAGTGATATGATATGGCCATCATCATCTTGTGTGTGTGATCTTCATCTCCGAAGCACCGTCATGATCACCATCGTTACCGGCGCGACACCTTGATCTCCATCGTAGCATCGTTGTCGTTTCGCCACCTATTGCTTCTACGACTATCGCTACCGCTTAGTGATAAAGTAAAGCAATTACAGGGCGATTGCATTGCATACAATAAAGCGACAACCATATGGCTCCTGCCAATTGCCGATAACTCGGTTACAAAACATGATCATCTCATACAATAAAATATAGCATCACGTCTTGACCATATAACATCACAACATGCCCTGCAAAAACAAGTTAGACGTCCTCTACTTTGTTGTTGCAAGTTTTACGTGGCTGCTACGGGCTGAGCAAGAACCGTTCTTACCTAAGCATCAAAACCACAACGATAGTTCATCAAGTTAGTGTTGTTTTAACCTTCTCAAGGACCTGGAGTAGCCACACTCGGTTCAACTAAAGTTGGAGAAACTGACACCCGCCAGCCACCTATGTGGAAAGCACGTCGGTAGAACCAGTCTCGCGTAAGTGTACGCGTAATGTCGGTCCGGGCCGCTTCATCCAACAATATCGCCGAACCAAAGTATGACATGCTGGTAAGCAGTATGACTTGTATCGCCCACAACTCACTTATGTTATACTCGTGCGTATAACATCTACGCATAGAACCAGGCTCGGATGCCACTGTTGGGGAACGTAGTAATTTCAAAAAAAATTCCTACGCACACGCAAGATCATGGTGATGCATAGCAACGAGAGGGGAGAGTGTTGTCCATGTACCCTCGTAGACCGAAAGCGGAAGCGTTAGCACAACACGGTTGATGTAGTCGTATGTCTTCACGGCCCGACTGAACAAGCACCGAAAGCACAGCACCTCCGAGTTCTTGCACACGTTCAGCTCGATGACGTCCCTCGAACTTCGATCCAGCCGAGTGTCGAGGGAGAGTTCCGTCAGCACGATGGCGTGGTGACGATGATGATGTTCTACCGACGCAGGGCTTCGCCTAAGCACTGCTACAATATTATCGAGGTGGAATATGGTGGAGGGGGGCATCGCACACGGCTAATAGATCTCAAGGATCAATTGTTGTTGTGTCTAGAGGTGCCCCCCTGCCCCCGTATATAAAGGATCAAGGGGGAGGGGGCGGCCGGCCAGCAGGAGGCGCGCTAGGGAGGAGTCCAAGTCCCACCGGGAGTAGGACTCCCTCCTTTCCTAGTCCAAGTAGGAGAGGGGAAGGAAGGGAGAGAGGAGAGGAAGGAAGGGGGGGCGCCGCCCCCCTCCCCTTGTCCTATTCGGACTAGAGGGGGAGGGGGCGCGTGGCCTGCCCTAGCCGCCCCTCCTCTACTCCACTTTGGGCCCATGAGGCCCATTAACCCC
>NC_041386.1:732067791-732071950 GCF_002162155.2 Triticum dicoccoides | reverse complement strand
ATCCGATAACCCCCGGAACCATTCCGATGTCCGAATATAGTCGTCCAATATATCAATCTTCATGTCTCAACCATTTCGAGACTCCTCGTCATGTCCGTGATCACATCCGGGACTCCGAACTATCTTCGGTACATCAAAATACATGAACTCATAATATAACTGTCATCTAAGTTTAAGCGTGCGGATCCTACGGGTTTGAGAACTATGTAGACCCGACCGAGACATGTTTCCGGTCAATAACCAATAGCGGAACCTGGATGCTCATATTGGCTCCTACATATTCTACGAAGATCTTTATCGGTCAAACCGCATAACAACATATGTTGTTCCTTTTGTCATCGGTATGTTACTTGCCCGAGATTCGATCGTGGGTATCTCAATACCTCGTTCAATCTCGTCACCGGAAAGTCTCTTTACTTGTTATGTAATGCATCATCCCGCAACTAACTCATTAGTCACATTGCTTGCAAGGCTTATGGTGATGTGCATTACCGAGAGGGACCAGAGATACCTCTCTGACAATCGGAGTGCCAAATCCTAATCTCGAAATACGCCAACTCAACATGTACCTTTGGAGACACCTGTAGAGCTCCTTTATAATCACCCAGTTACGTTGTGACGTTTGGTAGCACACAAAGTGTTCCTCCGGTAAACAGGAGTTGCATAATCTCATAGTCATAGGAACATGTATAAGTCATGAAGAAAGCTATAGCAACATACTAAACGATCAAGTGCTAAGCTAAGGGAATGGGTCAAGTCAATCACATCATTCTTCTAACAATGTGATCCCATTAATCAAATGACAACTTATGTCTATGGTTAGGAAACATAACCATCTTTGATTAACGAGCTAGTCAAGTAGAGGCATACTAGTGACACTATGTTTGTCTATGTATTCACACATGTATTATGTTTCCGATTAATACAATTATAGCATGAATAATAAACATTTATCATGATATAAGGAAATAAATAATAACTTTATTATTGCCTCTAGGGCATATTTCCTTCACCATCAACAAAACAGTCTCATGTCATGGGCTCTAAAGATATATTTTTTTCTAAGAACCACTGAGTATACCAAACTAAAAGCTCGAAATGCCTGGATGACCTCCCTCAAACCATAACTTCAGGGCATAGAATCCCTTGAATCATAGACAAAGGCTCTGTGCTACCATAACTTCTGTTGAAATGAGCAGTCCCCGTTGCGATGTCCATCATTATCATATTATTCTCAGAATAATAAAGAGAAGCTCAATCAAACAAGAGTAGACACAAGATAACAGACAGAATTCAGAGCTGATAGGCAATGAGCCCGACAAATGTGCCATTTTCATAGGTCCCAGCAACTGAAAAGTATCATGTCATGGACACTAAAGTTTTTTATTCGCTTCTCTCATAGCCAAGGAGAAACAAACACACATCAAACTAAAAAACTCAAAATACCTAGATGAGCTCTATCCTACCATAATAACTCCAGGATGTAGGATCCCTTGTAAATAATAAGAATGGGTAAATTTGCAATGGTCTAATCAACTGTTCATCACCATCATCTGTCTCACGCTCCACCATTCTTTAGCTTCGCTTCCTCCCTGTCAATCTCTTCGAGCGCATTCCACAGCTTTTGGTCTTCATAGTCACTGATGATCGATGCGACCCGGGCTTCCTGTAGGGACTTCTCCGGGTTCCTCGTCAACACGGCAATGACGGGCATCCCTGCAGCAACGCCCGCACGTGTCCCTGAGGCAGAATCCTGCAAGGAAAACATGTTTTAGTACCATGCGTCCACAAATCCAGATGGCATGTTAAAAAAACACGATATAATCAAGGGTTGGCATACCTTGAAGATAAAGGTGTGTGTTGCAGATACTTCGAGCTCCTTGAGAGCCTTTAGGTACAGGAAGGGTGCGGGCTTTGGCTTCTCGCATTCACCTCCAACTATCACTGCCTGGACGAAGTCTGATAGACCAAGAAGTTTGATCATGAGCTCTGCATTGATCCTCGGGGCATTGGTTACAGCATCATGCTTGTATCTATGATCTTTCACCCACTGAACCACCTTGCTAAGGCCTTTTACGGGCTCTAAGCGCTCCATGGCCAAACTGCAACAAACAAGCGGCTATAAATATTCATTCTCAAAAGTCATACTAACCGTTAAGGGCATTTTAAAAATAAGGATAAAATCTGGACTTCGCCATCTTATGTCGCGCACTGTATGATGATAACACTTACAACCTAGGGGCTATCATTGCACGTCGCCTGCACTTTAACAGATCCAAGGGCAAAATTCAAGGTGGTATTTATGCGATTCATTTAGCAAGTCACTTTAACATTTTAGATTCGCTAGCATGATTATCGTTTACCTAAGGTTTATTTAGATAAGCAGGCGATGAAGGATCACCAGTTTACTGATATTGATGATTCTGTTAACCATATTCCTTACAACCTGGTTTTCATTGAGGATACCCGTGATATTATTCTATTGCCTGCACCTGCCTTGTTTGATTCTATTGCCAGGGGCGGATACAGGATCATGCATGAGGACATTATTGCTTACCGGAACAACCAGGCAGCGGTAAGGAGGAACCTGAGGATTGGGAGGCTCAGGTGCCCGTTCCACAACACTTCGAGATGGGACCGGATGGCTACTACGAGTGGTGATTACCAAGCTAGGCCAAAATCCTAAGCTTGCGGGAGTATGTATTTCCACCGACATTACATTTATGTTCATACATTGCATTCCAGTTGTAGGTGTTCACGATGAAAATGTTGAGTGGCTCTCATATGCATTTCTATTGATCTAACAAAGAGCCCATATTACCTTGTCTTGTCCTTTTGAATAAAATGTTTGCAGATTCCAGCTTAGTCCATGACACTCTTGCACTATTGTTATTTTCATATCATTTGGTCATGCAAGTGAAAGGCAATAATGACGATATTTGATGAACTGGCTGTGGGAGAGAGAAACGGGTATGAACTCAACTTGTTCTATTTTCGTAAATATGTTTAACCTAGTATCCATGATTCAGCCTATTATGATCAAATATGTTCGCAATGACAATTAGAGATTATAGTTTCTCATGCCATGCTTAAGTAGGTAGGAGTGGATAATGATTTATCTTGGATGTCAACATTTGGAGGCCAGATCTGGAGTCCGTTTGGGGCTTCAGAGAGGGGAATCTTCGATCTTTGTCATCACCAACCCTTCTCCATCGCCAATTCCATGATGCTTCCTCATCGGGAGTGAGTAATTCCTTCGTAGACTCGTTGGTTGGTGAGGGAGTTGGATGGGATTCATCATGTAATCGAGTTAGTTTTATTAGGGCTTGATCCCTAGTATCCATTATGTTTTGAGATTGATGTTGCTATGACTTTGCCATGCTTAATGCTTGTCACTTTGGGCCCGGGTGCCATGATTTCAGATCAGAACCGTCTATGTTCTAGATCCCATCTTGCAAGTTATAGTCACCTATTACGTGGTATCATCCATAAACCCTAGAGTGACAGTATTCGGGATATTCGGTGATGACTGTAGTTTGAGGAGTTCATGTATTCACTATGTGATAATGCTTTGTTCCGGTTCTCTATTAAAAGGAGGCCTTAATATCCCTTAGTTTCCTTATGGACCCCGCTGCCACGGGAGGGTAGGACGAAAGATGTCATGCAAGTTCTTTCCATAAGCATGTATGACTATTTACAGAATACATGCCTACATTATATTTATGAATTGGAGCTAGTTTTGTATCGCCCTAGGTTATGACTATTATATGATGAATATCGTCCAACGAATTCACCGATCCAATGCCTACAAATTTTCCACATATTGTTTCTGCTAAGTTACTACTGATGTTGCTACTGTTCCAACAGCTACAGAATTATTGCTATCACTATTACCGTTATTGCTACTATCATCACTACTATCAAAACTATCATGTTACTATGCTATTGATCATATTGATGCAGATAATTAATTATTTGGATAAAGATTAATTGTTAGCGGATTGTAATGATTTATTGTTTGGATAAAGATCCAGTTGTTTCTTTGACAATATTTTTTCTGAAAAGGTGGAGTGGTTTCACCGTTCTGGAAAGGAAGCAACATGGGGACGTGAAGCATATCTCTAATCTGAGTATCCCGAGTCCCCAACCACTTCGTTTC
>NC_041386.1:732066812-732067611 GCF_002162155.2 Triticum dicoccoides | reverse complement strand
GGCATCATCATGACATCATCCAACCACGCTTAAACTTTAAATGACGTTGATTAAACCCTCAATGCACCAAACCAAAACTAAACCCTAATCAGTATTGCTATTTTTTGGATTAACTTGATCATTTTCCCTTTTGATGTATTACCACAAGATAGTCTTTCAAATTTTGCATATAGTCTTCCAATAATGGTTGGAAGCTACCAGGATTTTCTCACAATTTTAAAAACTATCACTTACGAATCTCTCTGACAACACAACTCTCATTTTTGTTTTTCCTTTTTCTCTAACTTGCTTTCTTCTAGAAAAACTAAAAACTCCAAAAAAAATTCAATGTGTTTCTCTGAAATTCTCTTCTTTTTATTTGAGTCGTACCGGGGAGAAGACCACGTTGAAAATGTTGGGTGGCTCTCATATGCATTGCTATTGATCTAACAAAGAGCCAATATTACCTTGTCTTCTCCTTTTGAATAAAACGTTTGCAGATTCTAGCTTAGTCCACGGCACTCTTAGACTATTATTATTTTCATATCATCGTAATTGTGGGAGATTACAGGTGAGCACTGCATGTTGGTTGCATTGCGCTCCGGAGTTGTTTCCAGATTATTTTTAGCGGATTGTAATGATTTATTGTTTGAATAAAGATCCAGTTGTTTCTTTAACAGTATTTTTTTCGAAAAGGTGGAGTGGTTTCACCGTTCTAAAAAGGAAGGAACATGGGGACGCGAAGCATATCTCTAATCTGAGTATCCCGAGTCCCCGGCCTCTTCGTTTCTACCTAGAATCTCTAGGCGAGATTCCTATA
>NC_041386.1:732058991-732066554 GCF_002162155.2 Triticum dicoccoides | reverse complement strand
CTAATTAAATTTTTCTTGGTATTTCTTTGGGATCATCATGACATCATCCAACCACGCTTAAACTTTAAATGAGGTTGATTAAACCCTCAATGCACCAAACCAAAACTAAATCCTAATCCGTATTGCTATCTTTTGGATAAACTTAATCATTTTCACTTTTGATGTATTACCTCAAGATAGTCTTTCAAATTTTGCATATAGTCTTCCAATAATAGTTGGAAGCTACCAGGATTTTCTCACAATTTTAGCAGACCTAAATCAAATAAATTTAATTTAAACCCCAATTGAATTTAAATGGATTTATTTCCATATAAAATATAAATTCCAAAAACCATGATTTTTTTGTGAGGCCTTGATATATACTAGAGAGGCTGCATGTAAAATTTCAAGTCGTTTGGACATCATTTGAACATTAAAACAGTTTTTCAAACTAGAGCTATTCTATTTTTTATAAGAAAAAAACGCATAGCACAGCCGTGACCCATTTTTTTCTCCTTCTCCCACACCGTCGCCAAAAACCTGCCTTTTTCCCACGTGCAAAACCCAACATTATTTGTTATCTAACTCAGAAGAGGGTCACGCACATCGCATGACTCTGACCATGGTAACGCCGGTCCCGCACCCTCACACTGGTTGCGTCGGTGCCTTGTTCCTTTATAAAAGTTGCTCCGAGAGAGTTAGGGTCTCCATTTCTTGTTGCCGCCCCCAGGTAGTCCATTTCCCCACAAAATTAGTATCGTCATGATCGCACTCGATAGCTCTGTTGCCAGGGTCATTGCCCACGCGTAGAGACCATCGTTACCGAGTCTATTTGGCTCGTTAGGAGATCTATTACATCGTCCATGTTGAATGAGTCGATTCGAGGAGCTTCATTGTGGATGCGTACTTTCTCTCATTTCTCTTTGTCCACCAACTCTTACTTTCTCTTTTTTCTCTTTAGCCCACATAAATTTTCTTCCAATTCCGACGCTCTCCATCCTCTTATGGCCAAACCGAGCACACCTCAGTGCTTCTGTTATGTCGTTGTATAACTCAAACCAATATTTGTTTTGTCCATTTCAATTCAAGCCAACATCAAACAAAATCAAGACTTGTGTCAGTTCATCAAAAGTAACATATTTGATTCATTTGTTATCCATTTATACTAAACATTTTTAATTCTTCACATTGCACTATCTTAAACTATTAGTTGTTTTTAAATAATATATAACATTGAGTCTATGTTTTATTTTTTTATCTGATAATACTGAATACACAATTGCATTGATAATAATAATATCATTTTTTATCTTTTACAACTCAAACATGTATATTACTATTAGTGATAATAATAAGGAATTCTTGCCAAAGATCTTTCACAAATGAAGTGTTGAAACTGTAATTTGTTGTGAAAAATGTATTGTTTGTTCATCTATTTTTAGTTTGGACATTTGTTAAATCAAATTCCTTATAAAGCTAAACAAAGCATAAAATATCACAAAAAAAATTCCATCCATAGAATAACTTGTGCTACTTAAATATATTCTAGTGTGTTTATACGTTGTTGTTCCTATTTAATACTCGCACTATCACGAATAATTTGGGACGGAGGTTGGTAGAGGCTTCTATAATGCACACGTGAAGAAAATATTTAATAAAGGTTTATAGAATATAATAAGGTTGCTTTCTCTTAATTAATAGAAAATTCTCATATAAAAGAACTAATAAGTAGAATAATCTAGAATATACAAGGGTGTCCGCAGGTGGTTTGTCAGCGTTTTCTGGTCGTTATAGTTCAAGTAGCCCTTTCCAAGGGCCATTTCTTTTAGGCGACTTAAAAAGTAAGCTACATCTCTCCAGCTTAAAAAATAAGCCACTCCTCAAATTTGTTGAGATTTCTAAATTAGTTATCCCATAATAATTAGAAGACCCAATGAATAAGAGAGACGGTTTATGGGATTAGTTATTCCATAATAAGATTAGAAGATCCAATGAATAAGAGAGACGGTTTATGGGATTAGTTATCCCATAATAAGATTAGAAGACCCGATGAATAATAGAGATGGTTTATGGGATAACTTGGGAAGGAGGCGGCATATTTTTTAAGATGTCAAATGAAATGGCCCCAAGTACGACAATGCAGACACCAGTCTTTGTAGCTTTGAGATGTTTTCCCGCTGATAAGCTGCCCGATAGGTGGGATCCACATCGTCTGACCAGTTCTAGCTTTTGTCACTTGCATTCTGAAAGAAGCGGTTCCCGTTGCGATGTCCCGTATACTGTTTTTAGTAACAAAGATAAGTGCAATCAAACATAATGATCTGAAGATTAACAAGTCAGAATTCAGAAGGCGGTAACAGATTTGCAATTTCAATAGGTCCCATCAACACAGCAATCTCATGTCATTGGCTCTCAAGATATTTCATTTGTTTCTAAGAAACACGTATATACCAAACTAAAAGTTTGAAATGCTTTGGATGAGCTCCGTCAAACAGGACACAGACTCCCTTGAATCATAAAAGAGAGGCTCTATGCTACCATAAATTCTGTTTAAAGGGTCAGTCGATGTTGTGATGTCCATCATTACCATATTGTTTTCAGATTAATATAAAGAGAAGCTCAATCAAACAGAGTGGTCAACAGTCAAAATTCAGAGCTAGTAGACAATGAGCCCGACACATATGCCATTTTCATAGGCCCCATCAATCGAACAAATCTCATGTGCTGGGCACTAAAGTTTTTTATTTGATTCTCTACTAGACAACAAAAAGAAACACATATACCAAGCTAATAGCTCAAATACCTAGATGAGCTCTGTCCTACCATAATTTCAGGATGTAGACTCCCTTATAAGTAATAAGAATGGGTAAATTTGCAGTGGTCTAATCAATTGTTCATCACCATCATCTGTCTCACGCTCCACCATTCTTTAGCTTCGCTTCCTCTCTGTCGATCTCCTCGAGCGCATTCCACAGCTTCTGGTCTTCATAGTCACTGACGATCAATGCGGCCCCAGCTTCCTGTAGGGACTTCACCGGGTTCCTCGTCGAGACGGCGACGACGGGCATTCCCGCGGCAACACCTGCGCGTGTCCCTGAAGCGGAATCCTGCATTCAAAGCATATATTGGTATGATGTATCTGTAAATCCAATCATATTCTAGACCGCGAGTTCAATGGATACATATGCAAGGGTATGCGTACCTCGAAGATGAAGGTGTGTGCTGCGGACACTTCGAGCTCCTTGAGGGCCTTCAGGTATGGAAAGGGAGCGGGTTTTGGCTTCTCGCATTCGCCTCCAACAATCACGGCCTGGAAGAAGTCTGATAGACCAAGAAGTTTGATCATGAGCTCTGCATTGATCCTTGGGGCATTGGTTACTGCGGCACGCTTGTAGCCGTGATCTTTCACCCACTGAACCACCTTGTGGAGGCCCTTTACAGGCTCTAGGCGCTCCATCGCCAGACTGTAACAAACAAGGGACTATAAATATTTATCCTCACCAAGTCATACTAGCCAACTAGTGGTTCTCAAGAGAATTTTTTAAAATAAGAGAAAAACAGTAACAGTAAGAAAAGACCAACCATCAACAAGCTTACATAAAACAAATTGCTCATTAAGAAAATCATATAACCAAGAAGTAGTTCCCACTTGGTGTACCTTCTGTATTTGACATCTTTGTCCTCTAGGAATTTCAGCCCCTTTTCGAGGGGCCAGTCTGGGAACAAATTCTGGGCAGCTTCAGCATCGCTTCTTCCAGCGATGTTGTTTATGAAGAACTCATCGTCAATCGGCACACCATTGTTGTACCCAATCTGTATACATCCATTAGCCCAGTCAGCTTGTTCGCGAAACTTAATAAGGAATAATAAATATCAGGCATCATAACGCTTGTTACCGCAAGTAGCAATTCTTGGAAAGCGACGTGATGAAGAGGATCTGAGTCGCACAAGGTGCCATCAATGTCAAACAGAACCGCCTCAACTGGAACGGCCGCTGCAAGAGGACTACAAAGTATGGAAAGCAGTTAAGAGTTCAGCAGTCAGTCTTCGTAGCTGCTGACGATGTATGAAACGCAAATGATTGACTTCAATGAATGATATTTAAGCAACCCAGCACTGAAAATCCAGAAAATACAGGCAAACAGGGTCTTTTTTCTCTGCTTTTACATATACATGGGAGCCATGGATGTCTAAGTCTGCCTGCATTTTTCTAAAACCAGAGCAAAAAAAATTGGAGGGGGCCAAGTATCTGAACCATGTCGACTGGCATGTGCCGATACCCAAGGTATTACTACAAGACATTTGAAAGTAGGTGTGCATGGAGAATTCACAAGAGCACTCACGCAGCAGACAGGCATTTATCACAGGCGCGGAGATCTAGCGACAGCACTGATGCAGCGGCATACATTTATCAAGAGCGGGTCACTGGTAAAATAGCAGTATTGTTCCGCGAAAACAAACTAGGCAGATAACTTGAATCTACTGCACGCCTTTCTTGTTCGGAGACTTGAGGGTTTTACCGTTCGACTGCTCTTCAGTTTCATGTCGATATGGCTGAGAGGCATTTGGTTGCTTCACAATTTTTGCTATGCCTCCCAAAAGTATCAGCCTAGCTACCTACCTTGACAAGTAATATGAGCAGAGCAGGCAGTTACGAACAACTAAACTGTAGACATATGTATAGCCTATAAAGGAAGTTTTTCTGAATAATAACGGAGCCTCCAAAGAACATGTTCAGATCGATCTGTCGTGGAAGACAGAAAAGATTATAATTGCAGCAGAGTGGACAAAAAAAAAATTCTTGCCAAAGAAGGGAAGAAAAAAAAAACGCTGGTTCAGCCAGACACGTGGGCGCGCATCAGCCAGGCCGGCCGGCCGCTGAGGCACGGGACGGCATCACGAGGGAGCAGAGACAGTTGGGGAAGCATGTATGATGGACGGGCCCATGGCCGGAATCCGAGCCGCCAGCGGGCTTGGATTGGGCCGGCGCGACCGGGGAGGAACGGGGGCAATCAGCCGCGCGCCGGCGGGGATTCACTGATGTTCTGCCGCGGGGGGTGGGCTATTTTCTAACCCGGTGCGAGCACCGAGGAGCGATCGGCTCCCTCGGCCGGCCGGCCCGACGGATCGTCGGAAAAGAATTAGTGCCAAGCAGGAAAAGGAGATCGGGGTTGGGGTGGTGGTGGAGAAAGCCAGTACGTACCTGACAAAGCCGCCATTGGTGGAAGCCATGGCGCGAGCGGTGGGTGGGCGAGAGATCGCGCGCTTGTTCTCGATGGTTGTTGTGGAGTGGAGGACTCTCGCGGAAGGCAGGTGGAGGAAGAGGATTGTGGGAACCTGGGCAAGGGGCGGTGGCTCGTCTTATAGGACGCACGGACGGACGGCGGTGGATCCGATCGACCCCTGATTTCTTGGGCTGCTGCCTGCCTCTCCTCCTCTTTTTTTTCTCCCTCGCAACCTGCACGTGGGGCCAAGGCGTTGTCTCGCCGCCAGGTGGGGCTTGCAGGATGACTTACATATAACGGCAAAAGATAAAAAAAAATAATGTGGTTGCAACAAATGTTAGCCATGATACGATTTTTCTTGCTGGAAAAGATTTTGGTTGGTCGTGAAAACGCTGGACGCGTATGGTTTGCCAGCAAGGAGATCCAATATGCTGCTGGCACTTGTCATGTTCCTTTTCCCATTTGTCCTTCCACAGATCCGAATGCAAACACCGCCACCCGTCCACGTTCCAGGGAACAAATACCTCTTGCGCCTTGCAGCAGACGCCGCCCGTCCGTCCGTCTCCCTACCTTGCCGACACCACGGTCATCGTCACCGTCCTCACTTATCACATCACATCGCCGGCCAGATCAGTTGAGCAGAGCAGAGCAGCCAGCCGGGCACCTTCTCCATCGTCCATCCACTGGCAAGAGCTGGAAGAGTACAAGCACCTCAGACCACTGCCACCGGTCCACCTCCAGACGTGTTTTCTGGCTTATTCCACCGCCTGCCCATCAGCCAGCAGTCAGTCACCCTCGGCTCCCTTCGCCGCCGCAGCAACGCCGGCGGCCCTGCCCTGCCACGACGCCAAAGGAGCACACACGCGCACGCAGCTCCTCACGCCCTCACGTCCCAGCACTGGGCCACCTCAAACGGCAGCCTTCAGGCGGGCGCCCATCTCGCCCAGCAACGACAGCACCACCACGCCATCATCCCGCCTTCCAACCGAGACACCGTACTTGGCGTACATTGTCAGCAGCGCCGACAGCTCCTCACGTCCTCGGCACCAACGCGGGGCTCCGATCCGCCGCCTCCCACCAGGCTCAGCCCCGCGCCCTTCTCGGCGCCGTTCCGCTTCATCGCCTCCCTCACCTTCTCCACGTCGTCCCACCTCCCTTCCGCCGCGTAGATGTTCGAGAGCAGCACGTAGGGGCCGACCTCCGCCGGCTCCATCTCCATCAGCTTCCTCCCCACAAACTCCCCGAGCCTGGAGCCGTCCTGCGCCCGAGAGGAGGCCGAGACCATGGCGCCCCACAGCGCCGGGGACGCCTTGCCCTGTAAATTCTGGACGAGGTTCTCTGAGCCTGTGAGCAGCCCGGCGCGGCCGAGGAGGTCCATCATGCACCCGAAGTGCTCTGCCTTGGACTCGATGCCATACTGCCTGACCATCCTGTCGAAGCACCACCAGCCTTCAAGCACCAGCCCGCCGTGGGCACAGGAGCTCAAGACACACACGAAGGTCGTCTCGTTCGGCCTAGGCCCGCTCCTCTCCATCTCCAGGAACAGCTCGAGCGCCTTCTCGCTCTGCCCATGCAGCCCGTAGCCGATGATCATCGAGTTCCAGGACGGGACGCTCCTGTCGCCCATCGAGTCGAAGATCTCCCTCGCGGTCTCCATCACCCCGCACTTGGCGTACATTGTCAGCAGCGCCGTGAGCAGGAGGACGTCCGGCAATAGCCTCTCCCACCTCTGCTGGACCAGGCCGTGCACCCACTTCCCTCTATCGAGGTCGCCGAGGCTGCCGCAGGCTGTCAAAACGCTCAAGAAGGTCTTCTCGTTCGGCACTGCGGCCCCCACTGCCATCATCGTGTCAAACAGCCTCAGGCACTCCCGCCAGTCCTTCACCCGCGCGTACAGCGCCAGGACGACGTTCCAGGACACGGCGCTCCTCCTCGGCATGCCGTCAAACACGGCCCTCGCCATCTTGACGTCCCCGGCCTGCGCGTACCCGTCCAGCATCGAGTTCCATGACACGACGTCCCTCTCCGGCATCGCGTCGAACATCCTCCTGGCTTCCTCCATGTCTCCGCAGCGTGTGTACCCGGCCAGCATCGAGTTCCAGGAGACCACGTCCCTCTCGGGCATCCCGTCGAACAGCTGCCGCGCGCCGGCCATGTCCCCGGCCGCGGCGTGACCGGCCAGCATGGAGTTGTAGGAGACGAGGTCGCGCTGGGGCATTTGGTCGAACAGCTGGCGTGCGGAGGGGAGGAGGCCGGAGCGGAGGCAGGCGCGGAGGAGCGTGTTCCAGGTGACGGCGTCGGGGCGCGGGATGTCGGCGAAGAGGCGGCGCGCGGAGGCGTGGGAGCCGAGCGCGAGGTA
>NC_041386.1:732048723-732058720 GCF_002162155.2 Triticum dicoccoides | reverse complement strand
GAGGTCGGCGGGCAGGTGGCCCGAGCGGACGGCGAGCGCGTGGAGGGAGGAGGCGGCGGGGAGGGGGGTGATGGGGCGGCGGTTGGCGGCGGAAGAGGAGGAGGAGAAGAGGAGGAGCGTGAGGTGGTCGAAGGGGAGGAGGCGGAGGAGGTGGAGGCGGCCGGCGGGGAGGTGCGGGAGGAGCGAGTTGAGGAGGCGGGAGGAGACGGCGGCGTGGGTGGAGGAGAGGTTGGAGGTGAGGACCAGCGCCAGGGATTGCAGGAGGAGGCGGCGCGGGGAGCCCTGGCCGGCGGCGATCCGAAGCTGCCGGAGCAGGCCGGCGCTGATTGGCACCGCCGGCGGCGGGCGGCGGCGGGGCCCTGGCGAGCACGGCATTGGGGGCGGGCGGTGGCGCAAATGGGGCTCCGCCCGTCTCGTTACCTTTGGCGGGCAGTTTGACACCGAGGAGGCGTAATATCTACATTACGGGAACGGCAGACGAAGACGGATTTCCCGGAAAATACGTAAATATGACGGAGAAAGTGTATAGTTGGAGGCATACATGAGAAGGCCAGCCACGTCACCGAATTCATGTCAGAATTTGAACAGCCACATGTTGAATTCAAGCAAAAATAATAATCATGAAATTCAACTCAGAATTTGAGGGCTCGTTCAGTTTGCAGGATTCTAAAAATATACTCCCTCCGTTCTGATTTACTCATCGTGGTTTTAGTTCAAATTTGAACTAATTGAACTAAAACCACGACGAGTAAATCGGAACAGAGGGAGTAGAAATAATAGATGCATGTATGTACAAAACATAGTAAACTTAGAAATTCTGTGATTCTGTCAACTTGGATGCTTTGGTTCACGGTAATTGGAGTAATAAATATGATCAAATCAAAGTTAAAAACACGTAAAAAAATTATAGTCTTGTTCATCGTGCATAGAATTTGTTTAAGAAAAATGTCCAAGTGAATGTTAGAATTACCAGGTTTTTCCTTTTAAAATGGGATCAAATGGAAACTCCTTCATTTTTTCCTTTGCCCCCTTCCTTTGAACCAAAGGCGAAAACTCCTCATTTTTCTTTTGCCCCACTCCCCAGCTCTGTTTTTCTATTTTTGCACACTACACTCAGATTTTATACTAGTCGCTCCCCCATTCCTCTGAACCAAAGGCATGAATAGTATCATTACAGAAAAATTTCATATTCAATGGTTTTCCTCCACTGATCATTCCAACCAAAGTAGCCTTTTAACAGTCACGTCGATTCATGCAAAATCTGGAGGTTTCCAAGCAAGATGTATTTGCAAATAGTAAGTTAGTAACTTCATAGCAAAAAAAATTCTAGAGGTTTCCAAGCAAGATGTATTGCAAATGGTAAGTTAGTAACTTGATAAGAACTTGCTGTCTCTGCAGCTGAAACTGATGGTGAGTAACAACCATCAGGATCATACACTAATATATGCAAATGCATCTTGAACCCTTGGGAACAAGTCCACTATCACTCCTGCTTGGTAGCAACATACAGATTCATAACAAATATGCATGATGGAACGGCGCATTCCTGGTAAAAACCAATGCTCGGAAAATTCACCGAGCTCTCGAAGAGTGCGGGTACGTTTTTTACATCTTACAGCTGCTTGGGATCTCTCCATGGCGGCGTCAAGAAACTAACAGTGCATCGGAGTTCCTCAGACTCTTCTACTTCTCAAGGAACTAAATTCAGACATACAACACTCAAGCCCTCAAAAATTTGACTCAGGCATATAAATTAGCTTGTAAAACATCATCTGTGTCGAGCGCCAAAAAAACAGGGGCACTGAAATCTACATGATGGCCCCCATCCGTCGTCCCCCGTCGCTCACTCGTGCTGCTCGTATATCTGCATGTAGGCTTCAGAGAGAGCCACCATCTGTGGAAGGGTCTCGGTGACATGGAGATCCTGCATCTCATACCTGGGACAAATAGGATTCGCAAATGATTTGCCGGAGTCACTCCAATATATTCATGCTAGGAATGAGAAAGAGAACACATACCACGCCTCTTCTGATTTGCGCTGCACGAATACTCTGTAGCATCCTTCGCCCGGCTTGCCGTCGTGTACGATGTTGGCTATGAGGTCGTACTTTGAGCGCAGCTTCTCGCTCTCTTTTGGCTTGGGCAATGGGATGTAGTCCTTCAGTTCCAAGTTCTTCACGGGGAAATTTACTGTTGCATGGAACAGAAAATGCTCTTAGGATTGGTGAGAGTGGCCAGGGGGGGACTCTGAATAGGCAAGTTCAATCAAGAAAAACATGGAGGTTACCTAGAGTTGGGTTTTTCTCCACAAAGAAGTTGTTTTTGGTGAACCGTCGCATGTGAAGGATCATATACTTTGGAAGCCTGATGACTCGGTACCTCATCCGGGCAATAGATGGCCGTACCACCTCTGTAACTGTCTCACCATCGAACTTCTTCAGTATATTGAACAGTGGTACCTGAACACCGTGCAAGCTTCTGAATTAGAGTATTACCAATCACCAGGATACAGAGAACTGAAACATAAAACTTCTATGTAAAAATCAATGCCAAGCTTTCATGTTGCATGTAAAATCATATCCCTTCAACGAGTGTGCACTATTCAAGTGTGGACCAAGATTCACACTGTTCAGGCAAAGAGTCATGTGGACAATAACTGGTGAAGTTGGCTCACTTGTTTAATATACCCATCAACAAAATTTGGTGGAGACCCCTTAACATAGATGTACATGCAAAAGAGACTCCAAGAAAGACCATACCTCCAGACAAATCACAAATGTAAAATTGTAGGACTATTCTGTATTACTCTGGCTGCATGTGTAACCAATATCCTAAGTAATAAATAGGCCTACAGCCAGTTAAAATTTGATGCTCTAAACAGCATGGCTTGAACAAAAGGAAACGAAACTAGTCTTACGTGTACGTTGAAGGATCATAAACTTCAGAAACAAGACCTCGGGTCTAGCAGCTGGACCATAGGGAATCAAGTCTCTAATGTATCGATGCTATAGCTAACTGAATTAGTCAGGGTCAGTTGGTTCTTACATCACAACCAGGGAAATTCCATCATATAAACACCATTCTAGCACCCCTTACATGTAAAAACTTGACACATGTCCTGCAATTCCAGCAAAAAGCAGAGATGATTGGGTGAACAAACCTGTGGAATAATATTTTTCTCCATGGCATCTTTGAAAAGGGGTGGTGGTGGCAGGTCAAGACCGAGCATCAAGAATGGAACCCGAGACGTTTGAGTGACCATGCCGTCACTTGTTGTTTCAACCTGCGAACCTGCCTCACCATTCTGCTCATCATCCACTAGATGCTTCCTGTGAATTTCCTTGACAACTTCAAGTTCTCCCTGCCAAAACAAGATTCAAATGTAACAGGTAAGCTACAGCAAGTCCTATCAATTACATAATTGATACTAAAACTAACCTGAAAGCAATCATATATGATGCTTCTATTTTTCTTCTTTGAACTTCTTAGTTTCGCGTGCAGCGTGTTCAAGAGCCATGACATAAATTCCACTGGATCAGATTGTACACCAATCTGAAACTTCTTCTCACTAGCCTTCATAACTGCTTGAAGGAACTCATGTGGACTAACTTGGCCCTTGAAGTTCCTAGCATGCCAAATCTTCCGAGTTAGTTCTCCAAACCGATGAACCAGTGGGGATTTGCTATGCTGATAATTTTCAGGTATGAGAAAGAAATTTCTCAAAGGGGTAATCCTCATCAGTGATTGTATTGTGACGTTCACAAAATCAGTCTCCTTAATGTTGTTAAGACCAACCTGCAGATTTAATCAGAAAAGTGATTAATAATTTAGCTCTCAAATCACAAGAGCCTAAATGCTTGCAGGTTTCCATCTACAATCAAGCAAATAAAGACAATCTAAACCAGTCCTTAAGTCACACGGTGGCATTCATATAGGAAGACTGTGAGGTAGTGATGTAGAATCAGATCGCAAAAAAGGAGAGCTCGACTAAACCATTCAAGTCCACAGTATCTCTGGGCTTCATTGGCATTGTTACAGCTTCTTCAAACAAGTGCTTCTATTTGCTATTTCAAAAAATACTAAAAACGCTATTTTGCTAGAATGGGTAAATATTCCCTTAACTGGAAGGATTCCACAGCACAACACAGCAGAATAAGAGAAGACAAGCCTTTAGAGAGTTTCATAGATACATACCATTCCAGGTAAATAATTGGAGCCATCCAGAGCTCTTGACCATTGCTTGTTCTTGTCAAGAATTTTAACCTGCTCTCTTGCAAACCTGCCAAACCATACCAATCAATAAAAGGCAGAACTGATTACTGAAGTCAACAAAGGCGACAATAAATAACGTCAGAAACAACAAATGATCACCTTGGATTGAGAACATGTCGAATATCTTCTAGTGATGGATCATTTATCTCATATCCATCAGGAAGACAGTAAACTTTCTCAGTCTGGAGATTAATGAAGACATGGTGGCCTGCCTCAAGACTGTGGGTATATGCATGCGATTTCAAGCCTCTTCCTTGGTAATACTTTCCACAAACTAGGCACGCATACACATTCAAATTCGATAAGGAGATTGAGCAGAACTTCTCAAAGTCAAAATCAAGGACCTACGAAGCAGGAAAAAATATAATCAGGCATCGATAACCATGAGAGTGCAGAATGGCTCGCTCAACCATAAAGTTTGCCCCCTCCACCTCCCAAAAAAAGAGGATATAACATATATGCACAGAGTAGAGCACTAGAACATGGACGTGCTTTAATATAATAAAATCTGCAGAAAGTATCATCTAATGGTAGGGAATCGACTATATCAAAGAATTTGTGTAGGACAGGGTTAGGGATCTGTCATGAGATTGTAGGATGTATATACCAATATTCACCAAAAGGGTGTGCCACACAATTATCCAGGGCTTTTGTAGTTACAAAGGTTAAACCTAGCCTCCTAGGGTATCAAAGGAGATAGCGAAATTTACACACAAATAAAAGTACTTGTTAAGTAAGCCCTGCTGTTCACAGATTTGTCATTTGTTTAGAGTTCAACGGTAAACCAAAACTCTTAGGGATAAAGGAGAACAGCCAATTTTAGTAAAACTGGGTATTTTTTAAGTCACCGCTGCAATTTTTCTAACGCAGGAAACATAAGAGCCTTTCAGAGGTTTGATGTACTGGATTAGGAAGCAAGTAACCATAGTTGTGTGTGTGGTGGGATGAAAACTTAACACATACTCCCTCCGTCCCATAATATAAGACGTTAGTGTCAAAAAACGTCTTATATTATGGGACGGAGGGAGTACAAGTCATCGGTGTACAAAGTAGGCTACTGCATTACTGCTTGAAATGAAGAGGATCAGCTGCTAACAAGCTATACCATAGGAAAAATCAACTAGACCTCACTGTGTAGGTACTACCAAGTACCAACAAATTAAATGGCTAAGTACCAAGCTCCAGTTCTACATCTCTACATGTTCTATATTTAGTTATTTACCAACCCAATATGCCCAGTTTGCCCACAGACCGATTTAAAGTTTTTGTAGCCTACAGATTCAACCTAGGGGATCAAAGGAAATATACACATTTAGAAATGCTAGGTACCGCGGGCAATTGCGGTACCACATGTGGGCAATTGCCACTGAATCAACATGTAAAAATGGCAGAAATAAAGAATTTTATACCTGTCGGTTGACGGTGTCGAGGTAGGGGCAGTCCCGGCGCAGCTCCACCTGCCTGGGCCGCCTCTCCGGAGCCCTCCGCTCGTCCTCCTCGTCCTCGTCCTCATCGTCCTCCTCCTCCTCCTCCTCCTCCTCCCGTGGCCGGCCGTTGGGGCGCCCCCTCGGGGCCCCGCGCTCCTCCTCCTCCTCGTCCGCGTAGTTGGCGAGCCCGAGCAGAGACGCGCCCTCCGACTCGTCCCCCGCGCGCGGGCGCTTCTCGCCGCCGTCGGCCGGCTCCTCCTCCTCCTCGCGCTCGCGCTTCCGCGCGGGGGACTGGCGCTCCTCCTCGTTCGCGCCCATCGCCGGCCCCGCCGAAACCCTAGCAGCGCCAAAGGAGAGAGAGAGAGGTTTTGGGGAGGCTTCTCGAGACGGCGTGCGTATGCGGAAGCGGAATCTCGTCCTTCCCGGCGCAAATTGAGAGAGGGGGTGAGGGGCTGGGCTGGACGGGCGCTCACCTTCCCGGAGCTAGGGACGGAGGAAGCGCCGCTGACGGAGGGACGGCGGAGGGCGGCGGCGGCTGGTCGATCTGGGTGGAAACCCTTACCGAGACCTCCTCTTCGGCGCCGGTTCGCTCGGCTGGCGCCCGTAGCAGCCTCGCGTGGGCCGGCCCACTCGCTCTTTCCCATTCGTTCCAAAAACATGGATCGCAGAATTACGAGGTCGAAAAGGTTCACGAATTTGAAAAAAATTCATCAATTCAGAAAAGCGTTCATGAATTTTGAAACATATGTATTTCGCGGAGAAATGAAAAAAGTTCGTCAAATTTGGAAAAAGAAAAGTAACGAAATTTGGAAAAAGCTCATCGATTTTGAAAAAAGGTCCGTCGAATTTGAAAAACGTTCATCACAGGTTTTAAAAGAGTTCGTCGAATATGAAAACAGTTCACCAAATTCGAAAGAAAAGTCCATCGGATTTGGAAAAAGTTCATAAGAATTTGAAAATAGTTCATCGATTTTGCAGAAAAAAAATCATGAAAAAAGAAAGTTTCTCGAAAAGGAAAAAAGAAAGGAGAAAGAAGAAAGAAAAAAAAAGCATGTAAGTAATCATGACAAGTTAAGTGGCCTGGGTGGTTGTCGCGTCTTGCTCTAGCCCCGTTCGTCGCGGGATCGAATCCCAGTCGATCCCCTAAAAAAGGCAACCGGGCTTTGCCAAGGATGTACGTCGATGCTGGACTATCCAGGAACCAGACCAGGTGCGCGGCAGTGGCGGTGTGCCGTGACGCGAATGGAGATTTTATGGGGAGTTCATCTTTGAAAATTCATGGGATCAATGATGTTCCGAGTTGGAAGCCATTGCTTGCCTAGAGGGCTTATCTTTGACAGGGAATCTTCGAATTTCATCCTTGCATCAGACTCTAAACAGGTGGTGAAGGATATCCATGGAGGAAGCGGTGGAGTCTATGGGAATATCATCAAAGAACGTAAGAGTAGGGCGTTAGTATTTAATTGTAATTTCACTTTTGAAGGCAGAGCTACTAATGATGATGTCGATAGGGTAGTCAGGTTTTTGCATTCACTTCATCAGGAGAGACACATCTGGTTGATCCAACCCCATGATCCTATTTGCATTCCTCCCCACGTGGAGTTTGAGCAGCAAAACTTGGTTTACGCCTCCAAAAAAAAGCAACCGGCTGATCCTTCTTCCTATAGACTGTCCCCTCCGCTCGACACGCGTCACGCGGGATACACGCACCCCTCTCTGCTTCTTCTTCTTCACAAAAACCACATGTTCCCCTCTATGCCCTTCATCCCCGCCTCCTCCCACTCATGGATCTCGCCTCGCCTTGCACAAATTTCTCCGCTCTGACAGCTCGCTTCTGCCACCGCCCACAAATTAGGTCGCTGCTATAGGCGAATGATGTGAGGGATGCATGGATGGTGTAGCGAGAGCCACCAGTCAACATGTGTTGCTAGCAGTGCAACGTCAGCGGGGCGGTGATGCTACAAAGAGGGTGGCGACTCTACAACAAGGAGTGTTGTTGTGGGAGTGCGGGGTGATGCATGGGGTCGCCTTGTTTTGCAAGGTGCCGGCAGCCGGGTTCGACTTAGTCGTTTGAAAAACACTAGTAGAAAAAGGGCCTAATGTGAAGAACATTAGTCCCGGTTTGTAACAAAACCGGCACTAATGTGATCATTAGTGCCGGTCCAAACGGCTAGGGGGCGGAGATCATTAGTACCGGTTCGTGGTGACCCTTTAGTACCGGTTCGAGCCACGAACCGGTACTAAAGTGGATGTTGCAGGCTGTGCTCAGGCTGGGGGCCCACGGCACCTTTAGTACGGGTTCATTCCACAAACCGGTACTAGAGGTTCCTAGTTGACAGCGGTGTTTTAGTCCCACCTCGCTCCGCTAACAGAGTTTTTACCACCTTAAATATGTTACTTCTCAAACTATCACAACCACTTGGTCTTCATTGAACTCTATGTGTAGAATTTGCGGCCGCAATATGAGTCTTCTCTGGTTCCTACCGGAGAGGACTCATATTGACAATTTAAATTGTACACAAAAAGATCATTGATGATCAATGTATTTTTGATGTATTTCTCTGTAGCAGTAGCGCGTTTTGGCTGAAAGGCGGTACTGATCAATGTATTTTATGTATATTTTTACATGTTTACACAAGAGCCGGTTCAAACTGGACAATCTCTTAGGAAGTATCAGGGTTTCAGACGAAAACTCATCTGTTACATCGGCTATTCAATATTTTAATAACTTAGTACAACTCCGGACTTTTTTTGCGTTCAGATACACAATTCAAATCCATGTCATCAACTTTCAACCCTTTCTGACATAATTTGCTATTTTCAATGCATTTACTGATTTGTTTTCAGAGCTAAATCACCGTGAAAGTGAAAAGCACTACAAAATGAACTCTGAAAAGGTTGAAACTTGGCAAGGTATCATCATTTTACCCGCATAGCATGTGCAAAGAAGTAGAGAGGATTACGGCAAAAACTGGATGCACTTCATGTACAAACTGGACAATCTCTTAGGAAGTATCAAGGTTTTGGACGAAAACTTATCTATTACACTGGCTATTCAATATTTTAATAACTTAGTACAACTCCGGACTTTTTTTTTGCCTTCAGATGCACAATTCAAATCAACGTCATCAACTTTCAACCCTTTCTGACATAATTTGCAATTTTTGATGCATTTACTGATTTGTTTTCAGAGCTAAATCATCGTGAATGTGAAAAGCACTACAAAATGAACTTTGAAAAGGTTGAAACTTGGCAAGGTATCATCATTTCACCCGCATAGCATGTGCAAAAAAGTAGAGAGGGTTACGACAAAAACTGGATGCACTTCATGTACAAACTGGACAATCTCTTAGGAAGTATCAGGGTTTCGAACGAAAACTCATCTGTTACACCGGTTATTCAATATTTTAATAACTTAGTACAACTCTTGACATTTTTTGCGTTCAGATGCACAATTCAAATCCACGTCATCAACTTTCAACCCTTTCTGACATAATTTGCTATTTTCGATGCATTTACTGATTTGTTTTCAGAGCTAAATCACCGTGAAAGTGAAAAGCACTACAAAATGAACTCTGAAAAATCACTACAAATATGAATATAATGATAAACACACTAATATTAAATATAAGAAACTATAATTACAGCAAAAAACTACTCACAAATAAATAGAAGAAAATATATAAACCACAAAATAAAAAACTATATGAAAAATATTTATTTACGCGCTGTCCAGTGGGCCTGCCCGGCCTTGGGCGTGCATATGCAGGCCCATAAGGCCCAGCAGGCTCACAGGGCAGTGCGGCAAAGTTAGGCCCAGAGGCCTAGATTATAGAGGAGCTCAAAGGAGCAGCCGCGGCTGGGTTTATAAACCAGTGTGGCTGCCCTTCGCTCGACGAGGTGGGACTAAACTTTATGCACCGCAGAACGGGAGCGCACGACCTTTAGTACCGGTCCGTGGCTCCACCCGGTACTAAAGGGTGGGTCTTTAGTATCGGGTGGAGCCACGAACCGGTACTAAAGGTCGTCGCTTCCCGCCGCTTCGCCTGGCCAAATTTAACCTTTAGTACTGGTTCCTGTCTCCAACCGGTACTAAAGGCTTCCCTTATATAATCAGCACTTACGAAAAATTTCAGTTATCATCTTCGTCGCGCCCCGTCCCCGTCGTCACCGCCGTCATCGCCGCCCCCGTCGCTGTCGTCGTCGCGCGCCCCCGTCACCGCCCCCGTAGCCGTACGTCATCGCCGCCCCCGTACGTCGTGCCGCCCCCGTCGCCATATGTCGTCGCCGTCCCCGTC
>NC_041386.1:732002376-732048129 GCF_002162155.2 Triticum dicoccoides | reverse complement strand
TTTAATATATACTAAATTTAGGTATATGAGATTTGATCATCTAATTAAAATTTTAGTATATAGAACTAGCTACTTTATTTTTAGTAAGAAAATTAATAGAATTAGTTTAGTTAAATTAGTTGAACTAGTTAATTAGTTGAACTAGTTAATTAGTTGAATTAGGAGCTATATTTTATTTAGGTATATTTTTAGTAAGTGCTTAGTTGAATTAATTAGTTGAATTAATTAGTTGAATTAATAGAACTAGTCTAATTAGTTGAATTAATATATAACTAATAAGTGTTTAATGTTTCACCTATGAACATAGGTAATGTCGTCTGACGGCGAAAATGATTTCATTATGTGTGAAGAGTGCAAAGACCAACGCGGCCTGTGCGACAGAAATTTCCTAGTTGATGATAGGCGCTTCAGCATTAAGCTAGACGAGACCTTTGAAGTGGATACAGTAAGTCACAACGACAAGTCTTTTTCGTAATTAAGTATGACTTATATATGCTTCATTTGCTTCAACTTATTATTTTAATTTTTCACTATTCTACTAGCGTATCCCCTGCTATGCAAGAATTTTTGTTTTGGATAAGATAGGTTTCAGTCGTGACAAAACTATGGAGGTAAAGAGAGTTTACTTGAAGACCGAGCATGGTTATACCTTCAACGTCAAACTATACAATCAAGAAACCTACACCCATTTAGAATGCAAAACTTGGCAAGCACTATGCAAGGCTTATGCATTTGAGCCTGATATGTTTATCACCTTTGATATTCGTCCCGAAGATGATATTGAAGGTAATAGAGACATTTGGGTCGATGTGCAGACGCCTCCAGTTCTACCATTACGTGAGTTTCTCATGCCATATTTATGTTGATATTGTTTTTTCAAAAATAGTTGACAACTATAATTTCAATTGACAGCTTATTTCCATTCAAGCAAACATGTCCAGCGCTTGGTAGACAGGATTGTCCACTGTCCCGGGGCTGAACTAAACTGCGAGGAGATAAGTCAAATGTTTCATGGCATGAGGATCTTGATGCTGTCAAGAGAAATTATTTTCCTAGACTTGCAAATCTTAGTACTCAAAACGTGCGACCAATAGTATTTGTATTGAACTACGGTCACATGTATTTAGGAAAGATGGTAAGATTTTTACTATTTGTCCTCAGTGCATCTTTTGCATACATTATTTTTAAGCTAAACTTCATGTTGCTAAGTATGATACTATACGATGTTCTCTCTTCAACAGGGACTCCCGATGATAGTTGTGCCTCAGTGGATCTCGACTAATGATCGCATGTCAATTGTTAGCTTACGGCCAAGACATCCTACATTGCACACGAGTGCATTCAAGATTTCTAGAACCAAGGAATGCTTAATAGTGAAAGACTGGAGCAAAATTGTGAATGATTGCAGAGAAGTACTAGGAGTCAACAAGCAGAAGCGCAACCAACGATTAGGAGATGGGTTCATCTGCATGCTCCAATATGATGAATCAGGACAGCTACACATGCTCTATGCCATTTTACCAGAGAGAGAGCAGCAGGAGTGATTAGCATGTTCTATGAGATTATGCAACTCCTATAATTGGAGGCCTGGGAGTGGCAGCTGGACCTATTCCTGAGGACTTCTTCCAGAACACTGTTCCATCACAGCAACTTGCGAATCGGCTGCCTCCTCCAGGAGCAATCCTGAGTCTGGGATGAACGTCGGCAGACCGGTACCTACTCAAAACATGATGGGCAATGTTGGTCTTCTAGATGGTGGGGTGCCGCCACAGGGGCCACAACAAGGCCAGTTCCCTCAGCAACAAGGTATTCCTATGAACCCAATTGGCCCACCTGATGGTGGTGTACCCCCACAGAGCCAGGCTCTTCCTTCACAGCCACAGGGCTTTCAACCTGATGTTCCTACTCCATCACAACCAATTGATCTCAGTGCTCTCGAGGGTCCAGGAGCGGCAAAGCAAGCTGCTCAGTGATACGTCTCCAACGTATCTACTTTTCCAAACACTTTTGCCCTTGTTTTGGACTCTAACTTGCATGATTTGAATGGAACTAACCCGGACTGACGCTGTTTTCAGCAGAACTGCCATGGTGTTATTTATTATGCAGAAAACAAATTCTCGGAATGACCTGAAAATCCACAGAGATTACTTTTGGAAAATATAAAAAATATTGGCGAAAGAATTAAGGCCAGGGGGTCCAGACCCTGTCCACGAGGGTGGGGGGCGCGCCCTCCCCCCTGGGCGCGCCCCCTGTCTCATGGGCCCCCTGATGCCCCACCGACCTCAACTCCAACTCCATATATTCCGTTTCACGAAGAAAAAAATCAGAGAGAAAGTTTCATCGCGTTTTACGATACGGAGCCGCTGCCAAACCCTAATCTCTCTCAGAAGGGATGATCTGGAGTCCGTTCGGGGCTCCGGAGAGGGGGATTCGTCACCGTTGTCATCATCAACCATCCTCTAGCACCAATTTCATGATGCTCACCGCCGTGCGTGAGTAATTCCATCGTAGGCTTGCTGGACGGTGATGGGTTGGATGAGATTTACCATGTAATCAAGTTAGTTTTGTTAGGGTTTGATCCCTAGTATCCACTATGTTCTGAGATTGATGTTGTTATGACTTTGTTATGCTTAATGCTTGTCACTAGGGCCCGAGTGCCATTATTTCAGATCTGAATCTATTATGTTTTCATGAATATATATGAGTTCTTGATCCTATCTTGCGAGTCTATAGTCACCTATTATGTGTTATGATCCGACAACCCCGAAGTGACAATAATCGGAATACTTCTCGGTGATGACCATAGTTTGAGGAGTTCATGTATTCACTATGTGCTAATGCTTTGTTCCGGTTCTCTATTAAAAGGAGGCCTTAATATCTCTTAGTTTCCACTAGGACCCCGCTGCCACGGGAGGGTAGGACAAAAGATGTCATGCAAGTTCTTTTCCATAAACACGTCACTACTAGGAAAAGGCCTGCTAGTGGCGCACCTGTTTTACCTACTAATGGCGCACTACAGGTGCGCCATTAGCACCACGCCATTAGAATCTTTTACTAATGGTGCACCACAGGTGCACCATTAGTATACCAGATACTAATGGCGCACTAGGCAGTGCGCCATTAGTATAGCCCACGGTGCGCCATGAATATATGATGAAAATTTGAAAAATATTTCAAACTTCCCGGTCATATTACGTATCATTTTTTTAAAAAAAAATCCAAAAATAATTATTTCGAAACTAATTTTTTTTCTGTTACTAGTGGTGCACCTAGCAAACGGTGCGCCACTAGTAAGTTTGAATTTTCTTGCCTCTAGATCTTGAAAGCCCCGTAACTTTTTTCTGTTAGGTCTTTGAGGATTTTGAAAATGTTTAACGGGGTTCCCCCAATTAAATTCGGATGTAACTTTTCGAGTAGATGATTTTTCATATAAAATTTTTTTTAATCCGACTTCGTATGCAAAAGTTATGCCCATTTTACAGATTCCAGAGATATTTTGCAAATAAAGTCAAAATTCATATTTGTAAATTTTCCCAACAACTAGAGCACATATCACATGGGAAATTTATTTTCTTTTATTTTTTTGACATTTCCATCATTTTCTTTTCTTTTTTCTAAAACTGAAAAGGCGGTCCAGGGGGTGCATTCGGTGGAATTTTTGGGCCAAGTTAGTAATGGCGCACCGTGGGAGTGGTGCGCTGCCACACACACGGTGCACCATTACTAGTTTTGAAAAAAATTTGAAAAAATATTACTAGTGGCGCACCGTGGATGTGGTGCGCCATTACTAGTTTAACTAGTAATGGCGCACTATCCCCTGGTGCGCCATTACTAGTTTTGAAAAAAAATAAAAAATTGAAAAAAAATACTAGTGGCGCACGTGGATGTGGTGCGCCATTACTAGTTTAACTAGTAATGGCGCACTATCCCCTGGTGCGCCATTACTAGTTTGGAAAAAAAATTGTTACTAAAGGTGCACCGATGATGTGGTGCGCCATTAGTATCTGCACACTAATGGGGCACCAACACATGGTGCGCCATTAGTATATAGTAGTGGCGCACCACATGTCTGGTGCGCCATTAGTGTCCATATCATCTATAACCCTTTTCCTAGTAATGCGTACGACTATATTCGGAATACATGCCTACATTACATTGATGAACTGGAGCTAGTTCTGTGTCACCCTATGTTATAGCTATTACATGAGGAATCACATCCGACATAATTATCCATCGCTGATCCAATGCCTATGAGCTTTTCACATATTGTACTTCGCTTATTTACTTTTCCTTGCTACTGTTACAACTACTACAAAACTATTATCTTTACTTTTGCCACTGTTACCATTACTATCATACCACTTGCTACTAAATACTTTGCTGCAGATACTAAGTTATCCAGGTGTGGTTGAATTGACAACTCAACTGCTAATACTTAAGAATATTCTTTGGCTCCCCTTTTGTCGAATCAATAAATTTGGGTTGAATATTCTACCCTCGAAAGCTGTTGCGATCCCCTACACTTGTGGCTTATCAAGACTAACTTATGGCGCTGTTGCCGGGGAGCATAGCTCTATTCTTTAAGTCACTTGGGATTTATATTTGTTGATCACTATGAGGAACTTGAAAGACGAAAGAACCAAGATTTTCCCCTCAACTACGAGGGGAGGTAAGGAATTGCCATCTAGATCTGCACTAGATTCTCCTTCTGTTTTGAGTAAGCTTGCGACACCTAAACCTGCTACTGCTATGAATTCTGATATGTCACATGTTATTGATGATGTCACTTCTACTATGCATGATACTTATGATGAAACTACTTCTGTGTGTGATACTACTTTGCCATTAGGTGAATTTTTGATGAACAACTTGCTAGGGTAAGAGAGAATGAAATTATTGAAGATGCTATTATTGATGATAGTGATGATGAAAATTCCCCCTGATTATGAATTGCCTGTTGTTCCTGAGGGTTATGTTATGAATGAGGAAGCTTCTAGAGCTATTTTTGCTTGCATAGATAGATATGATCTTAAGAAGTTATTAGCTAAATGGAAGCAGCAATCTCTTAATGCTAGAATGAAACCTGACCCCCCTTTTGCTACTTCACCTATCTGTGTTACTGATACGGATTATGAATTCTCTGTTGATCCTCAGATTATTACTTTGGTTGAATCTGATCCTTTTTATGGCCTTGAATCTAAAACTGTTGTGGCACATCTTACCAAGTTAAATGATATAGCCACCCTGTTTACTAATGATGAGAAGTCTCGCTATTATTATATCCTTCATATATTTCCGTTCTCATTAAAGGGTGATGCTAAGACTTGGTTTAATTCTCTTGATCCTGGTTGTGTGCGTAGTCCCTAGGATATGATTTATTACTTCTCTACTAAATATTTCCCTCCTCATAAGAAACAAGCTGCCTTGCGGGAAATATATAATTTTGTGCAAATCAAAGAAGAGAGTCTCCCACAAGCTTGGGGGAGGCTTCTTCGATTACTTAATGCTTTGCCTGATCATCCTCTTAAGAAAAATGAAATACTTGATATCTTTCATAATGGACTAGCCGATGCTTCCAAGGACTACTTGGATAGTTGTGTTGGTTGTGTTTTCAGGGAAAGAATAGTCGACCAAGCTGAATTACTATTGAATAATATGTTGACTAATGAAAATAATTGGACTCTCCCTGAGCCAATTCCTGAGGCAATCACTGAGCCAATTGAGCCAACTCCTGAGCCTATTCCTAAACCCACTCCAAAGAAGAGGGGCGTTCTATTTCTCAGTCCTGAAGATATGCAAGAGGCAAAGAAATCAATGAAAGAAAAGGTATTAAAGTTGAAGATGTTAAGAATTTACCACCTATTGAAGAAATACATGGTCTTAATATACCGCATGTTGAAGAAACACATTGTCTTGATAACCCGACATAGGTAGTAAAGGTAAATTCTCTCTATAGATATGATAAAGTTGAAATTCCCTCTACTAAATTTCATAGCCCATGCTTAGATGAATTTGATGACTTTATGGATAGGCAAGAAAGTTTTAATGCTTATGTTGGTAGAGAATTAAAGAATAATGCTTTCGAGATACGCTTGAGTGATTATATGGCTAGATTTAAAGGTGAACTTAAACTCATTAGCAAATATGCTTCTATGGTTACCACTCAAGCTGAGCAAGTACTTAAAACTCAAAGTGATTTGCTTAATGAATTAAATAATAAACATGACTTTGCTGTTAGAGTGGCTACTAGAACTGGTAGAATGACCCAGGAACCTTTGTATCCTGAAGGCCACCCTAAGAGAATCCAGCAGGATTCTTAGAGAAATAATTTAGAGGCACCTAGTTCTTCCAAAAAGAAGAAAAAGAAAAATGATAGGACTTTGCATGCTTCTAGTGAACCTGTTATAGACACACCTGAGAATCCCAATGATATTTCTATTTCTGATGCTGAAACACAATCAGGTGATGAACATGAACCTGGTGATAGTGCCAATGATAATGTTCATGTTGATGCTCAACCTAGCAATAATAATGAAGTAGAGGTTGAACCTGCTGTTGATCTTGATAACCCACAATCAAAGAATGAAAGTTATGATAAGAGAGATTTTATTGCTGGGAAGCACGGTAAAGAAAGAGAACCATGGGTTCAGAAACCCATGCCCTTTCCTCCTAAACCATCCAAGACAAAGGATGATGAGGATTTTGAGCGTTTTGCTGAAATGATTAGACCTATCTTCTTACGTATGCGCTTAACTGATATGCTTAAATTAAATCCTTATGCTAAATATATGAAGGATATCATTACAAATAAAAGAAAGATACCGGAAGCTGAAATCTCCACCATGCTTGCTAATTATACTTTTAAGGGTGGAATACCAAAGAAACTTGGAGATCCAGGGGTACCAACTATACCATGCTCCATTAAAAGAAATTATGTTAAAACTGCTTTATGTGATCTTGGAGCCGGTATTAGTGTTATGCCTCTCTCTTTATATCGTAGACTTGAATTGAATAAGTTGACACCTACTAAAATATCTTTGCAAATGGCTGATAAATCAACTGCTATACCTGTCGGTATTTGTGAGGATGTGCCTGTTGTGGTTGCAAATGTCACTATCTTAACGGACTTTGTTATTCTTGATATTCCCGAGGACGATAGTATGTCAATTATCCTTGGTAGACCCTTTTTGAATACTGCAGGGGCTGTTATTGATTGCAACAAAGGCAATGTCACTTTTCATGTTAATGGTAATGAGCATACGATACACTTTCCGAGGAAACAATCTCAAGTTCATAGCATCAATTCTATTGGAAAAGTTCCAACTATTATCATTAGAGGTTTTGAATTTCCTCTTCCTACCGTCAAGAAAAATATATGATATTCTTATTGTTGGGGATGTTCATATCCCCGTTGAGGTAACTTAGTGTTATTCGAAATTTCTCCGGTTCCGTGTTATTCAGAATGAGTTTGTTAACAAGACTTGATCAACCTTGTTAGTGGATTCATTTTGATGATCATGAGATGGATGAAATTAGAAGGCACAACCTTCTATACCCTCTTTTTACTTTCTGTTATTTAGAACAAATAAAACAAAAATAGTATTATCTGTCTGTTTTCTGAATTATCCGTGCAATAAAAAATATCCCAAAAATAAAAGTGCTCCAAATGCCCTGCAAATTTAGTATGATTTTTTATGGAATATTTGAGGATTTTAGGCACTGAAAACACTGGAGGGGGGGGGCAATGTTAATGACCCCCACAAATCTGAATATAAAGACTTTCTTGCTAGTATTACCGTGGGAGAATCTAGGGATATTGCACAAGCTACCATAGGGAGCATTCATTTTCCTGCTATACATTATTTTGCTCTCTTCATTGGTAGATGCATTAATGGTAAAGATGAAGCATGTCATATGTGTGTGCCTGATCTTTGCGTCCTCAAGAGTGCTGTGTTAGGTAATAAAGATTACAATTTGGGGTCAATAGTTGCACGTAGGTTGCATAATAATGGTATATCCGGAGATTTATTTGGAGGGATTTGTGCGACCTGTGTCGCTAATTATCTTGGTATAGCCCCACGAGAGGGGGATATGGAGTTGCCTCCTGCTTATTTAGATTATGACGCGATGGTCAAACATCGTTTTCTTGTGAGGAACGAACAATTCCTTCAGTATCGACTAATCTTTGACAGACGTAGCTCTGTCCATGTTACTCTCCCTGCTCCTTTTCTTTTTGATTACCAGGTAAAACGAAGATATGTTGTTACCAGGGAGGAGGCAACTGAACACGAGGGGAGAGCAGAGGCGGCTCGCCAACATGTCGCAGCTCAGGATGCATTTGTTGCTGCATCTCAGTATGACCCCAGTTATAACTACAGATATCAGCCAGGATACCCTTGGCAATAAACCAACTTAAGCCAAAAGCCTAAGCTTGGGGGAGTACGTATTTCTCACCGACTTTACATTCATGTTCACACATTATTCTAGTCGTCGATGCTCATACTCTTTCATTGTATTATCCATGCTAGTTTAATTTTCTTTTTCCAGTTCTCTTCTTGTGAGTTTGATAAACCATAAGAAAAACCAAAAAAATTAGTTAGTTTAATTTCCATGCTTGTAGTAGAAATTAAAATGAAAACTGAAAAAGATTTCTCGTTCTTCTTTTTACTTGTTGGGAGCTTTCCCGTGTAAATTGTTTTCTTTTCTTTTCTTTTTCTTTGGGGGTCGAGAGTAGAAGACCATATTGAAAATGTTTAGTGGCTCTCATATGCATGATCGTTTATTTAACTTAGAGCCCATATTACTTTGTCTTCTCTCTTGAGTTGAATGCCTGCAGATTCCAGCTTAGTCCAATGCACGTGCACTATTATTATTATATACATCATTCGGTCGTGCAAGTGAAAGGCAATAATGACGATATATGATGGACTGATTGAGATGAGAAAAGCCGGTATGAACTCGACCTCTTTAGTTTTTGTAAATATGATGAGTTCATCGTTCTTGATTCAGCTTATTATGAAGTAAATATATTTGCAATGACATTTAGAGATTATAGTTCGTTGTGCCATGCTTGATTAGCTATGAGTTATAATGGTTTACCTTGTGTACCAACATTCTATTAAAATGATTGTGATGTGGTATGATGGGATGGTATCCTCCTTTAAATGAATTGAGTGACTCGACTTGGCACATGTTCACGCATGTAGTTGAAACAAATCAACATAGCCTTCACGATATTTATGTTCATGATAGATTATATCCTACTCATGCTTGTACTCAGTGTGAATTAATTTTAATGCATGTTCATGACTGTTGTCTCTCTCTCAGTTGGTCGCTTCCCAGTCTTTTGCTAGCCTTCACCTGTACTAAGCGGGAATACTTCTTGTGCATCCAAACTCCTTAAACCCCAAAGTTATTCCATATGAGTCCACCTTACCTTCCTATATGCGGTATCTACCTGCCGTTCCAAGTAAATTTGTATGTGCCAAACTCCAAACCTTCAAATGAAATTTTATTTTGTATGCTTGAGCAGCTCATGTTTCAACTAGGGATGCCTATATCTTCCATGCTAGGTGGGTTATTTTCAAGAGGAGTGGACTCCGCTCCTCATTCACAAGAAAAATGGCGGTAATCGGGATGCCCAGTCCCATGATCCAAAAAGATCAAAGCAAATCAAAATAATTAAACAAAACTCCCCCAGGGTTGTTGTTAGTTGGAGGCACTCGTTGTTTCGAGCAAGCCATGGATTGATGCTTGTTGGTGGTGGGGGAGTATAAACTTTTACCATTCTGTTTGGGAACTGCCTATAATGCATATAGTATGGAAGATATCGCCATCTCATAGTTGTTGCATTGACAGTGAAAGTATGCCGCTCAAAATGTTATTCATCTCTATTTTAAAATCGAGCTCTGACACCTCCGCAAATCTTTGCTTCCCTCTGCGAAGGGCCTATCTATTACTTTTATGTTGAGTCATTACCCTCTTATTAAAAAGCACCCGCTGGAGAGCACACTGTCATTTGCATTCATTATTATTGGTTTATATTGGGTATGATTTGACTGGATCTCTTTTACCATGAATTACAATGTCTAGTCAGTCTTTGATCTTTAAAGGTGCTCTGCATTTATGTTTTGCGGTCTCAGAAAGGGCTAGCGAGATACCATCTTGTTATATCATATTATGATTGTTTTGAGTAAGTGTTATCATTCGAGTTTTATTATTATTGCTCGCTAGCTGATTATGCCATTGATATGAGTAATTGTGAGACCTAAGTGTTATTGTGAGTATGGTTAGTTTATAATCTTTGCTGAAAACTTGAATGCTGGCTTTACATATTTACAACAACAAGAGCAAATAGAGTTTGTAAAAGTTTTTCTTTATCACTTTCAGTTTATCAACTGAATTGTTTGAGGACAAACAAAGGTTTAAGCTTGGGGGAGTTGATACGTCTCCAACGTATCTACCTTTTTAAACACTTTTGCCCTTGTTTGGACTCTAACTTGCATGATTTGAATAAAACTAACCCGGACTGACACTTTTTTCAGCAGAACTGCCATGGTGTTGTTTATTGTGCAGAAAACAAAAGTTCTCGGAATGACCTGAAAATCCACAGAGATTACTTTTGGAAAATATAAAAAATATTGGCAAAAGAATCAAGGCCAGGGGCTCCACGCCCTATCCATGAGGGTGGGGGGCCCACGAGACAAGGGGCGCGCACCCCTGTCTCGTGGGCCCCCTGATGCTCCACCGACCTCAACTCTAACTCTATATATTCTGTTTCGTGGAGAAAAAAATAGAGAGAAAGTTTCATCGTGTTTTACGATACGGAGCCGCCGCCAAGCCCTAATCTCTCTCGGGAGGGCTGATCTGGAGTCCGTTCGGGGCTCCAGAGAGGGGGATTCGTCGCCGTCCTCATCATCAACCATCCTCCATCACCAATTTCATGATGCTCACCGTCGTGCGTGAGTAATTCCATCGTAGGCTTGCTGGACGGTGATGGGTTGTATGAGATTTACCATGTAATCAAGTTAGTTTTGTTAGGGTTTGATCCCTAGTATCCACTATGTTCTGAGATTGATGTTGCTATGACATTGCTATGCTTAATGCTTGTCACTAGGGCCCGAGTGCCATGATTTCAGATCTGAACCTATTATTTTTTCATGAATATATGTGAGTTCTTGATCCTATCTTGCGAGTCTATAGTCACCTATTATGTGTTATGATCCGACAACCCCGAAGTGACAATAATCGGGATACTTCTCGGTGATGACCATAGTTTGAGGAGTTCATGTATTCACTATGTGATAATGCTTTGTTCCGGTTCTCTATTAAAAGGAGGCCTTAATATCCCTTAGTTTCCACTAGGATCCCGCTGCCACGGGAGGGTAGGACAAAAGATGTCATGCAAGTTCTTTTTCATAAACACGTATGACTATATTCGGAATACATGCCTACATTACATTGATGAACTGGAGCTAGTTCTGTATCACCCTATGTTATAGCTATTACATGAGGAATCGCATCCGACATAATTATCCATCACTGATTCAATGCCTACGAGCTTTTCAGATTTTGTGCTTCGCTTATTTACTTTTCTGTTGCTACTGTTACAACTACTACAAAACTATTATCTTTATTTTTGCCACTGTTACCATTACTCTCATACCACTTGCTACTAAATACTTTGCTACAGATACTAAGTTATCCATGTGGTTGAATTGACAACTCAACTGCTAATACTTAAGAATATTCTTTGGTTCCCCTTGTGTCGAATCAATAAATTTGTGTTGAATACTCTACTCTCGAAGGTTGTTGCGATCCCCTACACTTGTGGATTATCACTCAGCCCCCAGCGCCTAAAGCCGTGCATCCTGGCCAGGCACTCTACGCTGCCTTTTGTTAGACACTTTATCTGATGGACTTGGTATAGCTTCAGCTGACACCCATATCCGTGATTACGGGTACCCCGTGGCGCTCCTGCTGCAGAATGCTACTGGATGGGTCTTGCTCATCTTGAGCAGAATCAACTCACGGATGCACTAAATTGTTTGGATGAAGTGTTCTTGTCCCTTGCAAGGGACCAATCACGTGAAGCCAACATCAAAGCGCAGGCTACCATTTGTGCGCAGTACAAGATCGCCATTTCATTGTTGCTGCTGCTCCTTATATTTTGCTTGAAATGAATTTTGTGCGTGCAGGAAATTGCTCGGCTCCAAAGAGTCTAGGGAGCTGGCACGCTGAGCGCCAAGGAGGAGATGGGCAGGCTGTCTCGGCACCTGGCGTCCCTGCCCGTCCAGGCCAAGCACTGGATCAACTGCATCCGGACCGCCATCAAGCGCAACATGGAGGTCCAGAACTTCGCCTATGCCAAGCAGATGCTGGACCTGCTATACTCCAAGGAGCCGCCGACCAAGCAGGATGAGCTCAAGAGCCTCACCGACATGTGTGTCCAGCGGGGGCTCACCAACAAGTCCATCGACCCGTTCGAGGACCCCTCGCAGTTCTGTGCCGTCACCCTCAGCCGCCTCTCCACCACAGGCCACGACGTTTGCGACCTCCGCGGCGCCAAGTTCTCCGCCCTCTCGGCCCCGGGCTGCGTCATCTGCGGCATGGGAAGCATCAAGCGGTCCGACGCCCTCGCCGGCGCCGGCCCTGTCGCCTCGCCCTTTGGCTAAGTTTTGTCATGTGACGGTTTCTGTTCTTTTTGCCCGAGCCTCTGTTACTTGTATGTATTAGTGTGCAGTCAACATTCTTTGTTTTGTGCTGGGTTGTTGTAGCAGTTGTGGTAATAGCCTTGGAGATACCATTTTGTTGTGATTAATTTCCCTATATGATTCTACAGAACCTAGAAGCTCTAGCCATGGCATTTGCAATATTTTCGCTGTTCTTTTGTTTTTTGAAACTTCAATTTATTTGCAATGTTTGTGGTCATGAAGGCAAAGCTTAATTTTGCTGTGATTAACTTCTCCATGTGATTTTACAGAGCTCAATCATAGCAGCCAGTGATCCATGTACCGAGAAGCTCTACGTACCGCATTTCCAATATTTTGCTGATCTCTTGTGGTTGAAAGTTAAGCTATTTTGCAATTTTTGGTGGTGAAGGTGAGAATGTCTTGAATGTGTTGGTTAATTGTACAAAGGTTTGTGCCCTGCGGCTCGCGCTCAGGATTTGTCCAGTGAGGAGTTCTTTGTTGATTCAGGCCTGTGTTGGTGTCGGGGCAAGTTGACACCGGCATTTGACGTAAGTTATTGATTCCCACCTTAGAAATGATTTGATTTCTTTGTGAAGGAAATCTGCTATTTGGCCGTTGATCATTTTCTTCAAAATTCGTGTTTCTTCTTTTCTTGGACTTAACTATGGAATGATGGTAATGGCAAGTCTGCTTTTGGGGCTACTTTATTAAAAAACAATATGTTAGTAATTCTTTTCTTGGAGTACAAAAGTTGAAATTCGGAATGATGGCAATGGTAAGTATCGGTTATATGTGCAGCATGAGGAGTTTCTAATGATGAGTCTTTTGGCTCTGATAGCCCCTTTAGGCCTCATTTGTTTGGGCTACAGATTTTGAGAATCAGAAGTTTACTATTGTTTACCTTGCTTTTAGTATATCAGAAGTATTGTGAGATATCTGCAACACCCCCAATGCGTTGGCCAACCATGAAACGTGCAGAACTAATCACACTCATTGAACAGTTCACAAATCTTCCAATTCATACATACACATTCTCACCGGGAGAAAACACACATGATCTGAACAAATGTCCATCAGAGAAGAGAAAAAAGAGACAAATAACATATCAGAGAAGAGAAAAAAGAGACAAATAACATATCAGAGAAGAGAAAAAAGAGACAAATAACATATCAGAGAAGAGAAAAAAGAGACAAATAACATGGCAACTTCTCAACCACGATAGTAGAGCAGCGGTGTCCAGACCCTCTAGTCGATGGACCCACATGGAAATGAGGGAGGTAGTTGAGCGCAGTAGATCGGGCTCGAGAATGGAGCATGTTGAGGGCATGGCTGGAGCAGGGGTGTGGTGTGCTTGGGGCATCGTTGGTCGACCTCGGGACGGTAGGGGGCGCATGAGGTTGGGTCAGGGTCTCAGGGAGGATGATGCACAGAGGTTGGGTCAGGGTCTCAGGGAGGATGATGCACAGAGGTTGGAGAGGTGGAGGGATTCAGATCCGACTGCCATGGGTGTCGGCAGGGGTGGGGCACGTGTGCCTCGCCACAACCAGATGGGAAAAATGAGGGAGAGGACGAGGGTAGGAGAGGGATCAGATGAACAGTTTGAGGGATGACAAAAATCTATAAAAACGTCAAGTGAGTGCGGGAAGTAACAAAGAAACCCGGGAATCAAGGAAACTTTGGCTCGCCCGTAGTTCATTTAATAGAATCAATTCTAGAGGAATTGGGTTAGGAAGCCTGTTGTTTCTTAGGCCTATGGAACTTGGTAGATTTAAGAAAGAGGCATTTGGGGTTATGCAACACTTTCAAAGGGTTTTAGAGGTTTTGGACTATACTACTATGTCTGATTCCTTAAAACTTGTCACCTTGTATTAATTCTATCTTATATTTCACTACAAGAAATATGTCAACTTGTGACCTTGATTATCGGTCACTGAAAGGTCATTGTTTTTCATTTGCGACCTTTTTGTGACCAAAAACAGAAGGTCAAAAGCTGGCAGTCGTAAACTGAAATTAATGACCTTCTCTGTGAGAAGGTCGTAGACGTTTACGACCAAAACAGAAGGTCGTTGAATCCATGACCTTTTGTTTTGGTCACTAGCTGTCTGCCCAGACCACGTCGGATCCAACGTGGCAATCTGACGTGGCAAAATTGTGACCAATTGAAAAGGTCAAAAATTAGAATCAGCCCGGTCCAATTGGGTGCTTTAGATGGGCCGAGCCCATTAATTCAGCCTTTTTAATATATATTTTTTCTGTTAATTTTCGCTAGCTACATGGGCCTGGCCCAACATTTGCTGCCTTTTTTATTTTTATGAAATTAGACAATAAATTTCTTGTTGGGCCACGGCCTTTTACAGTCCAGTATTTTTTTGGCCTTCAGCCTTTTATGGTCCTGTTTTTCTTTTCTTTTTTGCCTCTGCCTTTTACAGTCTAGTTTTTTTGGCACTCAGCCATGTCATTTTAATTTAGGACTCATCACTCTTAAGTTCTGTACATGCGTCATTTTCAGTCAATTTCCAGTTCAAATATATGTTATAAATGCAGAATATTTCTCAATACAGCCAAACTTGGTACATTACAATAATACATAGTATCCAGTTTTCCAATACACAAAAAGATCAAAAATAACAAGCTCCAATGAGGTACTCCTTGTTGGGTGCTTCTTCATCATGGGATTTGCTGGGTGCTTCGACACTTGAACAAAGGACATCTACAGCTTCTAAACAGAACAATTAGGAACAAAATAAAAACAGAACATTATGCATTTGGTGCGAAAATGGTTAGAGCAAAGAGGAGCTTCAGCAACAGAGCGAACATTTGCAGGTGGATATTTTTGTTTGACTCATTTACTGCTACTCCCTTTAATTTTCAGGACTACATATTCTGAATCTACTAGTAGTGGTGGTGCTCAATTGCCACTGTTCAGGTCAATGGTAGATGCAGGCAGGTAATTAAATGTAGAAAATTAGCTAGCCTGCTCTCATGGAAGTTTTCAAAAGACCACACTGATCACACAAGGACTCTTGCTAGCATGAACCACGAAAACTGTTGAAAATAGAACAGTTCATAGGAGAGCAAGAAAATTCTAAAGTAGCACATAGGACCACACCTAGAAAGCCTAATACACACACGTAGGCTACTTCCAAGGTAGAAGCCTGAGAAGTTGTTCAATTCTCAAATTTTAGGAATAAGAAACGACAATCAAGCTTACATGCTGCCTACATTGTGTCTTATATCACGGTCTAAATGAAACACACGAACATGGTTCCATGTATGAGTAGAGAGGGGAGACGGTTCAGCTATACCAGAAGCGGCCCAGTGTCGATGCATGCATCGCAAACACAGCAGGGTCCTGTACATGATGATGCAAACAAAGTCGTGCCAATTTATGGCGGGATTACACAAGTCAACAACTGAATCCCCAACTGTATTTGCATATACTGCAGCAAACTAGATTGATATTATTTTTTCTTTTTCGTTAAGGTTGTGATTCAGTTAGGCATCCATGGGTGGCAGGAATGCAAAGTGCAGGTAGCAGCAGTGTACAACTAGCTAGAAGAGGACTAGGAGGAGCAAAACCAAACCTTTTTCTGCTGGATTTTGAGGCGTTGGAGGTGCATCTCATATTCTCCTGCAGAATAGCAGTGAGGAGGCTTCACCAATAGAGCAAAACCAAGGACAAAACTTGCTTCTCTAGATTAACATTGGCCTTCACCACACACTCATACTTGTCCTGCAAATAATGCCATCATGAGTTCAACATCAGCTATCCACCTGCCTTTCAAATTAGTAACCAGATACAACAAAATAATAAGTTATGAGGAGCAAATTAGAAACCATCATCTATTGACTCGTTGATTTGTTTGAAATGAAGTAGATGTCATGATTTGTTTGATACACACAGTTCTGCAATACAGGAGAGAAAAACATAAGGGTGTATCTTAAATTGCAAGTAAAGCGGTACAAAGCATGTGAATTGCAGCAAATTTTAATTCTTATTCTGCATAACTCATAAATGGTGATGCATAGTAGCATACTATCAACTCTATAGTCGTACTGAGAATCAACTACCAAGAGGGCCCAAGAACTACACACATTGGTGGTGCGGGCAGTTTATGTACCTCAAGTAGTTTACAGATCCTAATGAAATATCTTAGACAATTAGTGAATTTGAGTTCTTAGTTCTTATCATACGTCCATTCACACAGACAACTACTTGAGAGCATATTCATACAAGGGAGGGAGGGAGGGAGGTTGGGACATGTACATCTCATCTCAAGTGCCCAGCTCACGGACAACTAGGAACAGAAGGGGGGAGTCGGTCGTATCTCACAACAAGGTTGGAAGGGGTTGTCCTTCAAGAGGTGAACGGTGATGAGCTAGTCGACCTACAGCTTCTGTGGCATGGCGACGATATAGATGTGCCACCGTGGGTTGGTGCCCACGAGGAAGCACACGACGAGCGCCACAACGAGGGATCCATCGGCGGATGCCATAGGCCACGGTATGGAGAGAGGATCTACGGCGGCTGCTGGTCTATACACCACTGCAGGGAGGAGCATAATCAATGAGAAACATGGCAAAATTGATAAAGAATAGAAAGCTTCAGGCTAAAGACAATAGTTACAAAGGCACTGAATATGAAATCTTCTTCAATAGGACATAGCGGAGACGACAACTTAGTGGACGAGGATATTAAAAAAACAGACCCTGACATGTTTTAGGACAAACAACCACAACCTGAAATAAGCCTGCAAAAGATAGCATGTCCACTTGGATTTACGGCTGTACACATGTATGTAAAAATGCAGAACCAGTTAAAACAGTGTAGAATAGTTGATGATCCTAAGATCCTACCTACCCAGGACTGAAATGCAAAACTTTTAGTAGTAACTGCTAAATATACATGTTACAAGGGGTGATAAACAATTACACAGCAAAAGCATCATCCTCCATGTTCCCATCAAAAATTCTTCACCACACACTCACACTGGTACTGATCATGCATGCATCACCTTAGGAGTATATATGCAAGTAGAACCTAAAACAACGGGCACTGAAATTATGAACAATTCTCTCTTTGTATACGCATACGCTCCTCCTCGTGGGTACTATAGCACCGAGGTCTTGTGCCAGCAGCGGAGCCTTTGATGTCGTAGAACTATTGTTACTGATGATATGATGATGCAAGTTATACAGCATTATGCTATGTTCACTGCTACAGTACAGATACATGATACTACTAGCCACAAGGCAGTTAGGTAAAACAGCAGTATACAAGAAGTTCAAGCAGTGAAACTTGAATAATGCTGCTTGAGAACAGTAGTAAGAAAATGCAACTTAGATACACTGTCATAAGAATAACCCGATAGATCGCTCAAATGCGAACGATCTACCGCAATTCCTGACTGCACGAAGCAAGCAATCGAGGTAAACAAACACAAACTGCAAGCCTTCAGATCCATGGGAGTCGAGGACGTGTAAGCGAGGGAGGGAGGGGAGGGGGAGAGGCGGATACCACGAAGTGGCCGAGGTTAACGAGCGTCCAGGCCATGCCTCCACAGCCATGTCCTGCTCCACCTTGACCTTCTCCCAGTTGTTCTTGTTGTACAGCCGGCACAACACCCATTCGTCCAGCTGCAATAGGCACACATCACAAAAATAGAGGGTCAGCATGTATCTATCGATCGATCAGTATTGTCGGTGAGCAAAGTGCAAAATGGAAGACGCTGGGGTTACCTTGAGGGATCCCTTCTTGCAGGGCAAGTTTGCTTCAGCAAGTTTGCTTCTTCCCATGTTAATCCACAAAAAAGAACACGTAAGTATGTCAGCCAACAGTACATACATATAGAACAAATAAGTGTTGGAGAAAGCTTGGGGTTGGTGTTGGGCATCCACAGGACCTGTGAGACGCAGGTCGACAATGCGCATCCAGGCGTGCACAGCCTTCTTGAGCGTGTCCTTTAACAGCTCCTTCCTAGAGAGTATTGTCCTGTATACTTTCGGAACACCTAGAAAGGAATTCATCAATATAAGCAAGCCAGTTCTGCCAGACGTCATCATCATCACGTGAAAAAAACATGCTTCAACCTGATACAAACATCTTGCAAACAGTACATGATCCAAAACTAGGCGACAGTTTGGTTCAGTGTTAACGTTTGATAAGAGGAGTGCTATGCATGGACTGTCGAGCATCCAGGAGCAGAAGCACAACATATGCATCCTAGTAACTGATAAACATGCTCATGAAAGCGACTGGTACAGTGGGTTGGGGCTAAGCCGAGGAAATCAACAAGCAGAGCAGGGAGGTGGAGCATCCAAAGCTGTGTGCGAGCAGGGAGGTTGAAGCTGACAGCAAGTAGTTTTGCTAAGCTCGTGCATGCTATAGACAGACAATTCTTGTGCTCATCCATCCATGGAGGGGAGGGGAAGCGAGGGATTGAAATCAGTGGAATTGGGGGAGGGGGTTGGGGTTGCTGCTTACGGGGTCGGAGGCGACGAGGCGAGCCATGCGGTCGGCGACCTCGACGACGTGGCGGGAACCGGCCCAGGCGACCTTCATGCCGTCGACGACGAACTGCACCATGGCCCTCCCCCCCGCCAGGTAGTTGGGCTCCCCTCCTTCGTTCGCCACAGCCGCCATCTTGGCCAAGCTACTGTCTGTTTCGCTGCTGGCGCATGGTCGGCTTGGGAGACAAGGGGAGGCAGCGGCAGGATGGGGAAGGAGGGGGCGGCGGCAGAAGGGAGGAGGTGCCTCCTCGAGGCGGATCTCCTGGCGGCGGCCTCCTCGAGCCCATGGTGTGAGGGCGCCAGCCGTCCGCGTTCGTCCCCGCGCCCTTGGGACAGAACCCTAGCGCGTGGTCGACTCGATCTGGGGCATATGGGAGGGAGATATGGTGAGGGGAGGGAGGGACAAGGTCGGCTGCGGTGGCTGAGGAGGTCGGCGGTGGGTGGGAACGGCGGGGAGGGGTGGGAGCGGTTGGAGGCGGCGGCGGATCGAAGTCGGAGAGAGAGGTTGGGGGCGGCGGCTCCACCAGATTGGAGCGAGGGAGAGCAGAGGGGCTCGGGAGGTTAGGGGTGGAGGCGGGGGAGGGAGGGAGAGAAAGAATGGAGGCGGGGGGTGCGTGGAAAATGTCCATGAGGACTAACCTAGGGCTTCAGCTCGGATGGGTTTGGGCCGTTGGATCCGGAAGCATCCGACAGTGGTTGATGTGTGATCCGCATGATATGCTCATGGTCCAGTCAGAACGCAGCAAACCATTTGATGACCTTATGACCATATAAATTGGCCGTGATCGATTCAAGATAAAAAAATTCATTCCATTTTCCAGTGCTCAAAATGAGTATTCTTGTGAAAGTCCTGTGAAATATTTGTTCAAATGATATCATATTTTGCACAAGTTTACATTGTGGATTTGCAAACAATATTGACAAAGGGAGTTTTTATTTCCTTTGCACAAAAAAATAATTTTCCATTTTTCGAGTGCCCAAAATAAGTTTTTTTGTGAAGGACCTATAATATATTTGTTGCAAAATTGGACCAAATCAATTTTCTAAAATACTAGGACATATTTAATGCACAATTGACCAAATGGTTAAGTGTTAAAAGTTTTTATCCACCTCTGGTGAAAAAGACAAATTTCCGCCGATTCAGTTGGAAACGGGTCAAATTTGAACTGCAGCTGCCCTATAGTTTGCTCTTTATTTTTTCCAAAAATCATTTCTAGGTACATAAGTATCTATTTAATCAGAGAAACACCAAAAAAATTCCAAGATTCAACCACTAGCTAGGAACGGTCATTCCCGCCGTTTTGACCGCATTTTGAAACGGGCATAAAAAATTCAAAAAAAAAACATAAAGTTAGAAAACCTTCGCATTGTGTCATTATATGTGACCAAGTTACCAGCAAAAATTATAAACTTGTAATACGACAATTATTTTAAAAAAGTATTCTCAGAGACGAGCTATCAAATGTGAAGATGCATGGCTTTCAACCCAAATGCTCAATCTTATGGCCACATTCATGACATAATTTGTTCAAATGATCTTATACTGTGCACAAGGGTGCATCTTGGAATGACAGACAATGTTGCCTAAGGAAGGTTTCATTTTCTTTGGACGAAAAATTCATTTTCCATTTTTCGAGTGCCCAAAATAAGTTTTTTTGTGAAGGACCTACCAAATAATTCTTGCAAAATTGGACCAAATCAAATTTCTAAAATACTAGGCCATATTTAATGCACAATTGACCAAATGGTTGGGTGTAAAAAGTTTTGATCCACCTCTGGTGAAAAAGACAAATTCCCGCCGATTTAGTTGGAAGCGGGTCAAATTTGAACTGCAGCTACCTCATAGTTTGCTCTTTATTTTTTCAAAAAATCATTTCTAGGTAAATAAGTATCTATTTAATCATAGAAACATCAAAAAAATTCCAAGATTCAACCACTAGCTAGGAACGGTCAGGCCCGCCGTTTTGACCGCATTTTGAAACGGGCATAAAAAATTCAAAAAAAAATCAAAAAACTGGAAAACCTTCCCATTGTGTCATTATATGTGACCAAGTTTCCAACAAAAAAATAAACTTGTAATACGGAAATTATTTTAAAAAAGTATTCTCAAAAATGAGCTGTGATGCGTGAAGATTCATGGCTTTCAAGCCAAATGATCAATCTTATGGCCACATTCATGGCATAGTTTGTTCAAATAATCTCATATTGTGCACAAGGGTGCATCTTGGAATTCCAAACAATGTTGCCTAAGGGAGTTTTCACTTTCATTGCACAAAAGAGCCATTTTCCATTTTTTGAGTGCCCCAAATGAGGTTTTTTGTGAAGGACCTACCAAATAATTTTTGCAAAATTAGACCAAATCAATTTTCTAAAATACTAGGACATATTTAATGCACAATTGACAACATGGTTGTGTGTAAAAAGTTTTGATCCACCTCTGGTGAAAAAGACAAATTCCCGCCGATTCAGTTGGAAGCGGGTCAAATTTGAACTGCAGCTGCCTCATAGTTTGCTCTTTATTTTTTCCAAAAATCATTTCTAGGTATATAAGTATCTATTTAATCATAGAAACATAAAAAATTTCTAAGATTCAACCACTAGCTAGGAACGGTCAAGCCCGCCGTTTTGACCGCATTTTGAAACGGGCATAAAAAATTCAAAAAAATCAAAAAATTGGCAAACCTTCGCATTGTGTCATTATATGTGACCAAGTTTCCAAGAAAAATAATAAACTTGTAATACGGAAAATATTTTAAAAAGTGTTCTAAAAAATGAGCTGTGATGCGTGAAGATTCATGGCTTTCAAGCCAAATGATCAATCTTATGGCCACATTCATGGCATAATTTGTTCAAATGATCTCATATTATGCATAAGGGTGCATTTTGGAATTCTAAACAATGTTGCCTAAGGGAGTTTTCACTTTCATTGCACAAAAGAGCCATTTTCCATTTTTCGAGTGCCCCAAATGAGTTTTTTTTGTGAAGGACCTACCAAATAATTCTTGCAAAATTGGACCAAATCATTTTTCTAAAATACTAGGCCATATTTAATGCACAATTGACCAAATGGTTGGGTGTAAAAAGTTTTGATCCACCTCTGGTGAAAAAGACAAATTCCCGCCGATTGAGCTGGAAGCGGGTCAAATTTGAACTACAGCTGCCTCATAGTTTGCTCTTTATTTTTTCCAAAAATCATTTCTAGGTACATAAGTATCTATTTAATAATAGAAACATAAAAAAAATTCTAAGATTCAACCACTAGCTAGGAACGGTCAAGCCCGCCGTTTTGACCGCATTTTGAAGCGGGCATAAAAAATTCAAAAAAAATCAAAAAATTGGAAAACCTTCGCATTGTATCATTATATGTGACCAAGTTTCCTGGAAAAATAATAAACTTGTAATACAGAAATTATTTTAAAAAATGTTCTAAAAAATGAGCTATCATGCAAGCCAAATGATCAATCTTATGGCCACATTCATGTCATAGTTTGTTAAAATAATCTCATATTGTGCACAAGGGTGCATCTTGGAATGGCAAACAATGTTGCCTAAGGAAGTTGTCATTTTCTTTGCACGGAAGATTCATTTTCCATTTTCCGAGTGCCTAAAATGAGTTTTTTTTGTGAAGGACCTACCATATATTTGTTGTAAAATTGGACGAAATAAATTTTATAAAATACTAGGACATATTTAATGCACAATTGACAAAATGGTTGGGTGTCAAAAGTTTTGATCCACCTCTGGTGAAAAAGACAAATTCCCGCTGATTCAGTTGGAAGCGGGTCAAATTTGAACTACAGCTGCCTCATAGTTTGCCATTTATTTTTTCCAAAAATGATTTCTAGTTACATAAGTACCTATTTAATCATAAATACATGGTTTGCTGGCGATACATCAAGGTTTGGACGGTGGGCGAGGGCCCCAACTCTAGAGCGCGTAAACTCGCATGCCCGCCGCGTGACCGTGGCGTTGCCTTGTGTTCTGGGCGGCCTAGGCATGTCTAGTGGGTTGGGCACTCCCTAGGTAGGTGCTAGGAAGAAAATCATAACATAAGATTCTCACGAGGAGACCGATTGATGCTCAAACATGAATAAGCAGCCAAGTGTTTGATTAGCGGTACGGGAAATGCACATGGCTAATGGGCGTGAGTTTTCTCTGAGGATAATCAGTTACTAAGAAGACCGTCTTCACAAATTTTTATCTCAAAAGGAGGAGCCTAGGTGGTACTTGCTTTGCAAAGTACCACACTGGACATAAATACGAATGTTGAAGCTGGTCTCAAAATAATGAATGGATTGAGCTGGCATTTGGTGGAGGATTGTTATTTGGGTAGAGGAAAGCACTGTAGAAAATGGATACCATTTGGACATGCCAAAATGGTACTTCCTTCACAAAGTGCTGCTTTGAACAAAATAGGAAAATGAATATTGTTGAGTTATTTTTGAACTAGGCAAGGAAGGTTATTGACATATTTGATGAAGATATGATCCAAACAACTTATGAGAATTTTTTGGAAATTTTCGGAATAACAAAAATATAGGTTGCTTCACAACCTAGGGCAAAAATTGACACATGAAGATGACACATAGGCAAAACTGATGAGATGGCGCCTAGTCATCACAACCCACCACAATCTACAAGGCTATGACCATCTATATTAGTCGTTAACAACTAGAAATAAGGCAGCAGACCAGCACTATTTGCTTTATGACCATTTCGTGTAAGGAAATTACGACCTTTCTGACCAAAATGGTCGCAATGGTTTAGGGTTTGGAGCCCCTCGAACAGCTTTTGACCAATTGGTCTCAAATGGTCATAGATCTATGACCAATTCTTCCAGGGTCACTGACAGAAGGTCACTAGCTGACATATTTCTTGTAGTGTTTCTCTTATGTTTGTACAAATGAGCTCCTTTCAATTTGAAAGTCATATGGATATAATTGAAATTTTGATGTTCAAACTCAAACAATTCAATAACATCTAAAGATAGAGAAGTTTGACTTTTAGGAAAAATAATACGCCTTATATTTAGGAACGGAGGGAGTATTTCTCTTATGTGTGTACATATGAGCTCCATTTCAATTTGAATGTCGTATGGATATACAGTACTTGATAATTTCATGTTCAAACCTCAAGCAATTCAATAACATTTAAAATCCATTATATTGTAAGAAAAAGAAGAAGCAAAATACACAATCTTCCATTAAGTGTATGTGTGCCTCTTCTCCTCTAGGTTTAGGGTTTAGGGTTTGTGGTATGTGTGCCTCAAACAGAAGCGTGTGCCTGACAAATAACTTACAATACTTTTGCAAAAGGCATAATTAGATTTATGCCCCTAGTTGTGTCCCACTCGTCTGTTTTACCCCTAATTCCCAAAAGTCATTGGTTCTGTCCAAGTCACTTTGCTCCCCTTTGACCGTTTGACCATCAGTTTGAAAACTTCATAACTAATTCATACTAAATCATAAAAATGCAAAAGATAGCAAAATGTTCAGAATAACATCACCTATATGTCAGTGTCATTTGCATTCATGAAAAAAGTGTTGGAAAGTGCCCATCCGAGTTTTAGCTCTTATGCTACCACCATGAATAGTAAAATCTAAAAAAGTTCAAAAAAATTAAAAAATTGGTGGCAAAGAATGACAAATGTTTTAAGTGCATGCCAAGTTTCATCAGGGAATAACATTCGTGGGTGCCGCGGCAAAAAAACAATCAGCACTCCAAAATATATTATTTTTTTGCCACGACTTCTACGAATGTCGTTCCCTAATGAAACTTGGCAAGCACTTAGAACATTTGTTGTTCTTCGCCACCATATTTTTTTTGATTTTTTTTGAATTTTTTTAGAGTTCACTATTCATGGTGGTAGCAAAAGAGCTAAAACTCGAATGTGCACTTTTCAACACTTTTTTTCATGAATGCAAATGACACTGACATATAGGTGATGTTTTTCTAAACATTTTGGTATCTTATTTGCATTTATCTGGTTCAGTATGAATTAGTTATGAAGTTTTCAAACTGACGGTCAAACGGTCAAAGGGCAAAAGCATAAAAGGAGCAAAGTGACTTGGACAGAACCGGTGACTTTTGGGAATTAGGGGTAAAACAGACGACTGGGACACAACTAGGGGCATAAATCTAATCATCCCTTTGCAAAAACTATTAGAGTGACCTAGTTAACTAAAGTTCACCATCATGCAAGCCCTTATGAAATCATGTCAAAGTTCATATAAAATCTACCCTGTGCAAACAACTATATTTGATTAAGATACCAGTGATGGTCCTTCTTGATTACTTACATAGCTAGCAATAAGAAAGATATCTAGATTTGAACTAGGGTAGGAATGAAAAAGACTACATCAAAGTCCTCCACCAACCCCCATGAGTATTCAACAAGTGTGCTCATGTCGGGGCTATAATACTTCAAGTTAGTCATGCAAACCATAATATCATGTCCTTCACGAGTTTGACGCCAGAGATATGATGATCCGCCTTGGTACACTATCTCATCATCCAATGTGGCCATCAGACGAACAGAACCCGCAAAGTGAAAAGCATGGCGCTGCTCCCATCGTGGCGGGTTGTTGCTTTCCGCATCATGGCACATCCATATCTCAATCGAATCATAGTTGGGCCCTAGACGATGGATGGCTAGCTCACCATTCAACTCAGCTAATCTGGATTCCAAATAGTCGCCCCCTTCAAACCATGGAGGACCCGTCATGATGCTGAATGACTCGTCTTCGAGGCTAAACCGGACAAAGCACGGCATACCTGCAAGATCATGTAAAAGCGAGTGACCATATTCATAGATAAGCGAGTACTGGTCAACTGTCCAGATCAAGGAACCCTTAAAGAAGGTCGCAATCCTCCCTACTAAAAATGGGTACGGAGGTTGTGCGTCTGTCTCACGCCAGTAGCTGTCCTTTCTGATAGTGAACACCTCCATCCCAATACCACCCATGACACGTGTTTGACGGTAGAAGAAGCGAGCAACCTTGTAGGCATTGGAGCCATGGTCGTGCCCGAAGCCCAACGCTTGGTGTCCTGGTGCTACCAAGTGCCGCCACGACGCAACGCCGTTGGGGCTCCAGGGCAGCTCGAGGACTCGGCCTGTGGCTGGGTTGAGCACGCGGACGGCATCCTCGGCGGGCAGGAGCACGAGCCCGTCGCAGTGGGCAAACTCATGTCTTGTCTTGGCCTCCTCTGCCGGGAACAAGGAGGTGTCGTGCAAGAGGGTCGCGACGCCCTGCCGGCTCTCCTCCCACAGGCACAGTCCCGGGGTGGCGATCTTCCCTTTGATCTTTTCGCTTCTGATACGTGGTGCGATCAGCAGGCTGCAGAGCTTCTTGTCTCGCTGGCGAAGCCGGCGGAGGTGCGCCTGAGAGAAGGATCGGTCGGCGCCGGAGATGGTGTCGCGCCAGGCCTTGCAGACGCAGCGTAGTCGCAGCAGCGACTTGGCGGGCAGCCGGACCAGGATCTCCCACACGATCAGCTCGTGAGGCAGCTCGCACGGCATCTTCTCGGTCGATGGTCAACCGGATGTGTTGGCTGTCGAGCTGATCCAGAAGCCGTCGGACACACTTGTAGCCGCGTGCGTACGTGTCCTAGGCCTTTGACGAGCCTTGTGCTTATATACACACTATATGCACGTACACGATAAGCTCTAAGACCAACTTCAACATGCACGGAAACTGACTCTAAACTTGGAAATTGACTCCAACTTTTTGCCTCCTGAAACTGATGTTTTTTTTAACAGAACGAGCTCATGTCGTTGTTGTCGCTTCTCTATTGGAGTTGGCCTGATCTTGTCAATGATAGCCGGGAAGTCGTTGTGCACATGCCCCGAGAGACCAGAGTCCCGGAGAAGGAGTTGCCTTCGTTGAACCTCCGAATTGATCTGAAACACTTGACACCAGAATCCGCCTGTGCGTACGCTTCACATGAAACCCTAACCTCACCATTTCGAGGAGACAACCGGAGCTTCCTCGATTCCATCCCGCCGGACGAATTCGAGGTGGATCAGATCCCAGAAGACCATCTCGACAATGAAGCGCCGCCTTCGTGAGGACCACTTTCTCCACACGCCTCCCAATGGTACAAAGCACCACCGAAACAAGGACGAAGTGGGGAGAATTTGTTCCAAACTGACGACGTCGCCATCATCTCACTCTCGCCGATTGGAGAAAAACCAGACAACTATTCCTACCTTCGCCATAGGCCCGGAGACTCATATCCAGTGTTTCCTCGTCCTTTGGCTGCCGCAGCGGCAGATAGAGGTGAGGGGATCCCATGGTGCCGACCAAGGCTGAAGGAGAGGAGAGTCGTTGCCTTTTAACCGACTCTAAAAAGAACCCTATTAAAATTGATCGCATGAAAAATGGTGCGGAGCACCCCACAAACATCCCCATGGACTCTACAGCAACACCCCAAGTGCCAAGTGGATCTATGATGGAGCATGTGCACGCGTCATCGAAAATGAGGTTAGCTCGCTCCTCTTTGAACTACCTTTACATTCATACGAGACATGACTGCTACCTGAAGCGGAGACCCTGTGCATACACAGGTACAAAGAAGCAACCATGGAGAAGCCAAGGAACAAGGCCAGATCATGGCGGAGGAGGAGCAAGGAGCAACTTCTTTGATGACCCGACCAGCCACAACCCTGCCACAGTGCCCAGAAGTTCGGCTAGCTGCCCGGTAGTCCGGCTAGCTGCCCGGTAGTCCGGCCTCAGTCCGGACGTCAAGATTGCTACCCAGACGTCTGAACCCCTGCCTGCATGCAGCCCGACCCAAGTGGTCATGTGTCCCTCTCTTCCACCCCTATCTCATCTTGGACAATAAATAGCCTTCCCGTGCTACTCTCTAGGGTTAGAAAAGTATATTAGACGAAACTCAAAAGGGCTTTGCTCATCTACCTCTCCCTTGGAGATCAAAGACCTCCATTGGAGAAGATCCCATTGGATTCAAGATATCCTCTTCCCCATGTGAATTTGGAGAAGACTACCATCAAGAGATCCTCTCCCCCTTGTGGATTTGGAGAAGACTACCCTACCAGGACGTCATCTCCCTTAGTGGATGTGGGAAGAACTTAACCTAGTACTTATTCCCCTTGTTTTTTATGAATCTTGTGGTACTTGTGTGGATTTTCTTAAATAGAACATTTGTAATTGCACCTTGTCTTTGAGTGCTTTCTCCCTTTGTGTTATTGGTTGTTCCTCTCTTGACTCAGCCAATTTGTGAAAGATTGGACTACCTAGGGCTTTGCCCTACATCATCTTCCTATCAAGAGCTTTGGTTCTCACATCTTGGAGCCCCCCTCACCTTTCTAGCCTAATTTTTGTTTGTTCTTGCCTAATTTTAAAAATTCCCAGAAAAGTAGCCTTAAGCTAGAGTCCTAGGGAAAGTGAAAAATTGCATAGAGATTTGCAAAAGATTCGATCCCGACATGTCAAACTCTAAAGAATCCTCCAATTCACATAATTCACATAATTCACATAGTCCTTTGGGTGCCCAGTGTAGTGAATTCCATAATTCACAGTGCCTTTCAAATAACGCAAAACTCTCTCTAGAGCTTTCCAATGCACATCTCCTGGTTTTTGAGACAAAAGAGATGTCAGGTCTTGTAGCACTGGCTAAGTAAATAAGCGAGCCAATAATCTGAGAATACTTCAATTGATCTCTAGCAATTCTTCAATTCTTTCGAAGCAGCACGCTAGCATCATATGGTGTTGGAGAAGACTTGGAGTCACTATAGCCAAAGCGACTCAAGATCTTTTCCACATAGTGAGATTGAAGCAATGTAATCCCACCATCATCATCTCTCAACAACTTGATGTTCAGAATGACATCAGCCACTCCTAAATCCTTCATCTCAAAACAGCGAGATAGGAAATCCTTGACCTCCTTAATAACATCCAGATTTGTTCCGAAAATCAGTATGTCATCAACGTACAAGCAAAGCATAACTCCCTCGCCCCCACCATGGCGATAGTACACACATTTGTCAGCTTCGTTCACAACAAAGCCTGCAGCTGTTAAAGTTCTTTCGAACTTCTCATGCCACTGTTTGGGTGCTTGCTTGAGTCCATACAAAGACTTCAGCAACTTGCACACTTTCCCTTCCTGACCATCTATTACAAACCCATCTGGTTGTTCCATATAAATTTCCTCATCCAACTCTCCATTTAGGAAAGCAGTCTTAACATCCATTTAATGAACGAGAAGACCATGTGAGGCAGCTAGTGAAAGTAGAACTCGAATAGTGGTCAGTCGAGCCACATGTGAGTAAGTATCAAAGAAATCTTCACCTTCCTTTTGGGTATAACCCTTAGCCACGAGCCGAGCCTTGTACTTTTCAAGAGTACCATCAGGCCTAAGCTTCTTCTTGAATACCCATTTGCATCCTATAGGTTTGCACCCATAAGGACGATCAGTTATCTCCCAAGTTTCATTCGCCAAGATGGAATCCATCTCGCTACGAACTGCTTCCTTCCAATAGTCAGCATCTTCAGATGCATAGGCCTCTGAAATAGAACTGGGAGTGTCATTTATGAGATACACAAGAAAATCATCACCAAAGGACTTTGTAGTCCTCTGTCTCTTGCTCCTAATAGGAACTTCATTGTTCTCCTCCACAGGACTTTCAAAGTGTTCCATCGAAATGGCAGGTTCGGTAATTGTAACTGGTTCCTGATTCGATGAACTAGGCATCTCCTGATTAGATGAGGTAGCCATATCCTTCATGGGAAAGATATCTTCAAAGAAAGTCGCATCATTCGACTCCATGATTGTACCGACATGCATGTCAGGTACCTCAGATTTTACAACCAAGAATCTATACCCAATGCTATGAAAAGCATATCCCAAGAAAACACAATCCACAGTCTTTGGTCCATGTTTCCGCTTCTTTGGAATTGGAAAATTGACTTTCGCCAAACAACCCCATGTTCGTAGATAAGAGAGTTTTAACCTTTTATTCTCCCATTCCTCGAATGGAGTTATCTCTTTGTTCTTTGTGGGAACTCGATTTAGGACATGACATGCCGTCAATATCGCCTCCCCCCACCATGCCTTGGAGAGACCCGATGTGTCTAACATGGCGTTAACCAAATCAGTTAGAGTACGGTTCTTTCTTTCGGCCACCCCATTTGACTGAGGTGAGTAGGGAGGCGTCCTCTCATGGATTATACCATGTTCCGCACAAAAAACATCAAATTCATTGGAAAAATACTCTCCACCACGGTCGGACCTAAGCCTCTTGATTTTCCGATCAAGTTGGTTTTCCACTTCAGCTTTATAGATCTTGAAAAAGTTCAAAGCCTCATCCTTAGATTTCAGAAGATACACGCAGCAGTATCTAGTGGAGTCGTCAATTAACGTCATGAAATATTTCTTTCCACCTTTTGTCAAAACACCATTCATTTCACATAGATCTGAATGTATAAGTTCTAGTGGTGCAAGATTTCTCGTCTCCGCAGTCACGTGAGATTTACGAGGTTGCTTAGCTTGCACACACACTTGACACTTAGATCCCTTAACGGTGGTGAAACTAGGGATTAAGTTCAACTTCGCTAGTCGCGACATGCAACCAAAGTTAACATGACAGAGTCGTGAATGCCACACATTTGATTCACTATTGTTGCAAATATGATTAACAACTTTATTGCAAACGTCTGATAAGGATAAACGAAACAGGCCTCCTGACTCATAGCCTTTACCAACAAAGGTTCCATACTTGGATATTACAAATTTATTCGACTCAAAGACAAGCTTATAGCCATCTCTACACAGAAGAGATCCGCTAACAAGATTTTTATTGACGGAGGGGACATAATGCACGTTCTTCAGCCGCACGATCTTCCCCGAAGTAAACTTCAGATCGATCGTGCCAACACCACGAACAGAAGCACTTGAACCGTTGCCCATCAGCACGGTTGAAGTCCCTGCGGTCTGATAAGACGAAAACATGGAAATATCACCGCATACATGCACATTAGCACCCTTGTCAATCAACCAATCAGGAGAATGACATACTGAAAGAATAGTGGGAAATATACCATACCCAGCATCCTTCATGTCAATGTCTCCGATGACAACATTAGCGGTCTTGCCGCCTTTCCCAGGATGACACTTGTCATAGCGATTGGGGCAACTAGGAGCCCAATGATCAGGATCTCCACACACATGACAAGCACCTTTCTTCCTGTCATTCTTCTTTTTGAAGTTCGTGTGCTGCACAACCTTGTTCTTCCCATCAAACTTTCCTTTACCATCAAACTTGCCCTTGTTCTTGAACTTTTGGGACTGGAAGTTTTTCTTCTGTACCAGATTGGCACTAGATCCTCCCTCAATACCTCGAGCACATGTGTCCTTTGCTCTCGCCTTTTCTTCCACATCAAGAGTGCCAATGAGATCCGGAACGGAAAACTCCGGTCTCTTATGCTTCAGTAAGGTAGCAAAGTTCCTCCATGAAGGAGGAAGCTTAGTGATGATACCCCTGGCAACAAACTTGTCCGGTAGGATACAATTGAGGTGCTCAAGTTCTCTAGCAAATGACTGTATCTCGTGAGCCTGCTAAACCACGGAGCGCTCTTCAGTCATCCTGTAATCATAGAATTGCTCCATGATGTACAGCTCAGTGCCGGCATCCGAGACCCCAAACTTGGCCTCGAGTGCGTCCCACATATCTTTTCCATTGTCAATTGACGCATAAGCATCAACTATGTTCTCACCAAGAACACTCAAGAGAGCAGCCTTAAATAAGGTATCCATTTTCTGAAAAGCTTGTGCCTGTTGGGCATCTTGCTCTCCTTCAGGTTTGCCAAGAGTGGCGTCATAGCAACTCATGGTTTGAAACCATAAGACCGCTCTCACGCGCCACCTCTTATAGTGGATACCCTCAAACATAGGAGGTCTCATTGAAGCAGCAAAACCATTCGAGGTAAATTGCCTATAATAAGGTTTTTGGATTGTTGGAAATATGAGCAATTTACCGAATGATTTTATTAACAGAAATAGTAGATAAAACATGACTAAAATAGCAAATATAAAGCAAGTCATGCAATATGACAGAGAGAAGGTAAACATCGTCCGCATATATGAACTTGAGGTAAACACATCTAGAACAGTCACTAGATGAAGTTGCTTATACGAGATAGAGCCTAACATACGTAGGACAGAAACTAGAGCCAAGACCCATAACAGAACTTCTAACAGAAAGGAGAAGAACACGTACGGCACAGCAGCAACAGAAGCGCTGGACTTGGGGTCGGTGTCCTCGCCTGCCATGTCGTCGAGGAGGTCGTGGACATCAGGGAAGAAGTCGTCGTCCGGGAAGTAGTCGTCGGTGACCGGATCGTCCGTGATGAAGAAGCCAGTAGTCGCGCTGAGCGCTCCCAAAAAACCTTATCACCCTTCTCCCGTACAGGACTCAAAGAGTGCGGTTTCGGAGGTCTACTGTCCCGCCCTGCGGTGCACGCCGCAAGCCGGGATGGAGAAGATCGTAGTAGCAGCGCAGTGCTCAGGAATCGATGGCGAGAGGAAGAAGTAGTTCTGGTGCATCTTGCTGAGAGGAGCGACCTCCCTTTTATAGGCGCAAGAGAAGGAGGCGAGAGGGTAGCGTCGGGAGCTGAAGGGACCGAGGGAGATGAAACAAACAGACAGCAGCCGAAGGGTGCAGCGTTCGCATTTAATCTCCACTACAGCAAAAACTTTCCATCTCCCGATTGACCTTTCGTATACCCGTAGTGCGTGGCAAAAATTTAGACATCGGCTCGGCTCATTCCCGCAACCCGCGGCGCGTCGTGACGAGGCGTGTCATGGCGAGGCGGGCGGCAGAGGAGGAGCGCACGTGGATGTCCCTCTTGTTCTCATGCTCATACAAGTGGGGAAGGAGCCTCCCTTATAAAGAGGTCCAACTCCCTCTAAACTAGCAGTGTGGGACTAAACTTTAGTTCCACCTCTTGCCTTGCACAAATCGGCTGCGTGGGCCTCGAGGATTTACTAGGAATTTCTGAAACTGCTACTGGGCTAGGCCCAAAATGGACAAAATTCCAGCAATCCCCCACCAGATCCGAGAGGCACACAAAATTTGCCTTTGGTTCCAAAACACTGTTTTATATACCGGTACTGCAATGGAGACTATTAAGTTGAACTTCCACCTAGACCTCTATGCTACACTAGTAAGCAACTTGAACAGTGGACTGGGCCTTAAACTGCAAGTTTTCTGCGAATCTAGCTTCACATAAAGCCTTGACCGATACGTGGATACCGTGGGTCTTCCCCGCGGGTGGAGCTTATGCGTCATACTCCGTGACCTTTCATGAGTTTACTAGAGAGAACCCTACTCTCATAGATTGCGACGTTTGACAATCAGACTCATATAGGTGTGTTCTTCAAAAGATGTTCTGTAGGACAACATCTCTGCTTCAAAGAGCCACTTAGAACACATTAAGATATACATCAACCTGCCATGCAGATTAGGAGAGTATTGCATTTTCATGGAGTGGTATTTTTAATAGTAAGGATACTCTCCTCCCAGTTGACCAACATCTTGTCTTCCACATCTAATTCACGGGATCTCCGATCACAAAGAATAGGTTACCACTGTGAACAACTCATATTGTGGGTCTCATACCCATCTCCCTCGATGCATTATCTATCACATTACGTGATAGACCCTGAGTGAAAGGATCTGCCAGATTTTTAGACATTTGGATATAATACAATGCAATAACTCCGGAGTTTCTTATTTTTCTGACAGACTTTAACCTTCTCTGAATGTGTCTTGATGACTTCATGTTATCCTTAGAACTGTTCACTTTCGTGATCACAGTTTGATTGTCACAGTTCATAAGGATACCTGGTACAGGTTTCTCAACAACCGGCAAGTCATTCAAGAGCCGGCGAAGCCAATCTGCTTCGACCGTAGCTGTATCTAGTGCTGTGAGTTCTGCTTCCATAGTTGACCTCGTTAAGATGGTCTGCTTGCAAGACTTCCAAGAAACAATGCCACCTCCATGAGTGAACACATATCCGCTCGTGGCCTTTATCTCATCAGCATCTGAGATCCAGTTTGAGTCACTATACCCTTCAAGCACCTTTGGGTGCCCAGTGTAGTGAATTCCATAATTCACAGTGCCTTTCAAATAACGCAAAACTCTCTCTAGAGCTTTCCAATGCACATCTCCTGGTTTTGAGACAAACCGGCTCAGCTTGCTCACAGCAAAAGAGATGTCAGGTCTTGTAGCACTGGCTAAGTAAATAAGCGAGCCAATAATCTGAGAATACTTCAATTGATCTCTAGCAATTCTTCGATTCTTTCGAAGCAGCACACTAGCATCATATGGTGTTGGAGAAGACTTGGAGTCACTATAGCCAAAGCGACTCACACTAGTAGAAAAAGGGTCAAATGTGAGACACATTAGTCCCGGTTTGTAACAGAACCGGCACTAATGTGTCCATTAGTGCCGGTTCCAACGGCTAGGCGGGAGGAGCTCTTTAGTACCAGTTCGTGGCGAACCTTTAGCACCGGTTCGTGCCACGAACCGGTACTAAAGAAAGTGGTGGCAGGATGTTGTCAGAGTGGGGCCCTTCCAGCACCTTTAGTACCGGTTCGTGGCACGAACCGGTACTAAAGGTCGTCCTATATAAACCCTTTATCCACCCGCACTCTGTTCTTCCCCCTTTCCCCTCTCCCTCTCCTCTGTTCTTCCCTTCTTCCTCTCGAGTTCATCACAAAATTTGCCCCAAATTTGTCAAGATTTGCAGGCCCCCATCCATTCAAATGATCACCAAGTTTAGCAACTTTGTCCTTTCATCTCTCATTGCTAGATTAGCTCTTGCATTGGTTTATATAGTGATTAATTGTGGGTTTTAGTAATTTGGGAGGAATTATATGTGGTAGTATTTGATTTATATGCAATTTGAGGTCAAAATAACACTTAGTTTGCATATGTAGGTGTGTTTTACTTAGTGCCTTCTAAATCTCCGTCGTAACCACCGTCGATCGCCCGCACCGTCCCGTCGCCGGCACCACCTTGTGGTGAGCCTCTTGTTCATGAAATTTTATATAAAAAATTGATGTTTGTGTGATTTGGATATATAGTTACTTGTATAATTATCTTACCCGTACGTTGTTTGTTATACATAGTGCCATGGTTTGATATCCGTCCCCGTCGGCCCTCGTCCTTGTTATGATTCGGATGTGGTATATTCTCTTTTAAAACTATTTGTTGCATTTCATGTTTATGACAAATTATGCCCATCAAGTTGACATAGATATTTTTATCTAGGAGGTATGTGAACCGGAAATTCCAACCGACCCTATTGTCGAGAGGTTAAATTTAGTTGAAAGAGAAAACGAGTACTTGAAAGAAAATTTGAAAAGAATTGAGGGGGAGAAGATGGAATTGGAGTTGCATGTTGCCGATGTCGTCGATGATCACAAGATCAAGATGGAGAAAATGCGCTTGAAGATTACAAAGATTAGAAAATATGCCATCGATAGTGAGGCTTGGTATCATTATGCTGTTGGATCAATTGTTACCTTAGTTGCGATCTTGATCGCATTTGTTGTTGCATTTAAATGCTTTAGCTAGAGAGTTATTTGTTTGTTGCATTTAAGTGTTGTATGAACTTTATGTATGAACTTGTATTAATTTGGTCTATTCGGTGTTGTGTAATGAAGATGAGCCGCAATGGATGTATGATGACCGATGCTCTCCCCAGTTCGTTGAGGGCGTGCATACTTTTCTGCTTGCGGCTGAGGCAAACAAGCGGGCGGATGGTTTTATGCCTTGTCCATGTGCTGGCTGTAAGGATGGTCGCAATTACTCTATGTCAAGAACCATTCACGTCCACCTGTTTGAGTCCGGTTTCATGCCCCACTATAATGTTTGGACCAAGCACGGAGAAAGAGGGGTTATGATGGAAGACAATGAAGAAGAAGAGGACGACGACAGCTATCCTGGCCATGGGTTCCCTGAATACGATGATACAACAATGGGGGAAGAAGCTGAGCCGGTAATGCGGGAAGAGGCTGAGCCGACAATGCGGGAAGAAGCTGAAGAAGAGGCATCAGATGAGCCCGTTGATGATCTAGGTCGGGCCATTGCCGATGCAAAGAGAAACTGCGCAAGTGATTTGGAGAAGAAGAAGTTGCAACGCATGTTAGAGGATCACAAAAAATTGTTGTACCCGAATTGCGTAGGTGACAAGAAAAAGCTGGGCACCACACTGGAATTGCTGCAATGGAAGGCAGAGAATGGTGTATCTGACAAGGGATTTGGAAAGTTGCTGGTAATGATAAAGGATATGCTTCCAAAGGACAACGAATTGCCCGAGAGTACGTACGAAGCAAAGAAGGCTGTCTGCCCTCTAGGGTTAGAGGTGTAGAAGATACATGCATGCCCTAGTGATTGCATCCTCTACCGCGGTGAGTACGAGGATTTGAACGCTTGCCCGATATGTGTTGCATTGCGCTATAAGATCAGCCGCGATGAGCATGGTGATGTCGAGGGCGAGCGCCCCAGGAAGAAGATTCCTGCCAAGGTGATGTGGTATTCTCCTATAATACCACGATTGAAACGTTTGTTCCAATACAAAGAACATGCCAAGGCGACGCGATGGCACAGAGAAGACCGTAAGAAAGACGGAAAGTTGAGAGTACCCGCTGACGGGTCGCAATGGAGAAAAATCGAAAGAAAGTATTGGAAGGAGTTTGCAGATGACGCAAGGAGCGTATGGTTTGGTCTAAGCGCAGATGGCATTAATCCTTTTGGGGAGCAGAGCAGCAACCATAGCACCTGGCCTGTGACTCTATGTTTGTATAACCTTCCTCCTTGGTTGTGCATGAAGCGGAAGTTCATTATGATGCCAGTGCTCATCCAAGGCCCTAAGCAACCCGGCAACGACATTGATGTGTACCTAAGGCCATTAGTTGAAGAACTCTTACAACTGTGGAATGGAACAGGTGTACGTGCGTGGGATGAGCACATGGGGGAAGAATTTTACCTAAAGGCGTTGCTGTTCGTGACCATCAATGATTGGCCTGCTCTCAGTAACCTTTCAGGACAGACAAACAAGGGATACCGCGGATGCACGCACTGTTTGGATGATACCGACAGTATATATTTGAATAGTTGTAAGAAGAATGTGTACGTGGGACATCGTCGATTTCTTCCGAGCAGGCATCCCGTAAGAAAGAAAGGCAAGCATTTCAAAGGTGAGGCGGATCACCGGACGAAGCCTCGCCACCGTACTGGTGCTGATGTACATGATATGGTCAAGGATTTGAAGGTGATATTTGGAAAGGGTCCTGCCAGACAACCTGTTCCAAAGGACGCTGACGGACGCGCACCCATGTGGAAGAAGAAATCTATATTTTGGGACCTGCCATATTGGAAAGACTTAGAGGTCCGCTCCGCAATCGACGTGATGCACGTGACGAAGAATCTTTGTGTGACCCTGCTTGGCTTCTTGGGCGTGTATGGGAAGACAAAAGATACACCTGAGGCATGGGAGGACCAGCAACGTATGCACGAAGAAGACGACATACATCAGGGTCATGCAAGCTACGCTCTTACCAAAGAAGAGAAGGAAATCTTCTTTGAATGCCTGCTCAGTATTAAGGTACCGTCTGGCTTCTCGTCGAATATAAAGGGAATAATAAACATGGCAGAGAAAAAGTTCCAGAACCTAAAGTCTCATGACTGCCACGTGATTATGACGCAACTGCTTCCGGTTGCATTGAGGGGGCTTCTACCGGAAAACGTTCGATTAGCCATTGTGAAGCTATGTGCATTTCTCAATGCAATCTCTCAGAAGGTAATCGATCCAGAAATCATACCAAGGTTATAAAATGATTTGGTGCAATGTCTTGTCAGTTTCGAGTTGGTGTTCCCACCATCCTTCTTCAACATCACGACGCACGTCCTAGTTCACCTATGCGAAGAGATTAACATTTTGGGTCCTGTATTTCTACACAATATGTTCCCCTTTGAGAGGTTCATGGGAGTCTTAAAGAAATATGTTCATAACCGTGCTAGGCCAGAAGGAAGCATCTCCAAGGGCCATCAAAATGAGGAGGTCATTGAGTTTTGTATTGACTTTATTCCTGACCTTAAGCCGATTGGTGTTCCTGAATTGCGGCATAAGGGCAGACTGGATGGAAAAGGAACGCTAGGAGGGGAACAAATAATATGTATGGACGGACATTCTCTCACTGAAGCACACTACACAGTTCTACAGAATTCCGCCTTGGTGGCTCCGTATATGGATGAACACAAGAATTTGCTACGCTCCAAACACCCGGAGCGGTCTGATGACTGGATTACACGTGAACAAACCAGGAGTTTCGCCAGCTGGTTTCAGACACGTACCATGCATGACACCTCTATTGAAGATGACCTGTACTTGCTGTCCCAGTTACCATCTTCGAATATAATGACTACGAGATAAATGGTAATACATTTTACACGATCGCCCAAGATAAGAAGAGCACCAACCAAAACAGTGGTGTCCACTTTGATGCAGAAACCAAGACGGGAAAGGAAACATATTATGGTTATATACAGGACATATGGGAACTTGACTATCGACGTGTTTTAAAGGTCCCTTTGTTTCGGTGCAAATGGGTCAATATGACACGAGGCGGGGTAACGGAAGACCCGCAGTACGGAATGACAACAGTGGATCTCAACAATCTTGCGTATGCAGACGAACCATTCGTCCTAGCCAATGATGTGGCACAGGTTTTCTATGTGAAGGACATGTCTACCAAGCCAAGAAAAAGAAAAGATAAGGAAGCGAATGCATCGTACGATGAGCCAAAGCGGCACATAGTTCTTTCTGGAAAGAGAAACATCGTGGGAGTGGATGACAAGACAGACAAGTCAGAAGATTATGAAAAGTTTGATGAAATTGCTCCATTCATAGTGAATATTGACCCGAGCATCCCGTTAAATGATGAAGATTTTTCATGGTTACGGCGCAAAGGGACACACGCGAAGAAAAAGTTTCACACCCAAAGATCTGGGATGTGATCGGCTTCACTATCATCACTTTCTTCTGTGTTTCACACCCAGAGGGGAATCTCTGTAATAGTTAGGGTAGTTATGTGTTTTGGCATTTGAAACGCGAAGAAATTTTATGTGCAAACAAATTCTTTCATGCCTTTATTGATTTTTAAAGTTAAGTTATTCACAAACTAGTGATTCACACTAATTTCAAATAATTCAAAATTTAAACTATTCAAATTTGCAAACTACGGGCACTAAGAGAAAGTTTGTAATTTTTTGTACCTAAAGCAAAAATATTCACAAAGAAACTCTAAATACACAAAAAAACAACACAAAAATAAATAAAGCAAAAAAAATAAAAAAAGCCCGCCTACTAGGCCAGAGCGGCCTGCATACGACTAGAAACCCAACCTGTTGTTGGGCCAGGATGCAGGACCGCAAAGGCCAAGTGGGCTCACAGGGCAGCAAAGAACACGTAGGCCCAGTAGGCCTGCTTTGGAGAGGAGCTCGAGAGAGCGACCGCACGGGGGTTTACAAACCAGTGCGGTCGCCCCTCGGCTAGCGAGGTGGGACTAAACTTGCCGCACCGCACCTGCGCCAGCGCACCCCCTTTAGTACCGGGTTGTGGCACAAACCGGTAATAAAGGGGGGGCCTTTAGTACCGGTTTGTGCCACCACCCGGTACTAAAGGGGGTCGCTTCCCGCCGCTTGGGCTGGCCAAAACTGGCCTTTAGTACCGGTTGGTGGCACAAACCGGTACTAAAGGCCCCTCCTATATAAACAACACTTACGAAATTTCAGTTTCTCATCTGGCTTCTTCTCCTCTGCACCGTCGCCCGCCGCCCCCGTACGTCTCCATCCCTCGTCGCCGCCCCGTCCCCGTCGTCGCCGCCCCGTCGTCCCCGTCCCCGTCGTCCCCGTCGTCACCGCCGCCCCATCCCAGCCCGGCCCGCGTCATCCCCGTCCCCATCGTCGGCGCCGCCCTGTACGTCCCCGTCGTCGTCGCCGCCCCGGCCCGTCCGTCCCCGTCCCCGTCGTCGCCACCCCGTCCCTGTCTCCATTGTCGTCATCCCCGTCGTCGCCGCGCCCGTCGCCATCCCCGTCGCCGCGCGCCCGGCCCCCGTCGCCCCTCGCCTCGCCGGTGAGCGTGCACACACACACACATATATTTTTTGTTTTTAGTCATACAAATAGTTAGAAATTTTTCTGTTTTTTAGAAATTGTTAGAAATTTTTCTGTTTTTCAGAAATAGTTAGAAATGTTAGAATTGTTAGAATAGTTAGAAATGTTAGAATTGTTAGAATAGTTAGAAATGTTAGAATTATTAGAAATTTTTCTGTTTTTTAGTTATAGAAATAGTTATAAAAAAGTTAGAATTGTTAGAAATTTTTCTGTTTTTTAGTTATAGAAATAGTTGTAAAAATGTTAGTTATATATATATATAGAAATGTTATAATTTTTTTTCTGTTTTTTAGTTATAGAAATATTAGAAATGTTAGTTATATATAGCATTGTTAGAAATGTTATAGAAATGTTAGTTATATAGAAATGTTAGAAATTTTAGTTATCAAAATCCAATCATTAAAAAAATGTTACTTTTTGCGGGCATATAGCTAGTATTTGTTCTCGATGATGCCCGACCTGCATCCTCGCCTTCGACACGTCCGCGACGACGTCCGGCTGACCTATGTCCGGGACTGGGCTCCGCCGGGCTGGCATTGGGAGGTGCTTCCTGGAGGGGCGCTCCGCTTGATGAGGAACCTAGCCCCGGGTCCCGTCGTCGACCCTGATCTCGTTTGGTGGCGTTCGTGTGGGCCAGTTTCGGTGCGGAGGGGGCCGGCCCAGCCGGAGGTGGTACTTCGCCATGTCAGGGAGGAGGATGAGCACGTCCATCGCTACATGGTTGCGTTAGAGGGCGGCAGGTTCTCCAATACCTGGCAGTTTCTTCAGGGATCTCACTTCAGCTATGATCCTGTGAGGATTCCTTCTCTTTGGGTGTCCACCGCCCGCGCCGTAGGAACCGCGAGTGTCCTAGATTCTTCTGTAGTATTCGATCTTTATTAGCTACCTAGCCAGTGATGTATTCGATATTATATCTATTATTCGAGACGATGTATTCGAGATTATATCTATTATTCGAGACGATGTATTCGAGATTATATCTATTATTCGAGACGATGTTTTCGAGATTATATCTATTATTCGAGACGATGTATTCGAGATTCTATCTATTATTCGAGACGATGTAATTTGAGTACTAAATTGTTTTATATTTCTTTTGGATTAGTTAAATAAAAGCTATGGCGGACAATACCGGCAGAGAGGGAGAACATGCCATGTTCGATATGATACGCCATCCTCACGGGCTAGATGATGATCAGAATGAAGAAGATTATGATGGCTCCGAATTTCTAAACAACACCGGAGAGGGTGATATGATATTCGATCGCGACGACCGAATTGATGAAGTCATGAACTATGATTATGATGATGACGAAGAAAATGTTGATCTTGAAACAACAAAGACCGGCGAGGTATATATATTTATATAAGCAGGCATCTGGTGATCATCACATGTTTTAAATGACTTGAAGATATATTAACGAATCTATCTTTGTTCTTTCAGCCATCCGGATCGAGCAAATCTTCAGGCAAAAGGACGAAACGAGGCCCGAACAAAAAGTTGAAGGAGGGCGTAAAGTACAATATCGAGGCAATCAGACCTAATGGCGAACCATTAGCGCCTAAGAAGATTGCGGACAAGTTCGTTCGTCAGTGCGGAGTTGTTGTGAAGGACCAACTCCCGATCTCCCATCAAGAATGGAGAGAGCCAGCAAAAGACAAAAGACAAAAAGACAAAAGACAAAAAGACAAAAAGGACGCTGCTCCACGTCCAGATGTTACTTTTGTCGACAAAAGACAAAAAGATCTGCTTTGGGATACTCTCATGGAACATTTCACCCTACCAGATCATTTCACAGAAGAAGATGTGCAGAAAGTCAAGGACGCTGCTCTTAGGAAGATGGCGGTTGCATTCAAGAACCACAAGAATCGTGAATGGGACAAGTACGTCAAGGGAGGAAGGAAGACTCCAGTATTCGAGGGAACACTAGAGAACCAACATGCTCATTGGGACGATTTCATGAAATTCAAGGATTCGGAATTAGCTAAGGAACGGTCGAGAATAAACAAGAAGAATGCCGAAAAAAAGGATAAGTTCCATAAGCTGGGGCCAGGTGGCTATGCAGTGGTAATGCCTAAGTGGGATAAGTCTGAGAAAGAGATGGAGGATGCAGGTGTCACTCCGGTTACTAAGAGCTGGCCCCCCAGGTGCAGGACTTGGTTCTATGCGCATGCGGGGGAGTTGGACCCGAAGACAGGCAATGTTTCGACGAGGGCAAGTCTGAAGGGAGCCGACGATGCGATACTTGTTGCAATAGAAGAGGCACAATCGGTGGTGTTCCAGCCCAACAAAGAGAATGACGAGCTTACGCGTGCCCTGGGAAATCCTGAACACCCGAGAAGAAGACGAGGCAAGGGCGCTATTCCGTGGTATGAGGGGTTTTCAGACTAGAACACCGACTACAGAACCCGTGCGAGAAAGAAGATTGCGGAGGAGAAGAAGAGGAAGATGGAGGAGGAGCAGAGGAAGCGGGACTATCAACGCCTTCAAGGCCTAGAAGCAAGTCAAGCGGAATTGGCAGTCAAATTCCAGCGGCAGCAGGAGTAGATCGACTCACTTACCCAGCAAAGGGGGTCTCAGCAGCTGCAGCAGATAGCGAATGATCCAGCATTGGATAGCACCGCCCCATCCATGCCGAGAAGCAGCGTGGGTTCCGCCCTGGACGACGCAATGCTGGATAGATACCCCGTGGATGACATCACAGAGAACACTAACTGCGAGCTACACGTCAAAATGAAGAACATATCCATGAAGGTGGCGGATGCCGTTGCTTTTACAAATCCCCACGAGGCAACCTTCCATTGCAACCCGATTCCAGCGGGCTATGCTCGTGTCTTGGTTGATGAGGTGGTGGACCCATATTCGAAGCTATAGCTTGACATTCCCGGAGGTGACGACGAGCACTTTCTCGGAGAGGCCAAACATCGTATCATCCTATGGAAAAAGGATTACATCATCTTTCGAAGGCCACCGACACCGCGTCAGCCGACTCCTCGTCGAAGTCCGCCACCGAGTCAGCAGACTCCCGCTCCTGCAAGTCCACCAAGTCCGGCAAAGTGTCAGGCCACTCCTCCTCCAAGTCCGGCAAAGTGTCAGGCCACTCCTCCTCCTCCAAGTCCGCCACAACGTCAGACGTCCACTCCTCCTCCAAGTCCGGCACAACCTCAGGCCACTCCTCCTCCAAGTCCGGCACAGCTTTAGGACAATCCTCCTCGTCCAACTCAGCCCCGTCAGCCGTCTCCACCGCCTCAGCAATCGCAGAAGAGACACCCCGCAGCTATGGTGCGTAGCGGTACGAGTCGAGGTAGTACAGGAAGTACAGGCGAAGGCAAGCAATATGAATATGGTCCAAGCCTCATGCCTCTTCCGCAGAGGCCTTATGACAAGTCCGAGGAGGAAAACGCAGCCATATCGAAGGCCGAGGTGGAAGCCCATTTTGCACCGAAACCGCCACCGCCGCCAAGGGAGAAAGTGCCTGAGGAAATAATTGACCACTTCATTCGTATGGCTCAACCACCAGCTCCCAAGCCTGTTGACACAGACTATGAGCGCCACATCAGGAAGTTAAATCGAGCACGTCTACGTAAGGAGGCGAGCTCGGGATCGAGCAAACAACAAGCAGCTGTCAAAAAATGCGGGAAAACCATTCCCCAGCTGGGAGAACAGGCGGCGCAATCGATCCCCTCGCTTATTGTGCCAACAACACGTGACAGTACACGCGCCCAATATTATTGTGGGCAAACAGTTTACGTTCCCGAGGTGGGCAATGTGGTAATAACCAAGGACCATATAATGCAGGCTAAAGTTCTCAACATCACTGTTGGATAACTCCTCGAGATCGAGCCCATGCCTGTGCTTACAGAGGATGAAATAAAACGGAAATATGTCCGGGGCCAACCTTTGGTCGAGCCAGACAAGGTCAAGAACCTCCCAACGAGAATGTATGAATTGCATCAATGGTACATGAACATTACCAAGATTTCCGATCGATTGTCCCTCATGGTGAATGTCAAGGAGGAGCATTACTTCCATGAGAAAGCTCTGTCCGTTGAGTATTCTGAACTGTTTCAGTTATACAATCAAGACGCACTCGACAAATCTATCGTCAGTTGCTATTGTCTGTAAGTGATTTCTTTCTATAATTTAAGTCTCAAGCTAGCTGTAGTGATCCTTTTGATCAATCATTACCTGTAATTATCCTCACTATATTCTTTTCTGTGGTATTATGCAGGATGAAGATGTGTGAAATGAGAAAAGATGGACGCTTTGGCATTGGGTTCATTGACCCAAACACCATTAATGAATACACATGGCTAATAAATCCACATCATGAAAAGGACGTAGAGGACAACATGCTAGAGTTCTTGAAGCGCCTCAAATGCAATGAAGATATACTACTTCCTTACAACTTCCAGTGAGTCACACTGTCTTGTACTACAAATTTTCTGTTTTTGCCTACTAGCTAGCTACATGTTTTTGCTTACATATGCCCGCTTAATTAAGACATGCAAACGTGTGTGCATGCAGATTTCACTGGATCTTGTGTATCATTAAAGTTGACGCCGGAATAGTTGAAATACTGGACTCACTACTCAAAGCAAATACTGACTATAACATCTTGTTTGGGATAGTCAACATGTAATTTCAGTCATTATTAACTATATATCTCGGCCTATTTAGTTTGTCATTTCATGATATGAACTATTTAATAACCCCTTTATTCATTTTCTTTGTCGGCGGGCAGGGCTTGGGCAGGCCCTGAAGCAGGCGCAGGGGACTGATCTGTGTGCATTCTGCGTTTGCGAGAACATTCGCATGATGGCGTCCGAAAGGAGCAGATCTCAAAGACAGGAATGGGTACGCTTGTCAGAACACTATTCACAATTTTTACACCATTATCGATATCTAGTCACACAACTAATACACATGCATATTGATCTCCTTCTTAACAGTTCAAAGATGTGCGGGAGAAGCTCCTAGAAACGGAGCGCGTAGAAGAACTTCAAGAGGAAATAGCGGGGTTTTTGCTCGACCAGGTCATAAATCCGAAGGGAGAATACTATTACTCGCTATCGCCCCCATGAAACCACTTCCAATTGTCATCGTGCTCCGAAGGCACCAATTAGGCTAATGTCACTGGCTTCGAAGGCAACATACATATGAAGGAGAAATTGTATATAGCTATACATGTGTGTATGTGTGAATTAGTTAATATGGTGGTTTGTGAGACATTGATGATATATATATGCATGATTGGTTCTACTAGAAATTCTCTCTCTCTCTCTCTCTCTCTCTCTCTCTCTATATATATATATATATATATATATATATATATATGCATAACGTG
>NC_041386.1:731991747-732002280 GCF_002162155.2 Triticum dicoccoides | reverse complement strand
AAAAAGAATTAAAATGGAAACACAAAATTAAATGAAAAAGAAATCATAAAACTAAAACCCCCCAAACCTTATAGTACCGGTTGGTCTTACCAACCGGTACTAAAGGGTTCCAGGCCCCCGGAGCTGGCTCGTGCCACGTGGTTGCCCTTTATCACCAGTTCGTGTTGAACCGGTACTAAAGGGGGGGGGGGCTTTAGTGCCCACACTTTAGTGCCGGTTATGGAACCGGCACTAAAGGGCCTTACGAACCGGTGCTATTGCCCGGTTCTGCACTAGTGTCAAGATCTTTTCCACATAATGAGATTGAAGCAATGTAATCCCACCATCATCATCTCTCAACAACTTGATGTTCAAAATGACATCAGCCACTCCTAAATCCTTCATCTCAAAATAGCGAGCTAGGAAATCCTTGACCTCCTTAATAACATTCAGATTTGTTCCGAAAATCAGTATGTCATCAACATACAAGCAAAGCATAACACCCTCGCCCCCACCATGGCGATAGTACACACATTTGTCAGCTTCGTTCACAACAAAGCCTGCAGCTGTTAAAGTTCTTTTGAACTTCTCATGCCACTGTTTGGGTGCTTGCTTGAGTCCATACAAAGACTTCAGCAACTTGCACACTTTTCCTTCCTGACCATCTATTACAAACCCATCTGGTTGTTCCATATAAATTTCCTCATCCAACTCTCCATTTAGGAAAGCAGTCTTAACATCCATTTGATGAACGAGAAGACCATGTGAGGCAGCTAGTGAAAGTAGAACTCGAATAGTGGTCAGTCGAGCCACAGGTGAGTAAGTATCAAAGAAATCTTCACCTTCCTTTTGGGTATAACCCTTAGCCACGAGCCGAGCCTTGTACTTTTCAATAGTACCATCAGGCCTAAGCTTCTTCTTGAATACCCATTTGCATCCTATAAGTTTGCACCCATAAGGACGATCAGTTATCTCCCAAGTTTCATTCGCCAAGATGGAATCCATCTCGCTATGAACTGCTTCCTTCCAGTAGTCAGCATCTTCAGATGCATAGGCCTCTGAAATAGAACTGGGAGTGTCATCTATGAGATACACAAGAAAATTATCACCAAAGGACTTTGCAGTCCTCTGTCTCTTGCTCCTAATAGGAACTTCATTGTTCTCCTCCACAGGACTTTCAAAGTGTTCCATCGAAATGGCAGGTTCGGTAATTGTAACTGGTTCCTGATTCAATGAACTAGGCATCTCCTGATTAGATGAGGTAGCCATATCCTTCATGGGAAAGATATCTTCAAAGAAAGTCGCATCATTCGACTCCATGATCGTACCGACATGCATGTCAGGTACCTCAGATTTTACAACCAAGAATCTATACCCAATGCTATGAAAAGCATATCCCAAGAAAACACAATCCACAGTCTTTGGTCCAAGTTTCCGCATCTTTGGAATTGGAACATTGACTTTCGCCAAACAACCCCATGTTCGCAGATAAGAGAGTTTTAACCTTTTCTTCTCCCATTCCTCGAATGGAGTTATCTCTTTGTTCTTTGTGGGAACTCGATTTAGGACATGACATGCCGTCAATATCGCCTCCCCCCACCATGCCTTGGAGAGACCCGATGTGTCTAACATGGCGTTAACCAAATCAGTTAGAGTACGGTTCTTTCTTTCGGCCACCCCATTTGACTGAGGTGAGTAGGGAGGCGTCCTCTCATGGATTATACCATGTTCCGCACAAAAAACATCAAATTCATTGGAAAAATACTCTCCACCACGGTCGGACCTAAGCCTCTTGATTTTCCGATCAAGTTGGTTTTCCACTTCAGCTTTATAGATCTTGAAAAAGTTTAAAGCCTCATCCTTAGATTTCAGAAGATACACACAGCAGTATCTAGTGGAGTGGTGCAAGATTTCTCGTCTCCGCAGTCACGTGAGATTTACGAGGTTGCTTAGCTTGCACACACACTTGACACTTAGATCCCTTAACGGTGGTGAAACTAGGGATTAAGTTCAACTTCGCTAGTCGCGACATGCAACCAAAGTTAACATGACAGAGTCGTGAATGCCACACATTTGATTCACTATTGTTGCAAATATGATTAACAATTTTATTGCAAACGTCTGATAAGGATAAACGAAACAGGCCTCCTGACTCATAGCCTTTACCAACAAAGGTTCCATACTTGGATATTACAAATTTACTCGACTCAAAGACAAGCTTATAGCCATATCTACACAGAAGAGATCCGCTAACAAGATTTTTATTGACGGAGGGGACATAATGCACGTTCTTCAGCCGCACGATCTTCCCCGAAGTAAACTTCAGATCGACCGTGCCAACACCACGAACAGAAGCACTTGAACCGTTGCCCATCAGCACGGTTGAAGTCCCTGCGGTCTGATAAGACGAAAACATGGAAATATCACCGCATACATGCACATTAGCACCCTTGTCAATCAACCAATCAGGAGAATGACATACTGAAAGAATAGTGGGAAATATACCATACCCAGCATCCTTCATGTCAATGTCTCCGATGACAACATTAGCGGTCTTGCCGCCTTTCCCAGGATGACGCTTGTCATAGCGATTGGGGCAACTAGGAGCCCAATGATCAGGATCTCCACACACATGACAAGCACCTTTCTTCCTGTCATTCTTCTTTTTGAAGTTCGTGTGCTGCACAGCCTTGTTCTTCCCATCAAACTTTCCTTTACCATCAAACTTGCCCTTGTTCTTGAACTTGTGGGACTGGAAGTTTTTCTTCTGTACCAGATTGGCACTAGATCCTCCCTCAATACCTCGAGCACGTGTGTCCTTTGCTCTCGCCTTTTCTTCCACATCAAGAGTGCCAATGAGATCCGGAACGGAAAACTCCTGTCTCTTATGCTTCAGTAAGGTAGCAAAGTTCCTCCACGAAGGAGGAAGCTTAGTGATGATACCCCTGGCAACAAACTTGTCCGGTAGGATACAATTGAAGTGCTCAAGTTCTCTAGCAAATGACTGTATCTCGTGAGCCTGCTCAACCACGGAGCGCTCTTCAGTCATCCTGTAATCATAGAATTGCTCCATGATGTACAGCTCAGTGCCGGCATCCGAGACCCCAAACTTGGCCTCGAGTGTGTCCCACATATTTTTTCCATTGTCAATTGACGCATAAGCATCAACTATGTTCTCACCAAGAACACTCAAGAGAGCAGCCTTAAACAAGGTATTCATTTTCTGAAAAGCTTGTGCCTGTTGGGCATCTTGCTCTCCTTCAGGTTTGCCAAGAGTGGCGTCATAGCAACTCATGGTTTGAAACCATAAGACTGCTCTCACGCGCCATCTCTTATAGTGGATACCCTCAAACATAGGAGGTCCCATTGAAGCAACAAAACCATTCGAGGTAAATTGCCTATAATAAGGTTTTTGGATTGTTGGAAATATGAGCAATTTACCGAATGATTTTATTAACAGAAATAGTAGATAAAACATGACTAAAATAGCAAATATAAAGCAAGTCATGCAATCTGACAGAGAGAAGGTAAACATCGTCCGCATATATGAACTTGAGGTAAACACATCTAGAACAGTCACTAGATGAAGTTGCTTATATGACATAGAGCCTAACATAGGTAGGACAGAAACTAGAGCCAAGACCTGTAACAGAACTTCTAACAGAAAGGAGAAGAACATGTATGGCACAGCAGCAGCAGAAGCACTGGACTTGGGGTCGGTGTCCTCGCCTGCCATGTCGTCGAGGAGGTCGTGGACGTCGGGGAAGAAGTCTTCGCCGCGTCCGTGATGAAGAAGCCAGTAGTCGCGCTGAGCGCTCCCCAAAAACCTTATCACCCTTTTCCCGTACAGGAATCAAAGAGTGAGAAGATCGTAGCAGCAGCACAGTGCTCAGGAATCGATGGCGAGAGGAAGAAGTAATTCTGGTGCATCTTGCTGAGAGGAGCGACCTGGCAGCGTCATGACGAGGCGTGGCGTGGCGGGGCGGGCGGCGGAGGAGGAGGAGCGCGCGTGGATGTCCCTCTTGTTCTCATGCTCATACAAGTGGGGAAGGAGCCTCCCTTATAAAGAGGTCCAACTCCCTCTAAACTAGCAATGTGGGACTAAACTTTAGTTCCACCTCTTGCCTTGTACAAATGGGCTGCGTGGGCCTCTAGGATTTACTAGGAATTTCTGAAACTGCTACTGGGCTAGGCCCAAAATGGACAAAATTCCAGCACCTTGATGGATGACAATGTTGTTGAACATATGATGACATGTGGTTCTGACGATTCAAAGTTGTGGCTGTCTACCATGCAGGATACCCTTAGTGAGAAGGAGTTTGCCATGATACTATTCACTCTTTTGGCCATTTGGTGGGCAAGGAGAAAAGAAAAGAACGAAGAAATTTTTCAGAGCCCCTGGTCAACATATGCGTTCATTCAAATGCTCTTAGAAGATCTTGAGATGGTGCCAGTAAGAGAGAAGAGGAATCATGCAGGACAGTCCTGAAGAGCTGTGAAACAATGGCTAGAAGGACCTGATGGAGTAGCCAAGATCAACGTGGATGCGACAATATCAAGAAACAATAGCAGGGGTGCAAGTGCGACTACTTGTTGCAATGACCAGGGGAAGTACTTGGGAGCCTCAGTGACTATTTTTGAAGGACGTGCTGACCTCGAAAGCCTTGAGGCTCACGCTTGTTGTGAGGCATTCTCCCTGGCACAGCATCTCCATCGCTCGAGTGTCAGGGTCGCCACTAACTGCATAGCTACTGTTAATCATCTGGCGGGAACCTTCTTGGGAGTTGCAGCACTTTGTTGATTCAGGAGTTATACATGAAGGAAGAGAAGCAAACTTCGAAGCGCACGGACTAGCTGCAATACAGCCAATGGATTAACATATCGTGTGTGAATCGTCCAGCAGGCATCGTTTGTGAAGTACTCCCTCCGTCCGGAATTACTTGTCATCAAAATGGATTAAAATGGATGTATCTAGAACTAAAATACATCTAGATACATCCATTTCAATGACAAGTATTTCCGGACGAAGGGAGTAGTTTCGGCTGCATATTTGGTTATCCACCATCCCTGGATTCCTATTTGTACCGTGCATTGTTAATGCTTGAATAAAGTGTGGTGGTGACCCCTCAAAAAAGAAAACTTAGCAAAACGGATCTAAATACCAATCATCATTATCCTTTGAACATATTTAAAGCAAACTGTGCAAATAATTATAATATATAGCACGTGGGATGCACGGGTTGACAGACTTGCTTATCAAGCACAATAAGCTGTGGGGAAGGAGCGCTCGCTCGGCGTGTCCACGTCTGCAGCGTGCAGTGTGTGTGGGCGAGTCAAATTTCTGTAACGTTTCTCTCAGGTAACATATAGTTTGAGATGCTGAGCTAGTTTGGGAGATATACAGCTTGCTAGGTGTCACATATGCTCAAGTCCGTAAAATTTTATTTCCTTATTTGTTACTCTCTTTGATTGAACTTAATTGTTGATGATTTAGTACAAGTTGTACAAAATCAGTGACAATTAATTTGGATCGGCGTCCCCTCAGTCGCCCTCTGATCTCCTCTTAACTTTGGCCATGAGCCCGTTCTTCATCTGCAGAATAACCGAAAGCTTGGGCTTCACGGTGTTACTATCCAGCACCTCCACATCGAAGTTCCACGCCACCGTGGCGATGATGGATGTCACCAGCGCCACGGAGATGTTCTTGCCGAGGCACGCCCTCGGTCCGGTGTTGAACGCTACGAACTCGTGAGACGGCACATGCCGCAGTGTGTGGCCGCTCCCGTCTGCGTTGGACGACAGCCACCTCTCCGGCCTGTACTCCCGGCAGTCCTCTCCCCACACCTGCTCCAATCTCCCCATGCTGTAGGTGGAGATCAGGATGGTGCTGCCGGCCCGCACCTTGTGGCCGCTAGGCAGCAGGTCGTCGGCGACGACCTCCTTGCGCTCCATGGGCGCGATCGGGTATAGCCTCAGCGACTCGAACATGGCCGCTCGCTGGTACACTAGGTCTTTGGTCTCATCTGGCTCAAACACCACAACGCCGTCGCAGGATTTACGTCGTGCGGCGGCGATCGGCGCCAGCTCCTCGCGGATGGCAAGCATGGTGTGCGGGTGCATGGCGAGGTTGTAGATGAGCCACGACAGCGCCGACCCCATCGGGTCACGCATCGCCACCATGAAGTTGATGAACGTCCTGATCAGGAAGTCAGTGGGCTCCCTGCCCCGGTTAAGAAACTCCGGGTCCGGGTTGGGGTCGTCGACGTAATGGGACAGGATGTCATCCTCGGTGCCCGTGCCGTCGCCAGCCATCTTTCTTTGAATGCTCTCCGCCACGAACCCGTACAACACTGCTTCTGCCTTTGCTAGCTTTCTCTCCTGGCCGATGTTGAGCCATCTCATCGTTCTCCAGCAGGACAAAGGCAATATGTGCCGGCGCATGGCCACCTCCATGAGAGTATCCAGGGCCGCGGCGACGTGCATGTGTGGCATCGACGCGGCCAGGCGGCACGGGTCCCAGCCAAACACCGCTATCACAGTGATGTCAAGCACGAGCCTCCCAAGCAAGTCCTCCATGTCGAAGGCTGCCCGCGCGTTTGCCATGTGGCTTAGCAACGGCACGAGCCCCCCTGCCATCTTGTCGTGGCAGCAGCGGGATAGGGTGGCCAGCAGCCGTGGCCTAGTCAGGGCACGATGGATGGTGTCGCGCTGCTGGCGCCAGGACTCGCCGTCGGCGGTGACTATGGTGCCGCCCAGTAGTCCGAGCACCGCAGCGAGCTCCTCGCCCTTGACGTAGTTGGCGAAGTTGGTGGTGAAGATGTGGCGAACGTTGGCCGGGCTGCAGGTGACGAGGTACCGCACGCTGGTGGCCGGAGGGCCGCGTATCTCGAAGTTGTGCCCGGAGGCGGACAAGAATGCTGCGGCGTAGTCATGAAGGTTGTTCCAGTTGGCGATAAGGCTAGGGAGCATGCCAACGATAGGCAATTCCGTTGGCAGCAATGGTTTGCTTGATCTCCTACATTTGATAAGGAAGACGAGGAGAAGTGGTAGTGCTAGGACTAGTAGTTGAGATAAGAACGAGAGTGCCATCTTTAATGGATGATGCTAATGTTATGCTTTGCCAGGAGATGCTAACCAGGCTCCATTTATAGAGGTGAAAAGTGGAAGGCACCTAAAATAAGACAAAACTTCCCCATCAACAGAGTTGAAAAAAAGCTTGCATCGGAGCTATCAGCTTTTATTAATTTGGTTGGGTGGCTAACAGGGCAAGATATGGGAAACACAGTGTATGTACTATGAGATAATTTATGGGGCATCATATTCATACTTTTTCCGTCCGAAAAAATTTGTCCCTCAAATGAATGTATATAAAACTAAGTTAGTGCCATATACATTCATTTGAGAAATAAGGTTGGGACAAACTTTTTCGGATGGATGGAGTACTACCTATTATGGTAAGTTGATCAGAGGGTCAATATATGCCAACTCGGGATTTCGCTCAAGGACAGCTTGGTAATTTTCTGTTATGGGGCTTAGTCATGTACGTGTTTTGATCCTAATGATTCAAATCGAATTAGTTAAGCGATGCAGGCATGCATCCACGTCCTTCGCAACTCAACGCCGCCTACCTGCCTCAGCCGCCCAGCCGCCTAATCATTGCTCTTTGGCCGGACCCCTTCGCCTCCCGTCATGCCGCCCAAGGACAGCCACCGTGCACCAACTAATTCACTGCAGCAACACCACAATACATAAGCAGCTCCGCTATTTCTCCATCCCATCTTCCCCATCAGGAAAGTTGACAAGATGTTGCGCCGCACTTTGTGACAACGCGAGACCGACGCTCCAGAAGCCTTCCAATTATTTCATTGTCACCGTGTTAATTATTTGTTTGTTGCATTGCATCATTTCATCATACCATCATATCATTAATTTTGTAACTCAAATAAATAAATTGTATGGATCTTCGGTCCATTTAAATTGAGGGAAGGGCTGTCCCCGTCGCCGCACCGGCCTGTCGCCGTCCCCTCGCCTCGCCGTCGTCGTCGCCGTCACCTCGACCTCGCCCGCGTTGTGAGCTCCTCTCCCCGGCCCCTCTCCTCCCTCCAATCAAAGCCGCCGCCCCGCCGGCGCCAAAGGTGCACCGCGCGCGCACACACACAAACACACTAGGTTTTATATGAATTAATTAGATTAGATTAGATTAATGTCAAATAGTATATAGAAATGTTAGCTATATAGAAATGTTAGAAATTTTAGAAATGATAGTTTTAGCTAGATGAATTAGATTAATTTCAAATTGTTAGACGATGATCGAGGTTTTTTTAGTTTCTTATAATTTTAGTTATAGAAATTTAGAATTTGCATATAAGAAATCACAATCCAATCATTTAAAAAATGTTATTTTTGCGGCGTATAGTATTTGTTCTCGACGATGCCCGGCCCGCATCCTCGCCGTCGACCCGTTCGCGACGACGTCCTGCTTCAGAGGACTCATGTCCGGGATTGGACTCCGCCGGGCTGGCACTGGGAGGTGCTACCTTCAGGGGCTCGCCGCTTGGTGAGGAACCCGCCCCCAGGTCACGCCGTCGACCCTGAGCTCCTTTGGTGGCGTTCCCGTGGGCCACGTTCGGTGCGGAGGGAGCCGGCCCAGCCGGAGGTGGTGTGTCGCCGTGTCAGGGAGGAGGACGAGCGGGAGAACAGGCAGCGCAATTGATCCCCCGCTTCTTGTACCAAACATGAGAGTACCGACGCCGGTCAGCTGGTTATAACCGACGAGCATAGAAGGCTGGCTAAAATGCTCGGTATCACTGTTGGACAACTTCTCGAGATTAAGCCCATGTCTCCGATTAGAGAGGAGGACATAAAACCGAAATATGTCCGCAGCCAACCTTTGGTCAAGCCTGAGGAGGTCAAGAACCTCCCAACGAGAATGTATGAATTGCATGAATGGTACATGAAAATTACCAACAGTTCCAATCGAGAGTCCCTCATGGTGAAAGTCAAAAAAGAGCATTACTTCCATAAGCTAGCTCTGACCGTTGAGTATTCAGAACTATTTTAGTTATTCAATCAAGAAGCACTCGACAAAGCTCTTGTCAGTTGCTATTGTCTGTAAGTGATTTCTTTATGTAATTTAAGTCTCGAACTAGCTACAGTGCTCATTGATCGATCATTACCTGTAATTATCCTCACTATATTCTTTTCTGTGGTATTATGCAGGATGAAGATATATGAAATTACAAAAGGTGGACGCTATGGCATTGGGTTCATTGACCCAAATACCATTAATGAAGAAATATGGACATATACATTTTATAAAGACGATGTAGAGAAAAACATGCTAGAGTTCTTGAAGCGCCTCAATACCAATGAAGATATACTACTTCCTTACAACTTCTGGTGAGTCACATTGTCTTGTACTATAAATTCTGTTTTTACTTACTAGCTAGCTAGATGTTAAAAAACATGCCCGCTAAATTAAGACATGCAAACGTGTGCGCATGCATTTACCATTGGATCTTGTTAGACATTAAAGTTGACGAAGGAACAATTGAAGTACTGGACTCACTACTTACAAAACAAGGGCCATTTGCATTTCTGCCCCTAACTCGAACCACCTACTCAGATTTGCCCCTAATTTCAAAGCATGCTCAAATTTGCCCCTCTGCTGTTAAGTCACTACTCAGAAATGCCCTTCCGTACAGTGACTTAATGGCAGAGGGGCAAATTTGAGCATGTTTCAAAATTAGGGGCAAATCTGAGTAGTGGGTTCGAGTTAGGGCACAGATGTAAATGTCCCAAAAAACAAAGTGACTACTCAATCTTGAAGGGGATAGTCTACAGGTAATTTCAGTCATTATTAACTATATGTCGGCCTCTTTAGTTCTCATTTCCTCATATCAGCTATTTAACAACTCGTTTATTCATTTTCTTTGCCGGCGGGCAGGACTTGGGCAAAGTTCAGGAGAGAGGTTCCAGGTCCATGGAAAGAAAAGCTGTATTGCTTTGCACCCAAGGTATAATTAATTAAGTAGTACTAGCTAGCTACCATCTCTTTAATTCTAGTTTCGATACCATTAATTATCATGCTTGATTAATTATTATCTGATTAAATTCTATTATCGTAAAGGCCCTGAAGCAGGTGTCGGGGACTGAAGTGTGTGCATACTATGTTTACGAGAACATTCGCATGATGGCGTCCGAAATGACTGAATCTGATAGACAGCTATGGGTACGTTTGCCAGAACACTATTTATAATTTTTACATCATTATCGATATCTAGTCATAGAACTAATACACATGCATATTGATCTCCTTCTTAACAGTTCAATGAGGTGCAGGAGACGCTCCTACCAAACGAGCGCATACGAGCACTTCAAGAGGAAATAGCGGGCTGTTTGCTCGACCAGGTCATAAATCCCAAAGGAGAGTACTATTACCCGCTACCGCCTCCATGAACCACTCCCAATTGTTATCGTGCTCCGAAGGCACCAAGTCAAATGCCACTGGCTCTGAAGGCAACATGTAAGAGAAATTGTATATATACCTAATTA
>NC_041386.1:731970618-731991339 GCF_002162155.2 Triticum dicoccoides | reverse complement strand
GTTTACAGAACCGACACTAAATGGCCTTACGAACCGGTGCTATAGCCTGGTTCTGCGCTAGTGTAAAGTAAATCTAAATAAATTGCAGCAATGCATTTTTGGTTTTTTTGGTTTATAGATCTGAAAATATATGATGGAAAACAGACCCCAGGACCATAGGTTTCACTAGAGGCTTCTCTTGAAAGAAAACATACGGTGGGTAAACAAATTACTGTCTAGCAATTGATAGAGAAGCACAAAGTTACGACGATATCCAAAGCAATGATTATGAATATAGGCATCACGTTTGTGTCAAGTAGACCGACTCCTGCCTCTATCTACTACTATTACTCCACACATCGACCGCTATCCAACATGCATCTAGAGTATTAAGTTCATAAGAACAGAGTAACGCCATAAGTATGATGACATGATGTAGAGGGATAAACTCAAGCAATATAATAAGCCGGAGGAGCCGGAGGAGCAGCAGCAGCAGGAGGAGGAGGAGGAGGAGGAGGAGGAGCCGGCGCCTGTTTCGGCGAGCAGGCGCAAGAAGAAGAAGGGGCCAGGAACGGCGAGCCGCGCATCAAGTGGGCGTCCAAGGAGCAGGAATGCCTCGCCGAAGCGTGGAAAGTTGTCTGCCTCGACCCGACCACCGGCACGAACCAGAGCATCGAGACATACTGGGAGCGCATCAAGGCCGAGTTCGACGAGCGCAAGCTCGTCGATCCCTACTTCAAAGGCGTCTACATGCAGCGTGGGGCGAAGGCAATGGCGAACCATTGGGGGCTCATCCAGGCGGCGTGCAACAAATGGCATGGGGTCGTCGAGGAGGTCGCAGCTCGCCCGGAGAGCGGCGCCAACGTTGAGGATCAGATATGGCACGCGGTCTCCCGCTTCTCTTTGTCGTGTGCGCCCGCCAACTGTTTGTTCCTCCGTGCAGCTGGTGCGGATGTTCGCCTTGTATCGCTAGGGAAACGCCGACCAGGAATTCAAGTATCTCCATGTTTACAAGCGCATTGACAAGTGCGAGAAGTGGGCGGAAGTCCGGCGTACCCTCGACAAGGCCAAGGAGACCTACAAGCCGGACGCGCCAACGCCGGACGCGTCAGAGGGGCGGCCAGACGGCAACAAAGGGGCCAAGAAGGGGAAACACGCCGACGTGGCTACCACGCGAGTGCAGGAGTCCATCGAGCATTGCCTCGCTGAAGCGCAGGCCCGGGCCGTCCTGCGTGAAGAGAAGAACGAGGCACGGTGGTCGGCGTTGATGACGAGCAGCGCCGTCAAGCTCGACCTACTCCGGACCAACGTCGCCGCGAAGAAGAGGAACACCGACCTGGCTTTCCTGCTGGGCGGGGCGAACATGCTTCAGAGCAACGACGAGGCGGTCAGGGCATGGTACTTGGCCGAGCGTGGCCTCATCCTGAATCAGCTGCCGTCGATGGCGCCGCCAACTCCCACGCCCACGCAGCCGCCGCCGCAAAGCCCGAGCGATGATGCCTCCACGACTCACCGCAGTATAGAAGCCACGCCGACGCCGCCCAGCACAGAAGAAGCTCCGACCCCGCCAAGCCCGCGCACGATACCGTGAAGCCCGCGCACGCCGACTCCGCCGACGCCGGAGGCCGACCCCGCCGTCTGATGCGCTGCACGCGTGTCCTTTCTCTTTTCTACGCCGAACTTTCCATTCGATCGCCGAACTGTGGCCGCATGATCGCTGGATTTGTGGGGTCTATTTTGTGAGCCGAAATGACTACGTTTGAATTTGCCACGGGTTGGGGGCGGCGCCTGGGGGCGTGGCTGGGAGCTAGGTCGCCCCCAGGGGCCGATCTAACGCCGGTTCGCCTCCAGGCCGCTCTTTTTCAGCGCCCTGGGGGGCTGAACGGCTGGAGATGCTCTTATAATCGCCGGCCAATATCAAGTCGAAATCGTCCATATGGAGCACAAAATCACGAAAGGGGATTGGAGCTATACCTTTTGCCGGCGACGACGGGGACGTGCCACGGCCCGACGAAGATCCATTAGAAGGTGATTGGGGAGAGGCAACGGCGAGGTCTGCTGGCGCAACAAAGGCAATGGCCGCCAATAAGTAGCTGCCGCCAGCTGTGTGCTTGTGAGCTAGGTCGTCGGCGTGTCTGTTAAGAGTAATCTTGAGTTTGTTAGCTTACGAGTTAGAGTCTTGTACGTAGTAGTTGTCTACGTGCTAGTAGTGAATCTGAGTTCGGCTAGGAGTCTGGATGTGTTCTAATGTACGCTGGGAGGTAGAGTCCTAGTTGTAATTAGATTAGATTAGGAGTCCAAGCATAGTTAGAGATGTTGAGGTTGGTAGCACCTGTCCGGTTGCTGCATATATATATGCAGGTAGTATACGTGAGATTTGTACTGGTGCTAGAGAAAAAGGAGAAAATAAAAAGAGAAGAGAGGCACGACACGTGCCTTTGGCAAAAGTTTTGCGTGTGCGTGTTCATCGTGATTTGATGTGATCGATCCTCTGGGCAGAATTTCAACAATTGGTATCTGAGCTAGGTCGATTTGAAGCCACGCTTGCCCCGGGGTTGTGACCCGACTAGCGCCTCGGGGCGGGCGATATGGTCGCTGGGTGGTGCAGCGACGAGGAAGAGCGGGCGATATGGTCGCTGGGTGGTGCAGCGACGAGGAGCGGCGGGCAATGTTGTCGCTGGGTGCTGCAGCGATGAGGAGGATCGGGAGATTGTCGTTCGGCGGAGCGACATGGACGAAGACTGCGGGATGTCGTCGGCAAGGCGGCGGATGGAGATCGTTGACGGGAGCGGTGGTGCGATGATGCGGTGCCGAAAAGTCGTCAAGATCGTCATCTCGGAGTTAGAGTCAAGGAGTTGTGCGGGTTAGCACAGTCAGTCGGTCAGTCGGTCGTCGTCGTCATGTCCAAGTATTTGTCTTTGTGAGGAGGCGTTGAAGATGAAGCCCAGGTCGTCTATGTGTCTCGACGAGAGGATCAAGTTCAAATATGTGGGGGCAGTAAACCAGTGAAGGTGAGTCTCTTCAATGAGGTCATGTCTCTACATGAGGCTGGAGTGCATGGTGTAGTGCACAGGGTGGTGTGATCCGCAAGAAGTCGGCATGTATCTCGCTAGGGTGGATGGTGTAGTCCACCGGGTGGAGTTTTCCACATGTTACTGGCGAGGCTGGGTAGTCCAAGGCATATTTGAGGTGGTCTGTAAATTTGCCAAGTTGAAATTGAGGAGAGATTGTTGCAGTCGATGAAGCCTATCAATTTAACTTGTCGTGGTGCGAGCGGATGAGTCGACAAAGGGTCAATCGTCAACGCGACAAAAACCAAAGAAGCATAGAAGACATGAAGTCAAGATTAGGAAGAGAATGTTAGAGTAATCTTGAGTTTGTTAGCTTACGAGTTAGAGTCTTGTAAGTAGTAGTTGTCTACGTGCTAGTAGTGAATCTGAGTTCGGCTAGGAGTCTGGATGTGTTCTAATGTACGCTGGGAGGTAGAGTCCTAGTTGTAATTAGATTAGATTAGGAGTCCAAGCATAGTTAGAGATGTTGAGGTCGGTAGCACCTGTCCGGTTGCTGCATATATATATGCAGGTAGTATACGTGAGATTTGTACTGGTGCTAGAGAAAAAGGAGAAAATAAAAAGAGAAGAGAGGCATGACACGTGCCTTTGGCAAAAGTTTTGCGTGTGCGTGTTCATCGTGATTTGATGTGATCGATCCTGTGGGCAGAATTCCAACAGTGTCCTGTCTGGCCGTCGCCTAAATTTCATCGGACGCTGAGACTGACGGCCGAATGCCTGGTGTCCCTTTGTACGCCAAAAAGCTCACTTTCTGTTCTTTGCGCACCTACCAAGGAATGTTCCTCGTAAGTTTATGGTGCTCTGACCCATATCCTCGGTTTTATCTATGCCTTGCTCACCTATGCTGAATCGGCCTTTTCCAACATACTAGCAGAGTGGCGTGGCACGGCTAGATGAAATATTTAATATATTTTTTTTAGCGGGAGGAAATATTTAATATTCGAACTTGATGTGAGCCGTTCTTATCCTCCAACCATCTTCGACATATATACGACACTGCCGCAATTCTCGACATGGTGGCAGCAGCAAGCCTCACCACGTGCCTTTGTGCCACAACCTATAGGATACAGGACACCTCCTCTCTATAGAAGTGCATCTATCCCAGCCAACTATCCCAGGAAGTCTGGCTGGAACTTCTCTTCCTGAATTATAGCCAACTAATCCAACAGCAGATGAACCTGAAAATGATGATATTGATCTGTTAATACTGCAGTGGGTTGTAGTCTTGTCTCTAACAAGACGCAGCAATCATGCATGCCATATGACGACTATGGTACAGGAGTAGGATTGGTGGTTGCCACGTCGGATCTCGTGATGCTGTTTTCTTAGTCATAAAAATATATGGATATTGACCAACTATATATGGAAATTCCTAAAAAAAACTTTCTCTGCACTTTTGTGGTGGGAATGAGTATATTGGCTAGAGAGCAAAGATATTGTAAGAAAAACTATTAGCTAAAACGGTAGTTTGAGATATATAAGAATATAAAGAATGATTAAACAAAGATTGTTTCTTTTGGTTATGTATAGGTTTTCGTCCGTATTTCATGAAGGTTGGTAGTGATTTCTTTGTTTAGGCATTTGAACAAAAACCTTGAAAGAAAATTAAGTTGTGGAAAGGGGAGGGTAAAATTTATATATGTTTACAAAGTGGTTATGGCACCAGCCCGAGCAATTGCGTCGGGCTAACATACAAGTTTTATATAAATTGTGTGGCCGACGTAGACTCACTTGTCTAGCATCAGCAGCTGCGGGCTGCCCATGGTGCCCAGCAATAGGATGATCTTGTCGTTCCCGTGGCGCGCGTTGTTAAGGTAGCGCTGTGTGTCTAAGTCATGGAACACGACGTCGTGCTGGCTCCAAATAATCGAAAGTTCGGGGAATAAATTCAGTGTTTTGGTATCGTCATACCAAGTCAGTATGTCACCAGACCGTACAATAAAAATAACAATCACAGAAACAGCAAGTCCGTTGTTGGCTCTGACCTCTGACGATATTGATGAACAGGATCTTGGCCACTCTGTCATGGAGTAAGACATCGATCCCATCCGCTCGTGCATACCACAGCAGGTCCGTGGCGGTCGGCCTTGAAAATGAACCCACCAACCTTGGTCCACTGAACGTGCTCGAAGGTGAACCCGTTATCTGGCCCAACCTGGAACTCGAGCAGCCCCCTCCTTAGAGCGACAGTCAATGACGCGCCGAGCCACCGAGCACCGAGCACAGCAGTTGTGGTAATAGCCTTGGAGATACCATTTTGTTGTGATTAATTTCTATATATGATTCTATAGAACATACATAGGGCTTGTCCTAGCAGATAGCGATCCATGTACCTAGAAGGTCTACCCACGGCATTTGCAATATTTTCACCGTTCTTTTGTTTTTTGAATGTTCAGTTTATTTGCAATGTTTGTGGTCATGAAGGCAAAGATTAATTTTTCTGTGACTAACTTCTCCATGTGATTTTACAGAGCTCAATCCTAGCAGCTAGTGATCCATATACCGAGAAGCCCTACGTACTGCATTTCCAATATTTTGTTGATTTCTTGTGGTTGAAAGTTCAATTAATTTGCATTATTTTTGGTAAGAAGGTGAGAATGTCTTGCATGTCCTGCGGTTTGCGCTCAGGATTTTCCCAGTGAGGACTTCTTTGTCGATTCAGGCCCGTGTTGGTGTCGGGGCAAGTTGACACCGACATTTGATGTAAGTTATTGTTTCTCACCACAGAAATGATTTGAGTTCTTTGTGAAGGAAATCTGTTAGAGTTGTGTCGAATATAGTGTACAAGGTAGGTTACAGTTGGACTTGTAGTTATATCGTGTTTACATAGGATGTGGAGTCGTGTCCTAGTAGGACACTTGTATCCTAGCCTCTCATATATAACGGGGGTAGACACACGATGTAACCTATGCCAACATAATAGCACAGACGCGCAAGGGGGAGCCGGCGGCGTGTGCCGGCGCCCGGGTAGCCGGTGTGCGGTATTGTGATGGTGTCATGGGGAGGAGCGCCCGTAGTCAGGCCCCGGGGATGTAGCCATATCGGTGAACCTCGTTAACAAATCTCGGTGTCGTGCTCGTGTGATTGCTTGATCCTCGGATGATCGACGGTATGCCTCGGATTTATTCTAACAAATGGTATCATGAGTTAGGTTGTTCGAAGGCAGCGAGAATTGATCTAGAGGAGGAAGAATATCGATAGAAATCTGCATGATGCGGTCGTGATGCGCGACGAAGGACGTTGGTGAGTGGCGAGCTAAAGCAGAGTTGGTCGGTTGTAATCTTCGGCGAAGCAACTGGAAGTAGGCAAAGTTCTCGACGGAAGATACATGTGCGACGGCTAGACGTGCGGCGATCGCGGATCGATTGGGCGAGCGTACAGGCAGCAGCGGCGGCGCACCGCGCATGGGCAGGCAGGCAGCAAATCGACCGATCGATGGCTGCGGAAACCCAGCGGCCCAGGTGGCGGAAAGCCGCACGGCTCAGGCGGCGGAGTCACGTATAGGTCGGGTACAGCAGGCGAGAGCAACCTGACAGAGTTTTGTTTTGGAAAAAAAGGGACCGAGTCCCGACGGGACCTTGTCTCCGTGGCGAATACGTGCAGGTGCAATTTAAACGCTGGTGCATGCAAGACGTACTCACGTACGAGAGACGAGGCAAGGCAGCGGATCAGATTTGTGAGAGAATCCATCCAAGGATACACATACATCGGAAAGCAGAAGGTCATGGCAAGGCAAAGCTAGCGTTGGAAGTTTTGTGCAAGGGAGCCACCACGTGAAGGCCAAAGATTTTATATCTTTTGGTTTTGCTATTAGTACATGGAGATTCAGTTTGTGTACTTGGGCATTGTGTGGAAAGCTCGGATAATTTTTCATAGGGCCAGCCATACAAAGGACCATGGCGCCAACGGGTATCAAGTTTGAGGTGGAGAAGTTCACGCAACTAAAAACCTTGGGTTATGGCAGACAAGGGTGAAAAATTTGTTGGCACAACAGAGATGATTGAAGGCGTTGCAGGAAGTCATGGCAACTAAGATGGAATTATCATGTGTTGGATGGAAATTCTTGAAAGACGATTTGGGAGCCTCGAGCGTGTCATGCAGCCGGACAAGTTCGGCTGGGTCGAACTAGATAGTCTGACGGATCGACGCAAGTCGGTTGGTACAGAAGACGGTGCGGGATCGGCGACGGCGACATAGGAGGAGCATGATGCTGATGGTGACCGACTTCTGGGGCGTGGAAACACGTGGCGCAGGCCCCGAGGGCTTGTGTGGCTTCGACAAGACTATGGCGCGGGATTGATTCAAGGTGATGTACACACGGAGCTTGAAGTCGACGGGGCGCGAGGGTGGACTGATCGTCTACCATGGAGTCATATTGAAGGTGGAGCTGGATTGAGGGGCTACGGTGTAAGGATCCAGAAATCGAAGCCTATTCAGCAAAAGGGAAAAGCGAGTGACACGTAACTCGGACTGGAGCCCAGTGGTCTGATGGAAGCGTGAAACCCGTCATCGGTCGGTGATGGTCGATGGTACTCTGCAGTGGGGTTGAGTGGTGTGGGTTCGCGACCCTTGAGACTCGACCGGGACAGCGGAGGCTCGACGCGGTAATAGCGGCGAGGCGTGCGACGCGCACGGGACATGGAGACGGGCCAGGGCTCTGGTGGTCATACATGTGGTGAGACAACTGCGAATTTGACTCGAGATGACTACAAGCAACGGTGAAATTCCTTCACGTTTCAGACAGGCGGTCAAGAAAGGGGTGGTGATGTTGAGTTCAGGTAACTCTTATGTGTGACACCCAATATGTGAGTTGTTCACTTTCACGCAGGTCAGTGATTAGTGTGTGATGGCGTTGGACTGATACTTTGAAAGTTGGGAGCGCAAACTAGAGTAATGTGGAACTTAATTTTGCTCGAGTGTTGACTGTGTTCAAGAAAAGAAGAGACTACAAGTTGCAGGTGGAGTCATATGGAGTCTTTGGAGTAGCAGCGGTTCTCATGGGATAAACTCAAGTCCAATGTACATGGAAGTTTGACGCATTGACAAATTCAAGGTGGTGGAGAATATTCACCAAGGTGGAGTTTGTTAGAGTTGTGTCGAATATAGTATACAAGGTAGGTTACAGTTGGACTTGTAGTTGTATCGTGTTTACATAGGATGTGGAGTCGTGTCCTAGTAGGACACTTGTATCCTAGCCTCTCATATATAGCGGGGGTAGACACACGATGTAACCTATGCCAACATAATAGCACAGACGCGCAAGGGGGTGCCGGCGGCGTGTGCCGGCGCCAGGGTGGCCGGTGTGCGGTATTGTGATGGTGTCATGGGAAGGAGCGCTCGTAGTCAGGCCCCGGGGATGTAGCCATATCGGTGAACCTCATTAACAAATCTCGGTCTCGTGCTCGTGTGATTGCTTGATCCTCGGATGATTGACGGTATGCCTCGGATTTATTCTAACAATCTGCTATTTGGCCATTGATCATTTTCTACAAAATAAGTGTTTCTTCTTTTCTTGGACTTAAATGTGGAAACATGGTAATGGCAAGTCTGGTTTTAGGGCTACTTTATTGAAAAACAATATGTTAGTAATTCTTTTCTTGGAGTATGAAAGTTGAAATTCAGAATGATGGCAACGGAAAGTATCGGTTATGTGTGTTGCCCGAGGAGTTCCTAATGACGAGTCTTTTGGCTCTGGTAGCCCCTTTAGGCCCCATTTGTTTGGGCGACAGATTCCCAAGAATCAATTGTGGCTTCGATTCCAGCGGTGGCTACAAATTTTCAGAATCAGAAGTTTACCATTGTTTACCTTGCTTTTAGAATATCAGAAGTATTGTGAAATATCTGCAACGCCCTGAATGTGTTGGTCAACCATGGAACTTGCAGAACTAATCACACTCATTGAACAGTTCACAAATCTTCCAATACATACATACATACATACATACATACATACACATTCTCACAGGGAGAAAACACACATGATATGAACAAATGTCCATCAGAGAAGAGAAAAGAACGACAAATAACATGGCAACTTCTCAACCACGACAGTAGAGCAATGATGTCTAGACCCTCTAGTTGATGGACCAACATGGAAATGAGGGAGGCGGTGGAGAGCAGTAGATCGGGCTCGAGAATGGAGCATGTTGAGGGCATGGCTAGAGCAGGGAGTGGTGTGCTTGGGGCGTCACTGGTCGACCTCGGGACGGTAGGGGGCGCATGAGGTTCCGTCAGGGAGGATGATGCACAGAGGTCAGAGAGGTGGAGGAATTTAGATCCAGCTGCCATGGGTGCCTGCGGGGGTAGGGTATGTGTGCCTCGCCATAACCAGATGCGAAAAATGAGGGAGGGGATGAGGGTAGGAGAGGGATGAACGGTTTGAGAAATGGTAAAAATCTGTAAAAATGTCAAGTGAGTGCGGGAAGCAACAAAGAAGCTCGGGAATTAGCGATTTCAGTGATTCTGACTTTGGATGGCCCGTAGTTCATTTAATAGAATCAATTCTGGAGGAATCAGTTTGGGAAGCCGCTTGTTTGTTAGGGCTATGGGCCTTGGTAGATTTAAGAAAGAGGCATTTGGGGTTATGCAACACCTTCAAAGATAGCAAATCTTATGTGGCAACCTCCAAAGGGTTTTAGAGGTTTTGGAGTGTACTACCATGTCCGATTCCTTAAAAACTTATTACCTTATATTAATTCTCTCTTATATTTCTCTTATGTTTGTACATATGAGCTCCTTTTCAATTTGACCTTCGTATGGATATAATTGAAATTTTCATGTTCAAACTCAAACAATTTAATAACATTTAAAATCCATGGATTGTAAAAAAGAAGAAGCAAAACACCCGATCTTCCATTAGGTGTGTGTGTGTGTGCGCGCGCCTCTTCTTTTCGAACAGAAGCGTGTTTCTGACAAATAACATAATACTTCTGCAAAAACCATTAAAGTGACATAGTTAACTAAAGCTTCTCATCATGTAAGCCCTAAAAACCATGTCAAAGTTCATATAAAATCTACTATGTGCAAACAACTATATTTGGTTAAAATACCAGTGATTGTCCTTGCTGATTACATAGTTAGCAATAAGCCAGCTAACTATATTTGAACTAGGGTAGGAATGAAAAAGATTACATCAAAGTCCTTAATGGTCCCCCATGAGTATTCAACAAGTGTGCCCATGTCGGGGTTACGATACTTCAAGTCAGTCATGCAAACCATAAATTTATTTCCTTGATGAGTTTGACGCCAGAGATACGATGATCCGTCTTGGTACACTATCTCATCGTTGAATGTAGCTATCAGACGAACATAAGCCTGGAAGTTGAAAACATGGTGCTGCTCCCACCGTGGCGGGTTGTTGCTTTCCGCATCATTGCACATCCATATCTCAACAGATTCATAGTTGGGCCCTAGATGATGGATGGCTAGCTCACCGTTCAACTTAGCTAATCTGGATTCTAAATAGTCGCCCGCTTCAAACCATGGAGGACCCGTCATGATGCTGAATGATTCATCTTCAAGACTAAACCGGACAAAGCACGTCATACTTGCATGATGAGGTAGAAGCGAGGGATTACATTCATACATAAGTGAGTACTGGTCAACTGTCCAAATCAGGGAACCCTTGAGGAAGGTCGCAATCCATCCTGCTAGAAACGGGTACGGTGGTTGTGCAGCCGTCTCACGCCAGTATTGGTCCTTTCCGATAGTGAACACCTCCATCCCATGGCTACCCATGGCACGAGTTTCATGGTAGAAGAAGCGGGCGACCTTGTAGGCGTTGGAGCGATGGTCACGCCCGAAGCCGAATGCTTGGTGTCCTTGTGCCACCAAGTGCCGGCGTGGTGCAACGTTGTTGGGGCTCCAAGGGAGCTCGATGATTCGGCTTGTGGCTGGGTTGAGCACACACACGGTATCCTCGGCGGGCAGGAGCACGAGCCCGTCGCAGTGGCCGAACCCATGTCTTGTCTTGGCCTCCTCATCGGTGAACGAGGAGGTGTCGTGCAAGAGGGTCGCGACGCCCTGCCGGCTCTCCTCCCACAGGTAAAGTCCTGGGGTGGCGATCTTCCCTTTGATCCTTTCGCTTCTGATACGTGGTGCGATGAGCAGGCTGCAGGGCTTCCTGACTTGCTGATGAAGTCGGTAGAGGTGCTCCTGAGAGAATGAGGGGTCGGCGCCGGAGATGGTGTCGCGCCAGGCCTTGCAGACGCAGCGTAGCCGCAGCAGCGACTTGGCGGGCAGCCGGACCAGGATCAGCTCCTGAGGCAGGCACGACATCTTCGCTGATTGATCGACCGTGTTGTCTGCCGCCGGTACGATTTGTGGCTGCGTATAACTGTACAATATATAGACGCATGTGTACCAACAGAGAGACAAACCAAAACGACTTGGTGTCTCAACCCAGTTGGACACGTAGACCAACTCCCAATTTGCTCGAAACTACAGCTAACTCGAACATGGAAACCTAGAAAACATGCAAATTAACTCCAATTCGCCTCTTGAGATGTGATGTTTCGTTTGCTGTGCTTTGGGCTCTTAAAGCATCAAGCAACAACAGCACAAAATCAAACAGCCATTTTGAAGACGGCCACGTACATGACGCAATTGCCAAGAAATGCAAATTGTATCTGTTAGTTCTCTTCTTTTTTTTCCAGAACTGGCAGCAAGATTTTATTTGAGCCAGCAGTACGACAGCCAGCATTGGAGTTTGTATATATAGCAGTTGAGTCCGAGACCAACACGGATACACATGTACGTACGTCCGTCGGTAACCGCCAGCCGCCATGCTCCCCCGGCATGCCGGCGCCGGCTACAACCCTGGACTTTCCCTGCCGCCGCTGCCGCCAGGACTAACTCTCCGAGAGCACATCATGTCGACCGGTCTCAAACTGCCCCACGAAAAGTTCGCCAACAACTCCACGGCGGGCCACGGCCACGCCTGGTCGTCTTGTCTAGGTCTAGGTCCACCTCTCGTGTACCGGAAGCCGGACAACGGGGCATAATGTTCTACATCAGGATCGACCACGGGGCACGCTTCCACATGTAGCCTGCCGGAGGGCGCGCTGCCATCGAGCATTACCTCCGCGCCCGTCGAGATGAGAAAATGTATGTAACAATAAGGCTCCTCTAGCTTATACCATAAAAGGCGTTAGAGGAGTAAAATGTTTACTTCTCTAACAAGCACCTAGCCGATTCCTAAACCTAATAGAGGAGTAAATCTTTTACTCTCCCTCCTATCCGGCGCCTATATTTACTCGGACGCCCATCGCTGGAGCAAAAAATCTGCTCCATCGCTGCCTCATCCACCCCACTCCCGTGCCGCATCTATGCCAGCGCCATCCTTCCCGCCCCCACCGGCCACCATCTGTCACCGCGGATGCTATGTAGGCCCCGCCGCGGTCCTCTCCCACCCTGATTTGAGCCTCTCTCGCCGTCATCGGCACAGAAATCAGTAGATCTACGCTGCCGCCACCGCCGACGGATTTGACGCATCTGGCCACCGCGACAACGCCTTTGTCATGGATTGGCCGGGTACCGAACTGCACATCCTCGACAATGGCCCTGCGCCGCATCCAGGTATGGCCTCCTCCTCTAGCCGCTCAGATTTCACTCGTTGACGGTTCACTGGCAAAGACATGCCCGGCCATTGGCCAAGCTTGGGACTGACCCAGCAGCTGCCCACGACAAGTGGTGTGCGGGTTTCGACCATGCTGGAACACCCTGGATGGGTGTTCTTCAAGTGCAAAAATGATGGGGTGAGTGCTTGTTTTAATTCAGTTGTTCATCGGATTCCGCACAATTTGTAGCTCATTGTTTGCTCAAATTTGTGTGTAGGATGGATGCAAGTATTGGTATTAGGAAAAAGATTTACATCGATCTATTGATAGCGAGAAATTTGATAGATGTTCATGCTCTCCTTGCTAGAGTAGAGACTACAGATGAGACTAAATGCGGCGCAATGTCAAATTCGTCGGAACCAAAAAAGAAAGAATTGTGCAAGCTCGAGAAGCCAATTGAGAGAATCACCAACGAAGACATAAAAAATATATTAATCCAACAAATGGAAGCGGTTATGGAAGTTGGATATCTATTATAGAGTCTAATTGTGGTTCTTGTTTTCTCAGGTTATTATTGAATTTGTGAATTATTTGCTCCGATGTATCAAAATGCCGCTCAATGAAATAAAGAAGCAAGTTGTTTTGATGGCCGAAAATGAAATGCAAATGTCAAATTATTTTACTCCGTTATATTTAGGGAATCAGCTAGGTCCGGCAAAACTTAGTGGCCTAAATATACTCCACTAGGGTTTACTCAGCAAGATACTCCCCTAATAGGTTCCTTTCGTGTATAGTACTTCATTTACATCCCTCATTATTTATACACTAACCTTCTCTAAACTAGGCTGACGGGGTTAACTTCCGTGGAGATGGTCATGCACCAGTACCTCTACTAGCAGAGGATGAAGCGTCTGAGGTTGCAGCCCGTCAATAAAAGCCGCGACTCGGGGCGCCAGTTTGTCACGGCCTTGGTGGACAAGTATAACAAGGATCATAATCTTTCCGAGGTTTGCCCGCCCTATATATGGTGTCTCTCCCTTGCTCTACGCTACCAAGGGTTGCATTATCACTGTATCTTTTATTTGTTATCTTAATAATTAATCGCTGATAAGATATGGTCTTCCTGTTATTTTAGGACCTTGCATATGAATTGAAGGATATTGTGTGCTGCCACTCGTGAGGGAGATAAGTTGTACGACCATATCAACTTCAACGCAAATACCAGAGGAGCTAATGATATTGACAAGCTATTCTTTGCAGAAGTCATGTATAGGCGAAAATTAGGCGAGTTGTATGTCAGATGTTTATGCATGGCTCAGCCGATTGATATTGGTATGCCATGCGATTACATTATCCTTTACATTCTTATAACCTTTATTCTATTAACTTGCTATTTTTTCGCCCTTTTTCATCTCATCCATTGTCTTTAGTTTATTTCATGTGTAATACTTGAAGTTATAATATGGACTAAGTACACATTTTTACTATATCTAATTAGCTTATTCGTTATGCATCGCTGGTTATTTGTAAGTTAATGACATTCTCACTATGTATCTCTATACTGTTTAACATAGGGAACTGCTACGGTTGAAGAAGTAATGGAAGTGCTGATATGAAGCACCCCAACAGTGCTAGTTACACCGGTGGTCACATAACTTATGCATTCAGTAGACCAAAGATACAACACAAAGACTTTGACAAAGAGGATGACAAAAACGAAGTACATGTAATGTGAATGATAATTTACTTCTTGGCAAGTTACCATTTAACATTTATTTCTCTTGCCATGTTCTGGTTAAACATTTAGTTTGCTGCCACCCTTGTTGATTGTGTTTCTTTTGCATTGGAAGCTGAGAAGGATAGGTTAAGATGGTTGTTTGGGGGCCAACAAGAAAAGAAGCAAGGAGGCACACTTGACTTCCCCGCGAAGGAAGGGTAGAGTGGAGGACACTTACATTTGGTCTTTACTAACGTCCTTTGGGGATAATTTATGAAATATACATTTATTATACGTCTTGTATAGAAGAGTTGTTGAGATGCTCTAACCCACGTGGGGATATTTGCACCGAAGACCCTTACGTCCTAGAATACTCTAGCATGATATTTAGATATTTGGATGCAAATAGCACATTTATAATACATTAGATGGCACAAATTTTCTTTATCAATGAAGTTGTTTCAAATTTGTGAAGATTTAAGGCAAACACCTAGTTGCTTGAACGTCCCAATCAAAACTATCATAATAAAAATCTACGAAGAAATATTTTTTAAATTTAGCAAAAGTCATTTGTAATTATAGATAACATAATGGTAATACGAAATAATATCAACCTTAGTCTCTAGTAAAAATCCTGTATCTAAACTAGAAAAGCTTAATTTTGCTGGTTATGATAAAATAAATCTTAGTAGCCAAAGAGAAGTTATTTATCAGTTGACATCACTAGTCATCCGACATATTTGTTCATATCATTTTGCGCTTGTATGAATATTGATGTTCATCATGCATTGTTCTTAACGTAATAGTCATTTCTTAGTTGCATAAGAAACAACGAAACTAGTGAAAAGAGTAAATATTATACTAGAGGGTGTTAATAAGAAAAATGATAGAATAAGTTATGAACAAATAAAAAAGTTTTGGTATAAATACTTAAGTGGAAAAAAAATCATCAACAAAAAAGGCCTTTTTTGCCGAATTATGCTCAGACTGATAATGATGAGGTTATAAAAAAATTGTGTTGGCCGTTAATGAGATGCAAGAGAGTATGGGTAACAGTTAATACAAAGTGTCGTCGATACAAAACAAAAATACACTATCTAATTGTGTTTGATACAACATGTTTAAAGAACATGAAATTTGGCACAGAGTCATGTTGTGATGTCATTAGCTAGGTTTAAAAAGTTATAATTTGAAACAATTTCCTTTATACATTGCATTGTAACACATGAATATCCGACGGGCGTCATAAAATCCAAAACCAAATGGGACATTTACATTTATGCCCCTAATTTGTGCCCACTCTCAAATTTACCCCTAAATTTTTTATGTGCTCAAATTTGCCCCTAAAAAGCATTTTAAGTCACAGGAATGCCCTTCCATCTGGTCAAAGTTGTTTGACCAAAACTTTGAAAATTCATAACAAATTCAAACGAAGTCAGAAAAATGGAAATAAGATATCAAAATGTTCATAAAAACATCACATATACGCGTATGTCATTTACGTTCCTCATCTACATGTGCATTTATTTGAATTGACCCTAAATTTTTTTAATGTTATAAACCCTAAAAAGCTTTAAAGAGTGCTTTTGTCATGAACATAAATGACATGTGCATATAGGTGTTGTTTTTATGAGCATTTTGGTATCTTATTTTGCATTCTTCTAAGTTCATATGAATTTGTTATGAATTTTTATAGTTTTGGTCAAACAACTTTGACCAGCTGGAAGGGCATTCCTGTGACTTAAAATGCTTTTTAGGGGCAAATCTGAGCACATCAAAAAGTTAAGGGTAAATTTGAGTAGTGGGTTCGAGTTAGGGGCACAAATGTGAATGTCCCAAAATGAAATACCGATACCTTAACTTTTTATACAACTTCTTTATAAAATATTACAGATGGTACCTTAACTTGGATTTAAAAAAAATAGAAATAATTAGTGTGTAATAGTATAAATTTAATTTGTATTTAAATATTTACTGCAAATGATCGAGAAATATGACCCGTTGAGTTAAAACATCATATTTGGTTTGGGACATTCACACATTTTTTTCCTTTTATGTTTTTTCATGTTCTTTCTTAATTCTTGTTTTCATATTTTATGTTTTTATGCTTGACACGCCTAATTGGCAGGCGGCACGATCGACGGCCTGAAATGCCAACTTGACAGGCGCCACTGCCGCTGTACAGCCATGACTACTTGTCAGGCGTCACTGCCGGTGTATAGTCACGCCAAATAGGCGGGCATACTTATGTTTTTTAAACACCAAATCTTAAGACGAATCACAACTGAAACACGCCAAACAGATGGTCGTGTTCAGATTCAAGTATTGACGCCTATTGTCGTGGTTTTAAGCCTGACAGTAGAGTGGGGGGTAGGTATGGAGAGGCAAGGTCCTAGCTATGGAGAGGTTGTAAGCACAAAGGATGTACGAGTTCAGGCCCTTCTCGGAAGAAGTAACAGCCCTACGTCTCGGAGCCCGGAGGCGGTCGAGTGGATTACGAATGTATGAATTACAGGGTGCCGAACCCCTCTGCCTGTGGAGGGGGGTGGCTTATATAGAGTGCGCCAGGACCCCAGCCAGCCCACGTAGGAGAGGGTTTAAGGTGAGTTAAGTCTGGGGCATTACTGATAATGCCCCACATAAAGGCCTTTACTATCATAAAGTCTACTTGATTACAGGCCGTTGCAGTGCAGAGTGCCTCTTGACCTCCTGGTGGTCGAGTGAGTCTTCGTGGTCGAGTCCTTCAGGCCAGTCGAGTGAATCCTCGTTGGTCGACTGGAAGGCGACCTCTTCTAAGGATGTCCTGGGGTAAGTTACTTGGATCAGGTCCATGACCCTACCCTAGGTACATAACCCCATCATTAGCCCCCGAATGGATTGAGGCTTCGAGTGAAGAAGGAGTTGATGTCGTTTCCGATTAATCTTTGTGCTCCGGTTGTGCGCTGTTCTGGACCAAAGAATCCCTTTGTCGACAGGAAACAACTTGCCTTCAGTCGACTTGATCCATTCTGTTTTTGCGTCGAGTGATCTTTCAGGCTTCGACGATCTCCGAGCGACGGATCGCCGGAAACACCGCGCCTGACAGACTGATTTGTTGCTCGCGGATTCCGCGGGATGCGAAATTTTGGGGCGCGCGCGAAGCGGGGCGGACCGCGGCGTTCGGATGGGACGGGTCATGGACGCCTCGATCTCCGCGCCGCCTTTTTCGCCACGTATCCCGTCTGCATAACTGTTCCAGATATGATTAGATCGACCGGGCCCACCTGTCATCCACTCGGAAGGGACCTTATAAATGTGCCCGGCGAGGATTTCTGTGCTGCGCCTTAGCATTCTCCCCCTCTCTCTGCTTCCTTCCTCCCTGCTCAGCGTGCTCGCTCTCGCCCCCGCACCACTTCCCTTCGCGCATCTCGCCGGCGACCATGGCCAAGGAGAAGACTGCGGCGCTGGAGCGTGCAAAGAAGGCGTCGGCGTCGGAGAAGGCGAAGGGGAGATCCACCAGCCGCGGAGGGTCCTCGTCCAGATCCCGCCTGCCGAAAGGCTGGGTCCAAGGAGACTGGATCCAGTCGACCATCACTGAGAATGACCTTCTCGACATGGCCAACGAGGGCTTGATCCCCCACGGAGCTGCGAGGCTTCCGGAGAAGGAGTGGCAGCCCCAGCCAGAAGAGGGTGAGTGTGTGCTTTTGGCCACTCATGTTGATCGCGGGTTTTCCTTGCCGCCGAGTGTTTTCTTTCGTGGCTTTTTGAACTTCTTCGGAGCGCAGCTCCACCACTTTACCCCAAACTCCATTGCCTATCTTGCCGCGTTCGTGTCCATGTGTGAGGGTTTCTTGGGCTGTCGACCGCACTGGGGTTTGTTCAAGCATATATTCATGTGTCGCTCTCAGACCGTGAAGAAGGCGAGTCCAGGCGACGAAAAGACCCGAGTCGTCCAAATGTGTGGGGGCTTGGGCATCCAGGTGAGGAACAAGAGCACCTTTCCGCCCATGACCTTTCCCGAGTCAGTCAGAGGCTGGCAGTCGACCTGGTTCTACTGCCGGGACCAGTCGACGCCGGGACAGTCGAGTGGACTCCCACAGTTTACCATGGACCGAGTGAACAAGCCCTCCTCTCTGAAGTTGATCCCGGAGGAGAAAGCTGATGTGAAGATGTTGATGGAGCGCGTGGTGCAGTTGGTTCGGGAGGGAGTGACGGGCATGGATCTCCTGGAGGTCTTCCTCAGGCGTCGCATCCAGCCCCTCCAGTTCCGGAGCCACTGCATGTGGTTGTACTGTGGGACTGAAGACGAGACTAGAGTCCATCCAGAAGCAGTCGACGATGTCACTCTGGAAAGATGGATGGCAGCCGTCACCGGAAACAAGGACAACCCACGCGGAGCCAGAAGGATTCCTCCACTCGACCACAACAGTGATCCAAATAAGGTACACTTGCCCTGCTCTCCACTGCATTCTTGTCGCATTCATCTCTGTCTACTCTGCCGACTGGTCGACTGATCATTGTCTTGATATCTGCTAGGCCCTCACCGAGCTGTACTCGATGCCCAATGGGGCACAAACTCCGACTGAGGAGGGTGAGGCGAGTGGGGGCGAGAGCCAGGACGAGGAGGAATGGGACTCGGACGTTGCAGGAGACGACGACGACGATGATGATGACGACGGCGATGATGATGACGCCGAAGACGAGGAGGAAGAGGAGGAGGTCGTGCCACCGCGCTCGGAAAGGCGGTCGAAGCTCGTCCACGACCCTTCGACTGAACGTGGCAAGGGGGTTGCGACGCAGTCGACCAAGCGCCCTAGGACCACTTCTCCAGCGCCGACTGAAAAGGCGCCGAAGCAGCCTAGGGGAGCTCCGCCAAAGCCGACCAAGCTCCTGCCGAAAATGAAGGTGTCCATCCCCACCATATCAGGGTAATTGTGCTGCTCATATTTTCTTATTCTGTGCGAACTTTATCTCTGGTCGACGCTGAAGTTAGTCGACCGATCCTTTGGAGTTGTAGTGCTGCTACTTCTGAGACCTCGGCCCGGGCTGATGACCACGAGATGGAGGATGCAGCAACTTCGAACCCAGGTACTGTATTCTTAACATCGTTCTTAGTCGACTGACTCGCGATCTCTGATCCTGATTCTTCTCCGCAGCTCCACCCCATACTGTTATCAATCTCCCTGATGACGACGAGGATGAAGAAACACTGGCACGCAGGAGGAGTCGGAAAGCGTCCGCCAGTAAAGTGCCTCAGGATGTGACGGCGCCTGAGATTCTGACTGTGGAAGAAGAGAACATCACTCGACACACGGTGTCCTTCGCAAATCCACTGACGAGTGCTCAGCAGCCCTCCCTCTTCACGACGCACCACGTCCCAGAGGACCAAGCTGGCGCAGCGAAGGAGGCAATACGCCAGGCGGGACTCATGATGGAGCAGCTGAAGACTATCCGGGACGCGAGCCAGGCAGCTTATGACGCCAGCTCTGCCCTCCAAATCAATGTCCAGGTCAGTCGACCGCTGTTTGTTCTGTTGGATATGCTACCAAAAACTTTTCTTTTCCGGAATTTATAGTAATCACCCACTGGGTGTGTCGAATAAACTCCGTGTTAGCGGGGGCACGCTGAGTGCACCCGCTGGGTGTAGTCCCCAAGGCTAAGGTCGACTGCTGGCAGTCGGCCTTAGGCTTTATGATGTCAATCTTTTTGTCAGTCGACTGGTCGACTGGATTTCACAAACCGGTGGGGGCACGCTGAGTGCACCCACTGGGTGTAGTCCCCAAGGCTAAGGTCGACTGCTGGCAGTCGGCCTTAGGCTTTATAATGTCAATCTTTTTGTCAGTCGACTGGTCGACTGGATTTCACAAACCGGTGGGGGCACGCTGAGTGCACCCACTGGGTTTAGTCCCCGAGACTGTGGTCGACTGCTTGCAGTTGATCACAGTCTTAGAGAATGCATCTCGCACACACATTTTTTTTTTTGAGGTCGACTGGTCGACTTTGTCTTCAACAGGATTAGTGGGGGCACGCTGAGTGCACCCACTGGGTGTAGTCCCCGAGACTACGGTCGAATGCTTGTATTTGGCTGTAGTCTTAGAAACGTGTGTTTATCCCTTTTTCACTCGGAAGTGAATTATATTTGACATTTAGTCGATTGGTTCTTCACAGAACTCCTGTGATCTTGTGGCTCGCTACTCAGAGCTGGAACAAAAACATACTCAAGTCGAGCTGAGCTTGAAGCTGGTTCAGGAGAAGCTGACAAAGGCAAAGGAGGAGACCGAAGGTATGTTTGGTGAGACCCTGACGACTGCTTTTCCCCTTGCTTGTTTCAGCATCTGATCTTGCTGTAACTTGCAGGTAAGGTAAGGGAGGCCCAGCAGAAGAAAGACCTTGAGCTAGCTGAGAAGATCAAGCTTGC